>NC_061120.1:150767352-151085121 GCF_002878395.1 Capsicum annuum | reverse complement strand
AATATAAAGCGAGATGTGGTTAGTTTTATGGCTAAGTGCATGGTATGCCAATAAGTGGAAGTTGAGCACATAAGACCTAGAGGATTGTATCAAGAAATTGAATTTCCTATTTGGAAATGGGAGTGATCAATATGGATTTTGTTCCCGGTCTTCCTCGGTCCCAGAATCAGTTCAACTCAAATTGGTCATTGTGGATAGGATGACAAAGTCTACTCACTTTTTGCAGTAAGGATTAATTTCTTGACTGAGAATTATGCAAGGTTGTATCTCCAAGAGATTGAGAAGTTTTATGGGGTACCTGCTTCTATTTTCTTGGATCATGGTATGCAATTTTCATCTCACTTTTTGCAATCGTTTCAGAATGGTTTGGGGACCCAGATGAGTCTTAGTATGGTTTTTCACCCACAATAGGATGGGCAAATAGAAAGGACTATTCAGATGCTGGAGAATATGCTAGTTCTTGCATGATTAACTATGGTGGTAGTTGGGTTGAGCATTTACCTATTATAGAGTTTGCATACAACAATAGCTATCACATTATCATTGTAATGGCTCCATTTAAGGCCTTATATGGTAGGAGATGTAGATCTCCTATTGGGTGGTTCAAGGTTAGAGAGACGGAGATATTTGTCCCAGATTTGGTTCACCAAGCTATGCAGAAGGTGAAGGTGATTCAATAGATTTAAGGCTGCCTTAGGTTTCCAAAGTCCTATGAGGATGTGATACATAGGAAGTTAGAGTTTGAGGTTACGGATAGAGTGTTCTTAAAGGTGTCTCCCATGAAGGGAGTGATGCAGTTTGGGAAGAAGGGAAAGCTCAATCCCCAGTATGTTGGTTCGTACTTAGTTTTAAGAAGAGTTGGCAATAATGCGTATGAGTTGGAGTTTCCTTCTAGTCTAAGCTCCATTCATTCGATGTTCCATGTATCTATGTTGAGGAAGTGTGTGGGTGATCCATCATAAATTGTGCCTATCAAGGATATTTGTATTTTAGATTCCCTATCTTATGAGGAGATCCCTATTGAGATCTTAGATTGGCATGTTCATCGATTATGGACCAAGTACATAGCTGAAGAGGCCATATAGGAACCTGAAGGTTTTAGGGATGAACCACAAGGTAGAAGAGGCTACATGGGAAGCTGAAGAGGACATGAAGTCAAATTATCCATCTTTGTTTACCGCTCTAGAAGATCGTGCATAGGGTATGTATTAATCTTACCATCTTTATTTTTTGACTTGGTTAAAGGATAGACTGATTTCCTTGGTATATTTGTTTTCTAACTTATTTAAAGGTAAGATTAGAGGGGTATGGGACACAAATTATTCTTGTACTACCTTGTTCCATCACTCGAGGATGAATGATCCAAGTGGGGAAGAATTGAAAAAACTTTGGGTTTTGGCCCTTAGAAATTTCTTGAGTATTGGACTCGCTGTCTTAGTAACAAATCACAATACGAGTCATATGGTGTGGATATGGGTAAGGTTACCCAACTCATAAGGTATCTAGTGAGTGGTGGATGGGTTTTTATTATGGTTATAATTTAGTGGTCGATCCCTTAATCAAATCAGTAACTTAGTGACTTGACTTGTCTTTGAGTATGAGTGGCTCACTAAGAGTCATGAGGATAACTTACGAGTCATTATTAGAATTCATATGTTGTCCAGTGTCAATCCCTTTGGCTTCTATCTTGGTTACGACTGGACCATACGAGCCGTATGGTCTGGTTACGGGTAGGGGTCAGAAAGCCGTATGGTGGACAGTGTATGGATGCCTAACTTACTATCTTGGTAACTACTCCATGGTATGAGTCGTGTGTTATGGTCTCGAGTCATGGGGTCGACTCGTAACCACCTGCGGTATTTTTATAGTTTTAAGTTGGAGGCATTCTAGACATTTTCTTTTGTAACTCCCTGTGATAACACAACATAAAACACCTTTTGGGGCTTCCTTAGCCTATTACTCTCAATCAAACACTTTTAAAATCTCTGTCAAACTCTTTTTTAAGCAAAAGGCTAAGGTTACATCAAGATAATCAATTAAGGCTTTCAAGGGTGATTTCTCTTCATCTTCCTTGGTGTCTAAGGAATGTTACTCCTCTCTCATTATTATTTTACAAAGAGCATGTGTTTTAATGTAAGATTTTCATGATATTGTTATTGTTTAAAATAATGGTTGGAGGTTTTTTATGTTTATGGAAGAATAATGTTTCTTATGGTTTAATTATGCTTTCCTTTAGGCTTTTAGTATGATTTTGACATTGTGGGATGCATGTTAATGGTAAATAGATTTTATGGTACTGTGGATTCTCCAAATTACTTGGTTATGGTTTTGAAACTTATGTGCCCTCAACCTGTTTGTTAGAATGCCAATGAGAATGATTTTGTCACATAGTTCTACTACTCTTGAAATCCTTGTATTACATAAATGGTAATGGTACATGAATTGATCTGGTTAATTTTAGTTGCTTGGAAAGGTTGTGGTGGCTATGGATTTGGTTAAATTAGAAAGTCGGAGTCAACTTGGTTTAATGGCTTTGGTATGGATAAAAGGATAGACTTACAAGCTCTAATCTTAGTATGGTGATACCAATTTTTAATTCCTAATTAAAAGACTCTTTGGTAAATGATTGGAATATTTAAATGGTTTTAATATGGGATTAAAGAGGGTCGAGTAGCAAACCCGTGGAAGGTGGGGGTCCTGGAGGGGCCAAAACTGGAAACTCATATTTTCGGATGTGAGGTGGTCTTGGTGACTGTGTGCATGATGACACACTTTATATTTTGGGAGATGTACTAGTCATCTCAGGTTCTTTTTTTCCAGTCGTGCGGCTAACACGCACTGGGGCCCTTTCAATAGGATGAGCTAAACCCATATAGCCCATAGGTGGTTTTAGGATGGTTAATCTACTTAGCCAAGGTTAAGGTTTTAAATGCATGCTAAACTCAATAATATATCCCGATACAATATATTTATGTACATGTGTGGTTGCATACGGTTATTTGATTTGGTTTTGAGTAATGGCATTATTTTATGTTTATCCCTGAGTACATGCTAGCATTCACTTTGCTATCCGTCTTCGGGCACTGTATCCCCATGTGATGCAGAAATCAACCATACTACAATTCCTCCTACTCAGTGACTTGGATTCGGGGACAACTTTAAGTCATATCGAAGTGGTGAGCTTTCATACTCCGAAAGACTCTATTTCATGCTATGGACTTTTTTTCATTATTTTTGTTTCTTGGATTTTGGTTTTGGCTATGGTCGGGGGCATGTCCCGATCGGATGTTATATCATTCTGGTTAGAGGCTTTGTTAGACTACTATGGGCATGGGTGGTGTCGATATTGGTGTTAGCCTTAGTAATGGTATTGGCACTGATTGGATATTTGATTGCGGTTGTTGTATTATGATTATCAACTTTATTTAATGTCTTTGAATTATTATTGATTTATCTTATTATATGTTCCGAATTCATCTGACTTAGGGTGCAAGGTGATTATGGTTAGGTATTGGGGGTGGTCTTCGATCCTGATTGGACTTGAGATGCCCGACAAGACTAGGCCCTAGTTTGGGTCGTATCATAGAGTTTATGGTCTATCAACTGAAAGATATGGCGTACCAGTGGTACGATGAGTGGGAACAGTTGAGGGGTGAGAATGTTGAACCTACGGTATGGGAAAAGTTTTTAAGTGCTTTTCTAGATCATTTCTTTCCTTAGGAATTGAGGAAAGCTATGGTTGAAGAATATGGTCATCTGAAATAGGGAAAGATGAGCGTCAAAGAATGTACATTGATATTCACACAGCTGCTCCGTCATGCTACAGAGTTGGTGTGATACATGAATGATCATATGAAGAAGTTCGCATCTGATCTATCTAATGATTTGGTAATAGACTGTAAGAGGGCAATGGTGAATAATGACATAGATATCTCCAGGTTAATAGTCTGTATGCAGCAGGTAGAGAAAGAGAAGAAAAACTAGGTAGGGAATGAGGAGAGGCAAACTAAAAAATTTAGGTCGGCCAATCAAGATATCAGTAATTAGCAGAATGGCCAATAGGGCAGAAAGTGGTATAAGAAGAAATTTTAGGGAAATGTTTAGTTATCATCTAGTACGACTGTACCCCGTCTAGTGAGTAGACGTTCCATCCTAATGGCGGGCCGTGAAACCAGGGCACTCAGTCTCAGAGAAGTGTGACTCAACCCTCTGGAACTTATCCTTAATGTAGCAATTATGGAAGAAATCACCTAGGAAGGTGCTATTTTAGGAAGAAAGTGTGCTACTCTTATGATCAGGGTGGCCATCTTCAGAGGGACTGTCCCTCGGCAAAGGGGATATTTGGAGGTAGGAAGACCCCCAACTTATACTTTTTTTGCCCCAGTTGTTAATAGGAATGCTCTCAGAGAAGTTAGGAGTCATAAATGCTTTTATGCCCTATCTACACTCTAGGACTCAGAGGCTTCACCAGATATTGTTACGGGTATGTTATAGATTTTTTCATCTGATATCTATATGTTGCTTAATTCGAGGTCTACCCTATCTTATGTGAATCCTTATGTGGTAGTAAATTTGAGTTTTGAGACTGAGAATATTTTTAAACCTTTTTCTATCTCTTCCCCTATTGGTGACTCTATTATTTCTAGATGAGTCTATAGAAATTGTGTGGTTTCTGCTTTGCGTCGGGATACTATGGTTGACCTTGTAGAACTTGATATGGTGGACTTTGACGCTATCCAAGGGATGGATTGGCTTCACTCATGCTATGTTACACTAGAATGTTGGACAAGAAAGGTCACCTTCTGTTTTCCAGATGAGCCAGTTATAGAGTGGGAAGGGTATTCTCTGGCACCTTGAGGGAAATTCACATCTTATCTTAGGGCCCATTAGCTTATATCCAAAATTTGTTTGTGTTATGAGTTTTGAGGTGTTTGAATTGTGAACCCCAATTTTATTACAAGAATTATGTTTGTTACAATTGTTGTGGGTTGCCAAATGGATATGGATGGTTTGATGTCCAATGCTCTTTCATTAAGTGATACACTAATTTCCTTATATGATTTTTAGAGAGTAGTTAATGAATTTCAATATACCTTTGTTTATCATGAAAATTGCATGTGATTAATGGAATAATTGGCCAACATATGTTGAAGTCTTAAAGAGAGAGTGTTTTGCATAATTTTTTATATGCTATTTGAAATAAGAAATCTCATGTGATGTTTAAATCTTTTGGTGATCACAAACATGTTTTTGAATGAAATGGTTGTGGATATGATATTGCTTGCAAGTCTGGGTATGGCGATACTTTATTATGAAATGACCTTAACAAAATAAGAGATGAAACTTAGAAGATATGCAAACGTGCTAGCTTTAAGAGGTTAAAATTGGGATTAAAGAGAGCTAGGTAGTTACCCGAAGAGCATGAGTTTAGATAATGTATTTATCGAAATAGTGTTTTGTTGATGCAAGATTTTCAGTATGTTATCCTACATTGGAGAATACTTAGGACATATCACATGGGGGTGCCTATGATATGCTTACATGGGGAGGGAGGTATACCAATTTATGTAAAATCCAACCTTACGGCAAACTTAGATAGGGAGCTTGGTTGTTGAATCAATGGCAAACCCATTTAGCACGTAGGCAATCAAAATTATAGGGTGTACCATCTAGCTCAGAACTAAAGCAAAAAGTTGGGTCTATGTTTTACAAGAATGATTTGAAGCTCTTTAATTATGCCCATATATTTTGATCTCTATTATATTAAATTATTTTCATAAGATCTGGATTATTTTGAATCTAAAACGTTCAGGTTGAGTAGGACTAAGGCAGAGTATATGAAATGGAAGTTTAATGGGGTGAGACATGAGGGTGAGGTGGAAGTGACATTGGATTCCCAGATTTTTTGTAAGATGGATAGTTTTAAGTATCTTGGGTCTATAATACAAGGGAATGGAGAGATTGACGAGGATGTCTCTCACCGTATTAGGGCTGGTTGGATAAAGTAGAGGTTCATCTAGGGAATGTTGTATGATAAAAAGGTGACTCCTAAGCTTAAAGAAAAATTCTACAGAGTCGTAGTCCGACCGGCCATGTTATATGGAGCAGAGTGTTGGCCCATCAAGAACTCCCATATTCAAAAATTGAAGGTAGTGGAAATAAAGATAATGCGTTGTATGTGTGGACTTACTGGGAGAGATAGAGTTAGGAATGAGACTATTCAAGAGAAGGTGGGAGTGGCTTCGGTAGAGAACAAGATGCAGAAAGTGAGGCAGAGATGGTTTGGGCATGTGATGAGGAGGGGCACGAATGCCCCTATTCATAGGTGTGAGAGGCTAGCTTTAGATAGTTTTAGAAAGGGTAGAGGTAGGCTGAAGAAATACTGGAGGAATATGATTAGACGTGACATAAAGTAGTTACAGCTTATTGAGGACATGACCCTAGATAGGAATGTATGGAGGACGCGGATTAAATTAGAAGGCTAGCGCATGTGGGTGAGTCATAGCAAGTAGTTAGGAGAGCTGTGATGTAGCAGGGCTAGTAGTCTTAAGGTTGTGTCCATAAGTTGGAGTTGCTAGTTAGGAGTGTTTAGGTGTGGTAGGTGCCTTTGGTTTATGAGTCTATGGTATTACTTTTTGGGTGTTTTATTTCTCTTATTCTACCCATCTTGTTCTAGGTTTTATCACAACTTTGTTTACTATCCTTTGTCTTGAGCCAGGGGTCTATAAAAAACAACCTCTCTACTTCTTAGGAGGTAGTGATATGAATTGCGTACAGTTTACCCTCCCCAAATCCCAGTATGTGGGAATACACTGGGTTTGTTGTTGTTGTTGTTGATTATCTTATATAAATATGTATTATTTTTTGTTAGTTCTGCATACCAATACATTCCAAGTATTGACCGTCCTCTTGGCGACTGGATTGTCCCATAATAATTTTGAGGCACGATCCTACAAGGACACTAGAGAGGCTAAGTACCGAATGGTGAAAATCCTATTCAACAAAGTGAAATCTAAGATATTCAAGGTAACTTGCAGTGCATGTCGGCGTGAGGTTGGTGTGAGGGATACAATAAAAAGACATGTAGCAGATATCTCCCCACCCTTGGTCATAATTTAGAATTTGTTAAAAAAAATTTATGTGGTCTTGTGATATAGGATGATACTAGACATCGAAGTCCCTTGGTATGTGTTATTTTTATGTTTTAATTTATGTGACACAAATATAATTTAGATAATCAATCATTAAAATAATTTAATTTTTTAATTATTGTGATTTATAATACTTTTTCTTCTATTCCAATTTAAGTGACACTAATATAATTTCGAGAGTCAAGCGAATTTTTTATATTTTGTATATTTTTTAACTTGTTAATTATGTGATTTATAATGCTTTTAGTATATTTTTCAATAAGATATTAATATTCTCTCCATCCCAATTTACTTGTATTTTCATTTATAAATAATATATATTACTTTATGTCTTCCTTTGTCCCATCGTAATTTCTATGGCACTAATATAATTTCGATAATCAATCAAATATTTTATGTTGACATATCATTTTGTGTCTAGTTTATCTTTTTTATGAAATATTATTAATTTTTTAATGCGCAAATGACCATAAAAAATAATTAGGGGTGTATAATAAAATCACGATTGAAACAACGAAACAGATATGTTTTAAATGACTAATAACAACTAATTAAAAGTGACATAAAAAAATTATAATAAAAATACTTCTGAAAAAAATTAAAATTTTTCTCATATAAGACATCAAGTTAATTACATCAAGCGTTAATTTATCATTTTATATTTAATTTATCTTTATATTAAATATTATTAATTTTTTATGCTTACATGACTTATAATAATTAATCATGGGTGTTATAGTAAAATTACAATTGAAGCAGCTGAAGAAGGCAACATAAAACATTTAGAGTTAATTTATCATTTTATTTCTATTTTACCTTTTCTATTAAATATTATTAATTTTTTAATATTTACATGACTTATAATAATTAATTACGGAGAGATAAAAAAAATTACGATTGAAGCAACTGAAGTAGGCAGTACAAGTAGACATGTCGAAGACGTGCCTGCTTATTGCTATTTATTATTAGTAGTAAATTCGTGTGATCACATTTAGAAATTTTCCATGTCAATAATATTTTTGATTTTAATATTGCATTTTTTGAATAATATTTTTATGCTTCTTGTCATATGGATTCAGATGATATAAATGATGTTGTATATGAAATGCATATATAAATTGATTTCAATTGGACTTGGTCGATTTTTCACCAAAAAAAATATATTATGTACCTGAATTATTCCCGACTAAAATACATATTGATATCAACTTTTACAGTTAATTAGGTTTGAAAAACAAATGTCTCAAGTTTGGGAAGTCAATTTGTGTATATAATCTCTCTCTATATATTTATATAAATATATACTTTTTTGGTATAGTAGAAAAATTGAGTATTATTTGTATACACCACAGATGAAAAATATTATATAGAAATTTCGTGGATCATTCCTTTATATCGAGTGTTCGAAAAGGAAGATAATTTAGTGTATGAAATGCATAGTAAATTTAGTTTCAACCGAACTTCGTATATACTAGAATTGATATACAATCCGCCTATAATAGTTCATAGATACTAGATTGAGTATCTCTTACATTGAGAGCTGCAAATTTGAAATAT
Organism: Capsicum annuum; assembly: GCF_002878395.1. Lineage (NCBI taxonomy): Eukaryota > Viridiplantae > Streptophyta > Magnoliopsida > Solanales > Solanaceae > Capsicum > Capsicum annuum. The sequence continues at coordinate 151,076,413 of NC_061120.1, read as the reverse complement.
AATTTTATACAATGCATATACAATCTGATGGTATAATTTATTATATATGTCATTTTCTACAGCAAAGGTACGAGGCATTATGAAAATGAATTATATTTTGTGTATGTAAATGGTCTGTAAACTGTTTTCAATTTATGCATTCTACAATTACTGTAATAATCAATAGATATTAGCATAGATCATTATAGTTTTTTTTCTTTAGACATTATTCACCCAGATGTTTGGCAATCATTAGTTTCATCAAATTTGAGATTTTAACATCATGTTATTTTTATTGATAATTTTTTTTATTTTCATGATTGTACCCTACGAAAAATAAACCAAAAGTGTTTTCACATTTTTGTTCTTTTCAAAAATTAGTAGAGAACATAACACTAAAATAAAGACTTTTTAAAGAGATGGAGGTGGCAAATTTAATAACATATCTATGCTCTTATATTTTTCTAATTCAAATATTTTATTTCGTATTCACATTCAAAAAGTCCTTAGTAAAATGGAATTGCTGAATTAAAATATCAACACATTATTGAAACGATGCGTACCATTCTCATAGAAGCTATTTTACTACCTATTATGTTGTTTATATAATTAATAGACTGTGTTATCTTGCAAGGACTTTCCCCCTTTGAAATACTTTTTGTCGATCATTAACTTTAATTTTCTTAGAATTTTCGATTGTGAATGCTTCCTAACCTCTCTGCTCGAGTCCATTGTATTTTTCTTGATTTATGAATCTAACGCTACGGAATATCATTTTCTACGTTCCAAATCAGGTGCTATGTTAGTCACCATATTTTCATTCATGAGTCAGTATTCCCATACACTACATTATTTGGTCTAGTAGAAGTGTCTTCTTTAGCTATCTCTAGCTCTTCTTTGTTGTGGCATCATCTCTATTTACTCTACAACCACTTTTATTTGTAACTCCCTCTAACCTTCTTTCCTCTAGCTATCCTTCATTTCCTTTTCATACTTCAGTCACTTTAAAATCATCTACTAATTTGTTTAGTAGATCAAACTCTAGTGATGTTTTTGCATTTCTGTCCACCTTGTCGTCCACTACCAGTACTTTTGCTTTTGCATCTCCCATTACATCTCATTCAATGCAAAATCATTCTAAACTTAGTATTTCTAAGCCTAAACATATATGGTCATGAGTGTCACTCTTCTTGATTCTAAGTTCTATTCTTATCTAAGGATGCAAAATATACTAAATGAAAACAAATTATAGTTGACGAATATAATGCTCTTTTGGATAATGAAATTTGGATACTTGTTTCTTTTCAATCACATATGAATTTAGTTCGTTATAAGTAGATTTATTGTATTAAACATAACTTAAATGGGTCAGTTGAGCATTACAAATCTTGTATTGTAGCACAAAATTTTTACCAATAACCTCAGATTATTACCATACGAGCTTTAATCCTGTTGTTTGAGCTATTACTATTTGTATTGTAGTCTCTTAGGTCATTTCTTATTCATAGTCTATTCACCAGTTATATGTCAAAATTATATTTTACATAATATTCTTAGTGATTAATTCTTTATGAAAAAAATTTCAGATGTTTTTATCCCAACTTTCCTCATTATATTTGCAAATTAACCAAAGCAATTTATGATATAGTTTCATCATTGTAGTACATATCTTCTTTCTCATGATTTTACTTGTAGCAAACATGATTTTTTTATATTTTTTCATCATTCTTTATTTGATATTCTCATCCTCTTTCTTTATGTTGATGACATTATTCTAATCTATAGTCATTCTACTCCGCTTGATTAGTTCATTAGCATTCTTGTTCATTAATTTTTCATGAATGACTTAGGTGATCTATGTCATTTCTTAGTGTTCAAATTTTTCATTTATCTGATGGTTTATATTTGTCACAATAGAATATATTTTGGAGCTGCTTCTTATGTTTCACATATATACTTGGAAGTCAGTTGGTACCCCTCTAACTTCTCCAACTACTACTTTTTTCAAGGATAGTGAATTACTTTAAGATCTTAATGAATATAGGAGCATAGTAATGCTCCTCAAAATTTGACTATGACCCATCCTAATTTTGCATATGTTGTGATATTGTTTCCAAGTTTATGCATGCACCCTGTACTACTTATTTGCATTGTGTGAAACAAAAATTTTAGATACTTACAGGGCACTACTAGACATGGACTATGCATATGTTCTTGTTCATTCAATTTCTTTGTTGTTTCTTATTCTGATACTAATTAGGTTAAACGTCCCAATAGTAGGCATTCTACTATTGTCTTTACAATGTTCATGGGTTCCAATCTTATCTCTTAAAATGCAAAGAAACAACTTGCATTCTCAAAATTGTTTATAGAGGTTAAGTATAGGGTTATTGTCTATACTATAGCTAAATCTTCTTGGATTCACCCTGTTCTCGATGAGTTGGGTCTTTATTTTTGTTAGCCAATTCAAATGTTGTGTGACAGTGTTATCTAAACATACCTATCTCATAACCCAATATTTCATGATCATTCTAACTATATTAGTATTGATTATTACTAAGTTCGTGATAAAGCTTCTCAAGAAAATCTTGTTATCCATTTTGTGCCTTTTCACTTATATTTTGATAATATTTTTATAAAAAGTTTATCCTTATCCCAATTTTTTTGCCTTTTTTTCTTGACAATATGTCCATTACATCAACTCATCCAGATTGTGGGGGGCAATTAGGACTCACAGTCCATGTACTTGTAGGACTCAATAGTAGAGACTTATAGGACTCAGTAGTTTATAACTTGTGTTGTACTAGATTACCAATATCCTTTTGTATTCATTATATATTAGTAGATATGCACTAGGGGCAACTACTACTATTTATCACTTCTCTATACATTTTTAACTGTAGGTAGTCAAATGCCACTACGTTAAGGTGGGTAAAACATGCATGTCATTTTCATTATATATGCAAATGAGATAAAATTATATATACAGCAATGTGGTAAGAGATTAGCTCATTTATACTGTTGAATAATACTTATTCTCAAATAGAAGTCAAGAAAAATCATAAAATAAAGCATTAATCCATATTTGAGTTTCAATAGATGTCAATAACAATAGTTTATGTACTATAGTTGCATAATTGGATATTAATACTATAATATTTTCACTTTGACATAGACAATTAATATTGATTACAAAGAAGAAAGTAGCTTTGTTATACAATACAACATTTATGTAAGATCAATATGAGAGAAGTTGCTATTACAAAAAGTCAGTTATGTTTAATAGAAAATCATGTCATAAACACTGAGATTTGAAGAACCATTAAAGAACATTCTTCATCAGACTCTAATGTAAATGGACTAGAGTATTTAAGGAAATACCGACTTGGAATATAAGGAAAAGCAAAAAATCTTCAAAAATTATTTATGAATTCAATTAAGGTAAAAAAAATTCTAATATTAAATTAATCCCTTGATGCAAATAAAAGAAATACAAGTCTTTCGTTTAGACATTTTGTATGATAGCAATAAAATAATTGAAACATCCAACGCTGGAGAATATATGATCATCATGACAAAATAAATACAAACCAAGTGACATAACATTGTTACCAACCCCTCCAAAATTTCATAACAATAGAATTAATCTTAAGCATACAACATATAGTATTCATTGTAATCTCATACAAGACATTCTATCAAATTAACAAGAACAAAGCTATATTGACATCTAAAATAGTAAGCTAATACTTATCTTATTACATGAAAACAGATAACATATATTATTTGTTCATAGGCATAAGCTTATCAGAGAGAATAAGAGATGGGAAATAGACTTTAAAAAGTGAATTTGTTCGATCATTGATATTTACTTCAACATTCCTCCAACAGACTTTTCACATTTAACCTAAAACTCGAGAAGAACCAAAGCACAAAAATCATAAGCTAGATCATAAAATCATGATCTTTATCTCACATGCTCAAATTTATAGGCTAAATATGGGGTACATGAATCCTTGATCTCTCTATTAGATTAATATATTTTTTAAATTGGTATGATATTATTTTCTAGAAAAACATGCTATAGGAAAGATATAAGATTAATCAAACTCAGTTAGGTTAGTTAATTAATCTTACTGGAATTTATTAGTTAGTTATACTACTGCACTAATTAGTTAAGTTCGTTAGCTAGTATAGTCGGTTAGAGTAGATAACTCACGGCCGACTGTGAGTTAGTTAGAATTTAGATATTTTGTAGGATTTTATGTATAAATCTTCATGTACACATAATGAAAATCAACCAACATATTTTTCTCAAGTTTCTCTCATCTTTTTCTTCTACTTCCTCTTTCCCTGTTAACATGAACAAAGCATAAAGGCAAATTTTATATGAGGTATTAAGAAATTTTCTTAACATGATATCACATATTAGATTTATAGATCGATAATTTATTTTTCATTTAATTTACAATGCATATTGTTATTCATTAATTTTGAGAAACAAATAAATTATGATTCAATGTTGGCATTACTCGTTTAATTCCCTATTCTTATTAGAGCTAATTGTGAATTTAGATACATTTAAATTCTAGATTATTTGTATATTTATTGTATATTAAATTTAAGTGTTTTCTCCTTTAGTCTTAAAAGATTATATTCGATGGTGGCAAAAAGTGACAAGCCATTAAATAACAACATTACAGTAACTAGGAATGCATTTTTATTGGAGATGATACTAGTTCTCCTTTGTATATACATTTTTATGACAATCCAGGTGATATTCTAGATTTAATTCTCCTTGATGGAATAGGATATAGATTCTGAAGGAGATGTACTCTTAGGACCCTCTCAATTAAGAACAAAATAGGCTTTATCGAAGTGAATATACAAGACCATATCTAGGGATATTATGACATTGACAATGAAAAAGGTTTAATAATATAATCACATCATAAATTTTGAATTTATATTAGATAAAGATATTACAAACAATATGGAATATGTTTGTGATTCTCTTGAACTATAAAAGAAATTGAATTATCAATATGATTAGAAAAATATTGCTAAGCTAGCTAGGCTTCAACACGTCCAAAAAAATTAAGTTATCGCAAGGTAATTGAACATCATTTCCTACTATACAAGGATGAAGAAACTGTGCAAGGAGTTAAACACTTTGCATGTATAAATCTAGTGTAGTTATGATGTACTTCTGATTCTAGAGAGCATCTCTATAAGGTGGAGCAGGATAGATGATTGATTTAGTTTCTCATAAAGTTGAACGAAGCCTACATAAAAACTATAAGAGACATCCTCATGATGAATCCATTACCTTTAATATCATGAACATTCTTACTATTAGAGAAAGATGAGAGACTAAGAGAAATTAAATCAAACTATCAATCATGGACTCTACTTATCATAGTGTAAGTAGTGCGATTGGAGTAGCCTTGGAATTTGTTGCATTCAATGCTAACGATAGTGGTTATAGGGCAAGAATTAGTTTGAAAGCCCATAGAATAGGATATTCTTCAGGAATCACAAGTTACTCAAATGGTAGTAGAAATTTCAAAAAATACTACAGGCAGTACACTCGTTAAAATGTGAATATGCATTAAATTATATGAGACTATTTCAAAAAATTAGTACACACTAAAAGCAAATGCTACAAGCTCCTTGAATATCTACTGAGAAATCATCAACAAAGAAAAAATGATCCTACCTAATGTACATGGCTCTATTTCAGACATAGAACCTATAAAGGAGATGATCATAGGGGTATACATTATGAACACAATATGAGTCTAACAAGAGAACAATATAGATATTCAATGGGTCTATTACAACAATTTCAATGTGGGACTCACAAAGATGGTTCCAACAACAACAATACGGTTTTGTGAATGGCAATGAGAACTTTGTAGGTATTATAGTATTCATCCTTTCTATTAAATATAGTAAACTATCTTGGAGGTCTTTCAAAAGTAGGTCTGACTCTTGGATTTTAGATTCAGAAGTTAATCACATACACTTTAACAGAAACTCTAGGACTAATATTATTTTTCTTTCTTATATCTTACTAATCGTCTTACAAAATGGTTATATAGTGAAGGTTAATCCAATTGGTTTGCATCAAACATTATATGGCATAAAGTATTGTTTGTACCCTCTTTAAGTACAATCTTATGTTTATTAATTCACTTACTACTTCTATGCCTAAGAGAACTATATCTTTTACTTAAACTTCAGGTATGTTGTGGGATCCTTTAATGAAGAGGTCTTTGGAGATTGATAAAACTAGAGATGAAATTTTCTTTCTCTGTCCCAAGTGCTTGAAGAACAACAATTTCACTACTACAAAATGTGTTATTTGAAATGCTTATGTTTTTATTTCAAATTATAGATTTCAAAGTATTGTGACTGAACTTGTTTTGTTTAGTACCTTCATTCATAGAGAACAATGTAATTCTTATACAATTCTTAGCAACAATCTTTACATTAATAAGTTCTCATATCAATCCATTGTAAAAAGTCCTAGCCTAAGAAATAAAAGATAGTTTTCTACTTCTCTATCTCTTATGTCTCATGCATGGGATATGAGTTTATTATGGCATAACATACTTGGGCGTGTACCCTTTATGAAAATGGAAGCTATCTAAGTTATACTTGAAATCCTTTCTAGCAAGCAACCCTTGGTATGAATATTTTTTCTATGGTAAGATAAGAAAGATTATGATTCCCTTATAGAACCAATACAATAAGCAAAAAATTTCAAGTACTTCATATTGACTTGTGGATACCTTACCATATAGTCACACGCAACAACCACACGTATTTCATTATCCTTTTTGTTGATTACAATAGATGTCTATGGACCCAATTATTAGATTGCAAAAACAGTGTTGTAGAATACGTTAAAACTTTTTATCCACGGAAGAAAACCAACTAAATAACATTCTCAGCTATGTAAGAATAAAAATACACTTGAGTTCATAAACATAGAAACGTCATCTTATTAGGGATCTAAAGAAATCATTCATGAGAAAATTTATTCATACACATCACAACAGAATGGTGTGGTGAAAAGAAAGCATAATTAATCACTATCAAGCACTATTTTTAAATCTAAATTACCACAAAAATATTAGGGAGAGTGTGTTATATGTGACATATATATTATTAATAGACTTTTCACTTCTCATATCAAAGAAAAATATCCATGTGAGTTGTTGTACAGAACCAAACCATCCATACGAGAACCTTTGAATGTCTTTGTTATCCCACTATTCCAAAACTCATAAAGACAAGTTCAAAGTTAGAACAACACCCCATTTATTTATTGGATATTCTTTGAGATCCAATGGGTACGAGGTCCTAAATCTGACTATAAATAAAACTCATATTTTTAGATATATAATTTTTAAAGAAAATATTTTCTTATTACTATTACTTCTGATGTGTCCTCTCTTTCTTCTGTATTTTATTTTGTGCCTTTCATGGCTATTGATGATACTAAAATTAGACATTATTCAATGATAGTACTGATAATAATATAATTGATGCAAGTGGCATAACATCTAACACCTCGACTGACCATCAAATTAATTCACAAACCTTAATTACCTTTAATTTCACACTTGCATATCCAATAACTCTTATCAATCCTTACCTTTGTGAGTCAGCAGAACCATATAACATATTATCTAAAATCCATAAACTTCCTACATGTATTCATGACTATGTCATACCTGGTACCATTAGAAAAAATGCCAAATCATTTAGAAAAAATTTCAATGCCTTGTTTGCAAAAGCACCAACACATTTCAAATGATGTCTTGAAACATGAGAGTTTGACACTTGTGAAAAACAGCAACAATGATAATGTACCTTATTCTTTTTAAGATAAATTTATGAATCCTTCTAGGAAATTAGCCAAATACAAGAGTTTGAGGCATTTCCTACAAATTACACTTGGATTTTAGTAGCTTTGCCTGATGATAAGAAGGCAATAGAAAGTAGATGGGTGTGTAAAGTAAAATATAAAGTTGATGAAATGATTATATGATTCTAGAAAAGATTGTTGGTTATAGGATATGTTGAACAAGTTGAGATTAACTATATAGAAACATTCTTATCAGTTGTTAAAATGAAAATTGTGAGGGACTTGTTAGCCACATCAGTATGAATGGATGATATACTTTTCAGCTTGATGTTAACAATGCATTCCTGTATATTTACTTACATGAGAAAGTATACATGAAGGTGCCACCAAGTCTGGTGATGGATAATCTAGGTTTTGCATGCATGCTCCATAAATTACTCTATAGGTTGAAAATGGCTAGTAGACAGTGGTATGAAAAGTTAATTGAGGCACTATATTTAAAAAGGTACACTCACTCAATGAATGACTATATTCTCTTTCATAAGAAAATTGGAAGTTCAACAATTTTTATTGCGGTTTATGTATATGATATCATTGTAACTAGGTCATGTAATTTTAAGATTAAAAACTCAAAAGTTCATGCATGACAGTTTGAAACCAAAGACTTAGGGAGGTTGCGTTATTTCCTTAGGATGGAAGTATTTTACAAGAATGATTAACTCGTTATCTCACAAAGAAGGTTCTTAGTGGATTTTATAAAGAGCTAAAATATTTTAATTGTGACCAACTGCACTTCCCCACTCAATCCTGCATGAAAACTTCATGCTAGAAGAAACACCCATGTTAGATCGCATTTACTACAGAAAGATTATTAGAAAGCTAAACATCCTTACAAATACCAAGTTGGATATAACCTATAGTGTACAATATTTCACTCAATTTATGAAGGACCCCAAGGAGAATCACTTGAACGCATGATTTCACGTGTTGAGGTATCTAAAGTCTAATCCTACTCTAGGCTTATTCATATCACATGATCAAAATTAAGATTTTGGGATCTACTATAACTCTAACTACGTTGCCTGTACAAAATCCTATAAAATAATGAGTGGGATTATTATTTAGTTGCGATATAGTCCTATATGTTGGACGTACAAGAAGAAAAAAAACTTTCTCCTTATCCTCAGCCTAGGTAGTGTAACGACCTAAGATATCTACAATTATATTTAAATCAACACTAAGGATGAATAATCATTAGATTTTACCTGAATATGCAAAGCATAGACTCTTGGACTAGTCGTAATCATCATCAAGTTGTCATCCCATACATAACCACTCTTGTTTAGTAGAGTTTGCACAATATTCCATGTGTTTATTGGTGTTTTAAGATGATTCTCCACATTCTTAGGTAAACAATTCATTCCTAGTTGTTTGTTAATGGAATTTAAAACATGATTAAATGTGCTAGACTTAAACTTATTAGTTGATTTATTTTCCTGCTTCACTTCATTAGCTAGGATCTCCAACATCAAATTTTTCATTGGTTTTGACCACCTAAATTGCTTCTCTCCCTTTTTTCCTTATTGTTACTGTTAAAGATTAAGAAACTAAGTTGAACAAGCAATGTTTTCACAAATAAAAATAAACTGGTAAAGTAGTTTACAATTTCCCTCCAAATTAGTAGCAACCTATGATCTCAATATACTAAGAAAAAGAACCAAAAGAAGAACACTCCAAGCCACCAGAAAAACACAAGTTTACACTAGAAAACAACAATCAACTAAAACGGTGTTTCTTTCATACAAAATCTATATAGTAACTACATAAGGAAGAAGAAACAAGGAAACATCAAGAGAAAAAACCATAAGAAAATGTTCAAATTTCGAAGTGTCTAAACACACTAAAGTACTCTATTCAACATCTTATCACAGTTTTTTTCTTTACATAGTATTTACTGTGATACGACTCTAACGAATAATTCCCAAACCAATTTCTCCAGAAATTACATAAACCACCCCATCGGGATGCCTAACTAGAGACGATTGCCGCTCCAAAATCTCAAAACCTTCCCCTCATCAAAAATCTTAAAAAATCACTGACCCAACATCCCCACTGTTGTTATTAGTGTTCCGATAGTGGAATTACTCGCCGAAAACTCATTAAAAACAATGAAACCCATTCCAAAATGACCCCACCTGAAAATTAACCAAACTTACCTAGAACTTACTCGGAACAAGCTTCAATAATTCAAGAACTCTATATGTGGATATGATGAATTCGAAGGAATTTGGGCATAGGGTTGTGTGCGAGATAGATAATAGATATATTTGGAAGGAATTTGTAAGAGAATTATATTTTTGAAGTGTAAATCCTTACATTTCTTAATTATTTTTGCCAATTACAAATTGGAGGGAGAGTGAAATATTTTGAAGGATAGTAAATATTTTTTAAAAAAAATTAGGCCATATTTTAAAAGTATTGTCTTTTAAATTATACTAATACCACATTTATAAGTGTTGTTGTATATATGAATAAATATTACTAATTAAAACATTATTTATCAGTGTTTGTAAAGTGTGACCTATACCATTAAGGACCACACTTTCAAAGCGGTTCCAAAATTAGCGTGGCATAAAGCTGAAAACTAAGGCTACACTTTAAAAGCGTGATCTTTAATAGTATAGGCTATACTTTACAAGTGTGGTCCAGATTTAGTGTGGCTGAAAGACTAAAATGTTGTACTGTATGATAGATCCTAAATTCATGATGTTTAGCAATATTCTCATGATTTAGATTCATGCCTTCCACATGTTTGATGAATTCCCATATCATGTAAAGTCAATTTCAAGATGAATCCTCAAGTTGTGAATTTTGTCATGGAACCCTATTGTACGCTCATGTTTAAGACATTCTTACGTTCAAACTATGAACTTTATGTGTTTTTATGAAATGCCCATGTCCTATTTCAAGCGAATTACATGTGAATTCCCCAATTCATGATTTTAGTTATGTAATCTTTCTATGCTCCCATGTTTAAGATATTCTCATGTCCAAGTTCATGATCCCCATGTGTATGGAAAATTGCCCATATTAAAGTATTAACATCCCAAGTGTTTGATAAAATGTCTCTATGAATGAATTATGAACAAGTGGACCTTGTTATGCTTTTCAAGATCATGCTATGCTTTACTTTTCATGCTATCGAGTCCTGGGGGTATCTAATACCTGACAATATAGCTGTTTACTTAGAATTTCAGTAGCTACAGAATAGTCAGTGATGTCACATATAGTAGTACTCAGTCAGTTACCAAACTCAATCTAGTTCAGTCAGTTAGCATGATCTGTATAGTTCAGTCTAGCCTAGTACAGTTTAAAAATTAGTTCAGTGTTTATTCAGTTAGGAGTAGGATTTAAAACTGAGTGAACCCAAAGATGGGGACTCACCTGCCAATAGAGAGTGTAATCCTTAGAAGCAGTCCTTTCATTCCATAAATACATAGCCAGCATAGGTTGAGACATCAACCTACTAGTTGAGGGTTGATGAGGTGTCTTACCTGCCAGTTAAGGGTATCGCCATTCTCATTTAGAGAACCTACCAGAGGGTGACTTAGTAACTTGTCTTTACCCATGGCACGGTACTGATACCCTTACAACTAGGATTATAGGTTGGACTCCACTTAGCTCAGATTGGGGCATGTCGGTTAGATGATACCTCCCACAGTTATATTTTCAGCTTCTGACTCTAGGTGGAACTCAGTTCTGTTTCATAAATTAGGACTGTCAGAAATAGTCACCCAACTCAGTATAGAACTTAGTTTAGTTCTATAGAATCAGGACTATCAGAAATAGTACCCAGTTATCAGTAATACAGTTATCAGTAAACTCTTATATAAGTCACTCAGTTATCAGAACTCAGTATTTAGTTCAAATTATAGTCTTAGTTATAGTCTCAGTTACAGTCTCAGTTACCATATTAGTTACAGTCTCAATCGCAGTCGTAGTCCAGTAATCAGATCAGTAACTCAGTTTAGTTTCAGATTTACTTGAGCATAACATACAATTATCAGTTATTCAGTTATCAGTATTTCAGTACCTCAGTTTATAGACTATTTCAGAATCATGTTATACGCTTGGTCTTATATTCTCAAATATATAGATTTCATGAATTCATACTCAGTTACCTCATGTTTCTTAGTCAGTCCTTACCTCATATGTATAATACTCTACAGTTTCAGTCCAGTTATTCATACTAAGTGCAGTTCACCCATACATGCCTAGTATTCATCTATTAGTCATTCAGTTAATCAGATAAGTTAGTATGTTTATGTATTCGTGCTCAGTATGATTTTATATTCAGATCCTCAATCTATGTCAGTCTCCATCACGTAGTTTCAGACCCAGTATTCGTACATTATCTATGTTCTACCATATCCCAACTTTAGTTATACTTATATCATTAAATTAAGATTTACAGAAACTAGATGTAGATATTCACCATTTTATCAGAGAATATTTGTCACTCAAGCTTTCAGATATTTCAGTTTTCAGTTTATTCCATCCTATTGGTGAGTCTACTTACACTTAGCATGCATGTTTTACGATTATGTATGAAATCAATTTTACTTATTGCATTCACCTTCTACATACTTAGTATATTCCAGAAGTACTGATCCACATATACATCTGTGTGGCTACATTATTTCATGGGAAAAAGATGAAAAATACCCCTCTACTTTAAACAATTGGCCAACTTTACCCTCCATTATACTTTGGGGCTAAATATACCCCCGTCGTTATAAAAGTTCACATATATACCCTCCAACTAACAGAATAACCCAAATCACTTTAAATGACCCATTTTTTAAAAATTCAAACTCGACCCGACCCGACCCATCAAAAATAATGTTGAAATTTTATGGGAATGTTGAAATTTGATTTGGGAAATTCTCTGAATTCTCATAGTCAACGTGGAGCAGTATTTCTTGGCAAGGGATATAGTTAACGTCATAGAATGCAAGGGCAAGAATAGAGTGGAATGCCATGAATGGTTAGGCAAATGGAAATTGAGGTTAACAATGGCAGGGTTTCGGTTGTATCCTCTGAGCTCTTACGTGAATTCGGTGATAAAGAGTTTATTAAGGTGCTGCACTGCTATTCAGAGCATTATATACTTGTGGAGAAAGATGGTGCTATGTTGTTGGGATTGAAGGAGAGGAACCTAATCACAACATCTGCTTAGCACTGAGAAGTGGTAGAGCTACTTCTAGCAAATAACCTTTTGGCTTATCATGTAGTTTTAGTGTTTCATAGATTATTTCATGTACGACAAACAATTTTTGTTTATACACATCTCATTATGTTCATATGTTGTTCTCTTGGCTTAGAATTCTTCTTGCACAATATTCAGTGAATTCGCACCAAATAAGAGTTGTGATATTCTAAGCAAATTTTGGGCCATATTTGAGACAGTTTTGGTCCAGATTTTGGATCTTGAGTATTAGCTACATTAGGTGCATTGGATATGAAATAGAAGTGTTTGTATCATGGAAATATTTTGGTTAGCAAATATTGAAAAAATGATTTTCAAAAAAAATATCGACTTGAGATTCTATCGAAAATAGACTATCTGTGTTCACAAGGTAGAGTAATACTGTTTTACACCATACTCCCTAAATCCTATGTTGTTGTTGATTTTGTGAAGAAAAATATTTTTGTGTTGTACCAAATTGCATGTTTCTGGTGTGTGTTTGTGATTGTAATTTTGGTTCTCTTGTATCTATTATTCTTCAATAACTTCCAGTTCTACCCAAGAAAGAACGTTGGACTTATCAATGTGTAGATAAGTGTTTATCCACGTTAAATGCAACCTGAAAACCCCAACAGCTATAGAAACTAAAAGAGAGAAACCTTCAGATTACAGCGTGAACGTAGAAAGGCACGAAGAGAGGGTATCATTCTTTATCCTCGATAGTTGCTTCTATTGCTGAACATCATGAGGATAATCTCACCTCTTTTGATATAGGTCTTTCGGTTCTTAAACATTCTATTGTCACTTTGGTTGTTTCTACTATTCACATATACAGGCCACATGCTAAATATGCTTCTACCATTGGTGTCTTTTGATGGGTCAGGTCGGATCGGGTTTGAATTTATAAAAAATGGGTCATTTAAAGTGATTTAGATTATTCTGTTCGTTGGAGGGTATATATGTGAACTTTTATAACGGCGGGGGTATATTTAACCCCAAAGTATAATGGAGGGTAAAGCTGGCCAATTTTTAAAGTAGAGGGGTATTTTTGACCCTTTTCCCTTATTTCATAATGTAGGTACTAGTTGTAGCCCGCATATCACGATCAGACAGTTGTAGATTCCAGCTAGTAGGTGATAAGTTCTCCTACTTCAGGAAATCTAGGCAGTTTTAGTTCTTCTACATTTTATTTATTTTCATGTGTATTGATTAGTGGTAGTTGGATGGATATCCCAACTATCTATAGTCAGTATAGTAGAGGCCTCATAGATGTCAGTCAAAGTTAGTCATGTAATTTTAGTTTCACCCTTCGAATTTATCAGATTGTAAAGTATTATCAGTATTGTATCTATTTTAGATTTCCAGTATGATAATGTTTCCACACAGCAAAACAACTATTAATTATTTTATAATTTAGTTGCTTAACATTATGCCAGTTCATGGGTTATCTTGGGATCACTTATGGTTCCATGCACCGTATGACGACCAGGGGGTAGTCTCAGATCATTACAAATTTGGTATCAGAGCCAAGTTTCAAGTTTCCTAGGGTTTCTATGAAGCCATGTCTAGTTGAGACTTACAAAATGGTACATAGATGTCTGTACTTTTCTTTGAGAGGCTATAAGGCATTTAGGAAATGTTGCGTTTTTTCAAGTCTCAGATCATGCAGTAGAAGTATTATCTAAGAAAGTTATGTAGATCCACATCTTGCACTAATCATGCTAACTCTGCCTTAGTTTTGAGGCAACAAAAATAGTAAAGCTTAACTCCTTACAGACAGTGTTTCCTCAGCCAGGACCCACATACAGTTATGGGAATGCATTTTGGCTCAGAAAGTATCCCATCAGTGTCCTTATGTCTTAAATTTTGAAATATTTCATTCATGTTCATGAAAATCATGCATTAAGCTAAATTTAGATATGTTTTTAGATCCCCTCTTACAATCTCTTTTATAGTATATGATCTAGAGTTAGAATCATGAACCCAGAAGTTTAGCTATAGTAGAGTTGGGATAGCGTTATCCAAATTATGCAGATTATGTATTCATAGGATAGTTGTACCAAAGGTAAATTAGTAGACTTGAATAGTGCATGCAAGAATTTAAGTTTATTAATTCCAAATTAAGTATGATGGTGTGGATCCATTTATCATTCATGTGTATTAATATACCCCAGACTCTAGAGTAAAGTGATTACATTTCAGTTTAGAGTTTAGTAAAGTGGTCACTGACTTAAGATGATAGCTTTAGTCTAAGGGGGAGATGATGATCAAGTGACCAAGTCAGTCTCCAAGATTCTAGTAGTAGTACCAGTATGTGTAGAAAGGAAGCAAGGGAGGATGATTAGCAACTTATTCTTATCTCAGCGCAAAGTTTTTCAGCCATCAGAAAATCTACTCATGCTTAACACGTCATCTTTATCATCACAACTCATATTCATGCACTTTATATAAAAACCATGTACACTTTAAGTTTCTAGTATGAGGAGTTCAAGTTCACTGAGTAGTATAAATCATGTTCTATGAAATCATGAACTCCTAACTCAGGTCATGCAGCTCATGACTTATGTACTCATATTTTATATCCCGATACTCATGCTACACTCATAATGATCAGCGGAATTTAGTTTATGTCATGTATGTTCTCATTTCAGACCTCTCTGACAAATTCATGTCATTAGTTCTTTATTTCTCATGCCTCAGTTGTGTGTCAATATTATTCTTCTATATTTCAGGTCCTCATGTTCTAACCTTTTAGTGACCTCTCCTTATGTCATGACTAGTTGAAATTCTAGGTGTATTTTTTTGGGCTAGTGCTTGAAAGTTTTAAGGATAGAGGTTTAGAGAAAATGAGAAAGATACTTTTGTGGTTTTTTGCCTACAAGTTCATGTGTGGTTATGAAGATAGGCTTGAATGTTATGTTGGTGTATAAGTGGAATGTATACTTGAGTATAAGATTTTAGTATAATTCAGTCTGTATAGCCAGCAATCCAGTCTAGCAGTCAGACAGATAAGTTCCTATGGTTTCCTATCTTTCCTATTAATGAGGTAATTCATTCATGACCACACAAGTCATAAAATTTAGTCCAGTTTATGCGTCAGGCATTAGATTCAAATTCTATATGTTCAACCATGATTCAGTTTGTTAGGGTCCCGTGCATCATCTCAGTCTTTCTTCAGAATTTCAGCCAAGCCAATATCATTCGGGGGATAAAGTATCCCAAGGGGAAGATGTAATACCCCAAGTATTCATGTCCTAAACCTTTCATTTTATTCACAAAATAGGATCCAGCTTAAATTAATGGTTACTCATTAGTTGACTCTCTCATTTCTATCTTAGCCTTATAATCATTCTTATGTCATTGGATGTATTCAAGAAATCAGTTCAGTTCATGATATTCAGTTCCTGTCTCATATATTAGAATCAGTTATACAATCATGTTCTAAGTCAGTCATGTTCAGAATATGATCTTAGTTACCTTCGTACAGTACTCTCAGTCTAACCAGTCTCATTTGAGGACGAATATTCCCAAGGGGGAGATAATATAACACCCCATATTTTTGAGCTAGTCTATGAACCATCGTTCCTACGTGTATAAGTTATAATCTAAATCATTCTTATGTGAATATAATTTTCAAAATCTTTATAATAGTGTGTGAAATGCTCATGAGGTTAAAAATGTTCATAGAAATCATTTAGACCCAAGTTGAGCTAAGATCCTTTGATTCATCCAAAGTTTGGTATTTGATTCTACAAGGATATAATTTGAACATTTATAACTTTTTATATACATAGAATTTTTCAGCTCAAGACCTACCAAATATTAGATTATTAAATTAGCTTTCCAACGAGACCAATTTCGCTGAAATACGATACCCGAGTAAACTATTACAACCATTTTCGGTAGAGGCAATAAGACAAGGTGATATGCCCGTGCCACCCGAGTTATTGCACCAGGATAGGTGGGGCACCTTGGGATCTACTCCCCCAAGCTAAAAGGGGTGGCGCCTTGTCCATTCACCAGTTGTTTTAAACTCCTTACGGGTCAAGGGGCACTTTGGTCCTTTCCCCGCAACCCCCAAACGTCAAACGGACAATCTAAAGCATCCAATAAGGCATTATTTGCGCATCTTCTTCAAGTTTGCTCTCAAGAAACCCTCATAATTTCCCATGAATAAGGTTCAAGCTTTTACTCTTAAGAACACAAGGATTCAAGCTAAAAATTCATGATTTCTTCAATAATCCATCGAATTAAGGTATGTGGGAGTTCATCCATGGGTCCTCTTTCACCCATGGAGCCCAAAATCCTTTTTTACTTAATTAAAGAATGAATTTTTCATTACTATGGTATCTTGTATGTTCAAGAAAGATTGAATTTCATGTTTTCATGATGTTTTTAATTCAATTCAGCCCATCTATGATTCCATGCAAGATTTTGAATTCCTTATGCTATGAATTTATATTTTTCATACTTTATTCAAGTAAATACCATGATAGATCCTAAATTCATGATGTTTAGTAATATTTCCATGTTTTAAATTCATTCCTTCCACATGTTTGATGAAATTCCCATATCATGTTAAGTCAATTTCAAGATGAATCCCCAAGTTGTGAATTTTGTCAAGGAACCCTATTTTTCCCTCATGTTTAAGACATTCTTACATTCAAACTATGAACTTTACATGTTTTGATGAAATGCCCATATCTTATTTCAAGCGAATTACATGTGAATTTCCCAGTTCATGATTTTAGTTATGTAATCATGCTATGCTCCCATGTTTAAGATATTCTCATGTCCAAGTTCATGATCCCCATGTTTTTGGCAAATTTCCCCATGTTAAAGTATTAACCTCCCAAAAATTTGATAAAATGTCCCTATGAATGAATTATGAACAAGTGGACCTTGTTATGCTTTTCAAGATCATGCTATGCTTTAATTGTCATGCTATAGAGTCCTGGGGGTATCTAATACCCGATAATCTAGCTGTTTACTTAGAATTTTAGTAGCTACTAATAGTCAGTGATGTCACGTATAGTGGTACTAAGTCAGTTACCGAACTCAGTCTAGTTCAGTTAGTTAGCACGATTTGTAGTAGTTCAATCCAGTCTAGTACAGTTTAAAAATTAGTTCAGTGTCTATTCATTTGAGAGTAAGATTTAATAGTGAGTGAACCCAGGGATGAGGAATCACCTGCCAGTAGAGGGTGTAATCCTTAGAACCAGTCCTTACGTTCCAGAACTACATAGCCAGCGCAGGTTGAGACATCAACCTGCCAATTGAGGGTTGATGATGTATCTTACCTACTATTTAAGAGCACCTATCAGATGAGGGTCTCTCGGCAACTTATCTTTACCCATGGAACGGTAGTGATACCCTTCCAACTGGGTTGTAGGTTGGAGCCAATTAGCTCAGATTAGGGCATGTCGGTTAGATGATACCTCCTACAGTTACAGTTTTTAGCTTCAGACTCAGGATGGAAATCAACTCTGTTGCATAAATTAGGACTGTTAGAAATAGTTACCAAGCTCAGTATAGAACTCAGTTCAGTTCTACAGAATTAGAACTGTTAGAAATAGTCACCAAGTTATCAGTAATACAGTTATCACTAAACTCATATATCAGTCACTCAATTATTCGAACTTAGTATTAAGTTCCATTTATAGTCTTAGTTACAGTCTTAGTTACCATCTTAGTTACAATATCAATCCAGTAATCAGATCAATAACTAAGTTTAGTTACAGGTTTCTTGACCATAGCGTGCAATTATTATCTATTAAGTTATTACTATTTTAGTACCTCAATTTACAGACTATTTTAGAATCATATTATACGCTTGGTCTTGCATTTTCTAATAATACAGATTTCATAAATTCATTATCAGATAACTTATGTTACTTATTCAGTCCTTACCTCATATGTATAGTACTCTACAGTTTCAGTCTAGTTATTCAGACTAAGTACAGTTTAACCTTCCATGCCCATTATTCAGCTAATCAAATAAGTTAGTATATTTATGTATTTGTGCTTAGTGTGATTGTATATTCAGATCCCCAATCTATGTCATTCTCCATCACGTAGTTTCAGACCTAGTATTCATACAGTATCTATGTTCTACCATATCCCAGCTTTAGTTATACTTATATCATTAAATTAAAGTTTACAAAAACTAGGTGTAGTGATTCACATCTTATCAGAGAATGTTTTTCACTCATACTTTAAGATATTTCAGTTTTCAGTTTATTCCAGCCTATTAGCGAGTCTACTTGCACTTAGCATGCATGTTTTATGATTACGTATGAAATCAGTTTTACTTATTTCATTCACCCTACATACACAGTACATTCCCAAAGTACTGATCTATATATACGTTTTTGTGGCTACATTATTTTATAATTTAGGTACCAGTTGTAGCTCATACATCACGATCAGTCAGTTGCAGATTCCAGCCAGCAGGTGATGAGTTCTCCTACTTTGGGAACTCCAGACAATTTTAGTTCATGCACAGTTCATTTATTTTTATGTGTATTAATTAGTGGTAGTTGGAGGCATGTCTCATCTATCTATAGTCATTATAGTAGAGACTTCATAGATGTCACTCAGAGTCAGTCATGTAATTTTAGTTTTATCCTTCGAATTTATCAGATTGTAAAGTTTTATCAATATTGTATCTATTTTAGATTTCCAGTATAATTATTTTTCCGCACAGCAGAACAACTATTAATTATGTTATAATTCAGTTACTTGACATTATGTCAGTTCATGGGTTAGCTTGGGATCACTTGTGGTTCCAAGCACCTTGTGATGACTAGGGGATGGTCTCGGGTCGTTACAATTTAGTATACTTCAAAAATAGGATTGGTTCTTCTTACACCTAACATTTAGCTATGACAATGTCTGTATGAGTCCTATCTAGGGTCAATTATCTCCCATCTAGAGTCGAAACTATACACCGCCATCCTCTTTAGTTCAGAGGCCTACTTTAGGACCTTAATGCTTTGTGTGTAGGGGTTTAGGAAACATCAAAAGGTATTAACCTAACTTTTTTTCTATAGTTTAGTTGACTCAGCAATCAACCTCTACTACTCTAGTTCTGACAGGTTGAGGTGGTGCAAAAAATAGTAGGAGTCATCCACAAGGTGGGAGAGATGGTCAGATAGGGGTATTAACCAAGATAACCAAGGTGGAGGAAACTTTAGTAGCAATGGAGCTTAGGGTGGTAGATATGGTGTTCAGGGTAGTGAGAAGGTATATCCTTATATAGTTTTGGCTCATCCAGAGGTGAAAGCTTCTTATGCGGTAATCACAGGTACAATTATTATTTATGATTGCATCATTTTTGTATTGCATAATCTCGATTCTACTTTTTTATGTGTGTGATATTTACTATGGGTTGCAGCTTAGGCTTTAAATATCTCGATGCTCCCATGTATGTATCTACGCCGACTGGGGTATTTGTGAGTATTGAACAGGTATACTATGAATGTTCTATGATGTTGATAAGATTTAATACCATAGCAGACTTAGTCATTTTATACCTGGAGGAAATTGATATTAGTTTGGTAATGAGTTGGTTATCCCCTTAACATGTTATTTTTCATTATTATGCCAAAATTGTCACTGTAGAAATGCCCGAGAAAAAAAGTTAAGAGTAGGAGGGTACATTTAACCCTAATTCAATAAGGGTTGTGTCCATAATTTACGCCCAAAAATTAGTGAAGAAAGGGAGTAGGGCATTGTTAGCACTCTTTGGGAAGATAAATTTGTAGTCTCTCCATAGTGTCAGTTCTAATGGTATGTGAATTACTAGAAATGTTTCTTGACAATATTCTGGGTATGCCTCTAGATTGAGAAGTTGATTTTTTTTTACAAACATAGAGCCATAGACTAGATCTATTTCTATTTCACTATATCATCGAGCACCGATAGAGTTGAAAGAGTTAAAATTCAATTGTAAGAATTATTATAAAAGTAATTTATTCTTGTAAGTATCATTCCCTAGGGTGCCTGGTATTATTTGTGAAGAATAAAGATGGTAGTATGAGAACGTGCATAGATTAACGCTAGTTGAACAAGGTGACCATTCCTAACAAGTATCCCTTGACCAGGATAGATGACCTGTTTAGCTAACTATAGGGGGTTGCAATTCTCTTTAAGATTAATTTAAGGTCGTGTTATCATCTGGTAAAAATTGGGCATAGGTCATCCTAAAGAATTCTTTCAAACCTTATTAGGGCACTATGAGTTTCTATTTATATATTTTGGCTTGACTAATGCCCAGTTGATTTCATGATCTTAATTAATAGAGTGTTTAAGTCCTTTTTGGATTCATTCATTATCGTGTTTATTAATGATATACTTTTTTATTCTATAAATGAATAAGAGCATAAATCTCATTGGAACTCTATTGAAGATGTTGAAGGAGAAATAATTGTATGTTAAGTAATCTATTAAAAATTAGGGCAGAATGATGGATGTGACAGAAATTCATAGTTTTATAGGATTGATCAATTACTATCGTCGATTTGTTAAGGGGTTTATTGTCATTGCATTGCACATGACTTGCATAACTTAGAAGGAAGAACTGTTTGAATGGGATGACAAGTGTAAAGAGACCTTTTAAAAGATCAAAACTATATGAACCTTGGCTCTAGTGCTAAACCTGCCAGTTGAGGGTAATAATTTTATTGTATTTTGCGATGCCTCATATTTGGGTTTAGGTATTGTGTTGATACTGGATTGAAACATGATTTCTTATGCCTTATTAGAAGAACTAACCCACACATGACTTGGAATTAGTAGCCATAATGATCAATTTAATAATTTGGAGGCACTATCTCTATGGGGTGAAGTGTAAGGTGTTCATAGACCACCGTAACTTGCAACACGTATTTACTTAAGAAGGATTTGAATATAAAACTGAGAAAATGCATGGATTTGATTAAATACTATGAAACCTCAAATTCTTATCACTCGAGTAAAGATAATATGGTGGTAGATTAAGCTAGAAACTGGTAAGCATGGGGATCCTAGCATTTCTTGAGGTGTCTAGGCGCCCATTAGCGAGAAAGGTATGGTCTTTGGCTATCAATTTTTTAAGATTGTAGGAAAGTAGAGAAGGAAATGTTTTGGCACATATAGAGTCTAGGTCTAATTTTTAGTATTAGATTATGAGACGATAGTTTAAAGATAAGAAATTTAACAAATTGGGAGAAAAAATGTTACAAGGGAAAGCAAAAAAAGCCATTCTAGATGACAAAAGGGCTTTAAGAATCATAGGTAGGTTGTATGTACCTAAAGTAAATAACTTGATTCCCACCATTCTGGAAGAGACTAATAATTTCAAGTACTTCATACTTTCGGGAGCCAACAAGATTTATAGATACTTGAGACAATATTTCTGGCAAAGGATAAAGCGTGATAATGTAGATTTTATGTTCAAATGTAAAAACTACCAGCAAGTCAAATACAAAAATAGTAATCCTAGCTGTATTTTTAGTAAACGTTCATTCCAAATTAGATGTAGGAATGGATAACGATGGATTTTATGGTTGGTCTTCTAAAATCCTTGAGGAAATCTAACTCCATTTGGGTTATTGTTGATCGATTAACTAAGCCAGCTCACTTTATTCTAGTAAGAGTTAACAATCCAAATTTTCAAGATTTATATGAAGGAAATTAGAAGCCAACATAGGGTATGGATGTCTATTGTGTGATATCGGGGTATTCAGTTTAATTCTTGTTTCTAAAAATGGTTTCAGTCCTAGTTTGGTTCTAGATTGGACCTGAGCATGGCTTTCACCCACAAACTGATGGTCAATCGAAATGAACTATCCAAGTGCTTGAAACATGATTTGGGCTTACATTAGGGATTTTTGGGGGCATTGGAGTGGAACCAGTACTAATTATTATGTGAATTCACATACAAGTACAACTATCACTCTAGCATTGACATGGGTCCTTTTGAGGCCTTATATGGTACACGATATAAGTCCTCAATAGGGTGGTTTAATGCATTCAAGGTGAGGCCTTGGATAACTGACAGATGAATGACTCTATAAAGATGGTGAGATTCATACAAAAAATCTTGTAGAGACTCAAAGGCAATAGAAAAAATAAGCATACAAAAAGGTAAGAACATTTGAGAAGGTGAAAAGGTACTTTTAAGGTGCCACCTATGAAGGATGTAATCTGATTCGGCAAGAAGGAAAAATTAAGCTCAAGGTATATAGGACCCTTTGAAGTGTTCAAGGAAGTGGGGTTGGTAGGACATAGGATGGACTACCCCTAGTATGCCTGAGGTTCTGTAAGACCCCATAAAATCATAAGCTTAACTCAGTCCGTCAAAGCATGAAAAGAGGTCCTAGATTTTTAAATTTTAGCTAAGTGTTTATGCTTAGAATTATTTTAGCCTTCTTACTTTGGTGACCTTATTTTACGACCCTTATGACCTTAAAATGTCGATCCTTGGATTGAATCATGATCAGTTATATCAATAGGTCGCTCCAGGCGAGTTTCAAAATTTTCAGACCTCGTTTGAATCATGTTTGGATGACCAAAATAGTGGGTAGACGCAATCTCGACGTGTTGCATTGCCCATCGCATCGATAAATATTTTCCCAGCCTCAGGGTGAAGATTTTAGTGAACCAATGCAAACTTAATGTAGCATGTTGGTCATCGCATCGATGCCATCGACGTGGCACATCGATCTACACATCACTGGGCATAATTTCTTCTCTTTTAATTCCGTATCCAAAGGGGTAAATAGATCTTTTCCCACCTTATATCAACCCCTAAAATATGATATTAAGCCTCTCTAAAGGCAAAATCCCTCATTCTTTCTCAAAGTTTCTCAAGAACAAACCATAGGGGAATTCAATTTCAAATTCAAGCTTCAAGAACACACCATCAATCTTCACGAATTTACTTATCAAGGTATGTTAGGTGTTCATCAAAGGATTTCCTTCCACCCTTAGAATTCAAGAACCTCTTTTAAACTACAAGTTGATTGTTTTCATGAATTTCATGTTGAATTTGATTGTATTCATGACTGTGATGTTATTTGGGTTTCTAATCCATGATTTAATTCATGTTTAATGTGAATTAATTAATGCATGTAATGATTTATGGATTCATGTCAAAATCCCCATGAATTCGTAAGTTGAGATTGGTATGATGATGCCGATATGTTGTTCATTACTATGTGCATAGATTGTGCTCCCCAAGTGTTTGATAAAATGTTCATATTAGTTGAATAGTGAAATCATAACATGTTAGTATTATACAAGTTTATACCATGCAAGTGTTTGATAAAATGCCTAAATTGATGAATTTTGACAGTGTCTGGTTATCATGCTTTCAAGATGGTGCTATGTTTTACAATTCACGCAATCGAGTCCTGGGGGTATCTAATACTCAACAATCTATCTATTTACCTAGATTTATAGTAGTTCCAGGATAGTCTCAGTGATGCCATGTACAGTAGTACTCAGTTAGTTACAGAACTCAATATATTCAGCTAGTTAATAGAATTAAGTGTATTCATTCAGTTATCAGAACTCAGAGAACTCAGTCCAGTTTAGTTAGATAACACAATTAGTAACAGTTTAATCAAGCCTAGTACAATCTAGAAATCAGTTCAATGTCTATTTAGTTGAGAGTAGGAATCAGCACAGAGTGAAATCAGGGATAGGGGCATTCCTATTAGTAAAAAGTTTGACCCTTAGTAGAAATCCCTGCATTACAGAACTACGTAGCCAACATAGGTTAGATGTCTTCCTACTATTCTAGGGTTAACACATCTCGAATGAGTTTTTCTGTCAGCAAGGGTTGATGAAAGGGCTTTCTGTCACAGATGGTTAACTCATACCCATTGTTAGTATACCTTGGAAAGGTGATAATACCCTTCCAGCTAGGGTTACAGGTTGGACCCCAACTCAGTTCAGAATTAGGGTATATCAATTAGATGAACACTCTCACAATTCAGTTTCAGACTCAGTATAAAACCTCAGTTTAGTTTCAGAATTAGAACTATCAGATACAGTCACCCAACTCAGTATGGAACTCAGTTCAGTTCTACAGAATCAGGACTATCATAAACAGTCATTCAGTTAATAGTGATACAGTATCAGTAAATTCAGCTATCAATCATTCAATTTTCAGAACTCATTATACAGTGTTAACGAAATATCAATTACAGTATATGTAGTTATGCACATAATATTGCATAATCAGTATTTATAGTAGTTTTAGATATACATGTACTCTCACTTAGTTGCATTCATGTCATCCAAACAGTTATTATTCATGCATATGAACCCATGCATTTAGCCTTACCTCACTTAGCATACCATTATATTCAAAGTACTAACGCATATCTTTCTTTAATGCTATGATGTCTTATATTATAGGTTCTGACATACGAGCTCCTGACCGTACTTAGTGGCCAAAATTATCAGCAGCAGATTTAGCTCCTGAACGTACTTAGTGTCCCAGATTATCAGCAGCAGATTTAGTGGTGAGTCCTCATAGTTTAAGGACAGAGTATTATTTCAGTTTATTAGTACTTCAATAGTTGGAGTTAGTTGGGTGTTTGTCTCATCAACTCCACATTCAGACTGTTCAGTTAGAGGATCTTCAGACTAGATTATTTCAGACAGTTATTCAATCTTCAGATACGATTTTCAGATATTATTATTATCAGTATTTTTTTTTCAGTTTTGAACCTTATGGCAAATTCAGCCTAATTTTTGCATTATTATAGTTAGTATTATTTAGTGATTACAGTAGGTACCAATCATGGGTTAGCTTATAGTCCTTTGGGATTATGAGCACCATGTGACGTCCGAGGTTCAGACTCGGGGAGTTATATGTTCACCTCGTATTTCATGTGTCAATGTTAAAGAAATACCATGGAGATAATAACTATATTATTTGTTGGGATCTAAAATTGTTTGATTAGAAACTATCCTATGAAAAGGAACCAATTGCTATCCTAGCTAGAGTTGTAAAGAAGTTGAAGAGATGAGTTATTCTTTGTGTAAAGGTTTAGTAAAGTAATAGTATAATTGAGGAAGCTACATAGGAGTCACAAACGGATATGCATAAGCGGTATCCATACTTGTTTATTGATTCAGGTACATTCTATTTTAGTTGTTATTTTTTTTCGGCCCATTGTTGTTTGAAGATGAACAAATGGTAAAGTGGTATCTAATGTAATGACCCAAAATTTGGTTACACTGAAATAAAAGGTGGAAATTTTCCTAGACTTTTCTTATAGAAATTTTGAGAAATTCAGAGCTAGTATAGAATTGACTTATTTTTTAGGGTGCAATAATCAAATAAAATCTGGTATTATCATGGGTTGTAGTTGTTGACACCTAATTTTTGCCCTCCATGACCTAATTTAATCCCAAGTTCCTTTGTTCTTAAATAAAACTGCAACATTTATTTTATCTAAATAAAAACTTTATAAAATATTTATCTAAGTAAACATCTCTTCTTCTTTTTTTCAATTTTAAGTAGCGATTATATATTTTCGTAATCATATATACGAGATCGTATAATTTTTTTACTTAAATAATTATTTTTTAATAATTAAAATTTAATCAAGGATTATATCAAATTAATTCAAATGGGTAAAATATTGATTTAGATATAATTTATTCTAAAAAAATAATTGATTTGGAAAATATTTGTTTGATTTTGTTAAACCAAGGAGCTCCGAATTAAAATGATTGATTATCAAATTTTATTTTAATTCTAGTCAATTTTATTGAATTTGATTGTATTTGAAATCAATTTGGCCACAATTGCAATGCATTTGGCCCATTATTTTTAGTATGATTTAAATTTAAATAAAATTGACTAAAATTAGAATTTGAGGCCATTTATTAAACAAGATAGTCTTAAACCCCTACCTATCTTTAAATTAATCTACCCAGACTCACTTTTCTACATACCCAACCCAAATCCCTTAAATTTCCCAAACCAACCTCTATACACACGTTTGCGTACATACACCACACATGCACACACATGCCTCACCTCTAGTATCACTCCCCGACTTCTTTTTTTCTCAAAACAACAACTTTAACAAGCTTCAGCCGAATAAACCAATGGCGAAACAACTTTTAAAATATCAACAACGTCCAATAAATCGATCCAACCAGCGATCGAAACCCACACCAGAATCCTGCAAACCCGACCAGACCCTTCTAACTCAGCAATAATGACTCTCAATCCATTTGGTTTTTTTCAAAATTTAAATTTCAAATTTGTACCAAAATAGTACAATCTAGCTCACCCCTCAAAAAGAACCCTAAACACCCCTGAATTTTCACTCCCACATGGGTATCAATCAAGATTTGAGATTGTTGGGTTTCTATATAAACCCATTTATTCCATTGTTCAAGGTGGGTGGAGGGGGTTCCGAATGAAAAGGGGCCCAAAACTCATATTTTCTCCCTATATTTCCTTGTATTAATTAAATTATTTGTTTGTATATTTATTTTAATCTAGATGAATTCTTGGGGAGCAATTTATATTGAAATTATTTATTTATAATGGCTATTTAATATTTTAATTTTTAAATCACTCTATTAGGAAAACTTAAGCTCATAGAATAACTTGGGAATTTTTTCATATCCCTTCATAGTTATTAAGTAGCTTAAATCCTTGTTTAAGAAATTGAATTAATTATTTAATTCAAATTATTTTTCTGTATAAATTTGTTAAAGTTAGAATTATTTTTAAACTTTTGATGTTTAGATTATGTTATCACTTAGAATAAATTAAATAAATTAGTATCAAATAAATTATATCGTTTTGAAATAAGAGCTTAAAATAATTTAATGATTTTTACAAATTAAGAAGTTTTCAAAAATTAGCCAAATAAGTTTAATCTTTTGGGAACCACACTTTGTGGATTTTCAAAAGTGGCTAACACCTTCTTTCGAATTTACTTGAACTCTTACTTAGACTCTGATTATATTTATTAAAAGTTTTCTTTAAAATTTTACCTTTGTTAAATGGTTTTTCTTAATTTAATAAAAATTAAGTGGCAACTCTAAATTAGTTTTTTACTATAAAATCAAATAGACTTCTCTTTCCTTATTTTCGCCAAGAAGTTATGGAACGTTTTTGACTTTTCAAAAATAATTATAACAAAATTGCGACTCTGCTAGGGATTCATCTAGGTTATAACCATAAGAATTTTATGTGTTTGGATAATATTTATATTAATTTTTACTTTTGTAATTATGTGTTTAAATTTCCACAATTATTAACTATTGCATTGATGGCATACTTCCACATTCGATTATTAAACTGTTTTGAAGTTTCATGGATTTCCTGTCCCCTATTGTGCAATTTCAAATAAAATGTTGGAGATAAGATGGTTTATTCGCGTGTGAGGCATCTGATGGTTGTTCGTATTTCAAAACTCAAGTCGTCCACTTAGGAACCTGGTTCAAGCCCACTCTGGACACCTAAGCTAGAGTGAAACCAAAATCCGATTTAGGCATAAACCTAGGATGACCCAATACTTGGGGGAAAGGGTATTGGGTCCATTATAAAACATGCCTTATGTCTTCTTTACCACGATTCATAATAGACGATCATCTTTTAAGTGTTAAATTGAAGGATATATTGCCAGATTGTACGAACCATTGTCCCTTGGGTTTGAGGGTTTTTTTTTATTGTTTACTTTATTGTAAGCTAGAGGAGATCTTTGCCCAAAAGGTATTCAACAACTTCAAGAATTTAAAGATGAAAGGACTCCCAAGAAGGCTTAGTTTAGAATTGATCCCCTGTTGGGACTAATAACATATATTTCCCCTTTTCTTTATATTGTATCCCTATTTGATTTATTTATGAAGTTTTTATGATATTTTGGGAGAAATAGAACATCTTACAGATGACATGTATATCCTTCAAACGTTAGGCTTACCTTTGGATTAAAAGGTCCCATGTATGCTATGATGCGTTAAAAATTATTTATGTGCTAAAGTAATCCATTATTTTGCTTTATCCATATTTTGCATGTTTTGTGTGTTTAAATAATATACGTTTGGCATTAAATTATACTAGTCCATTATTCTATCTCAAAGTCTTATAGCGTTGTTAAGCATATAAGACTCAAAATTTGGATCCTCCTAAAAAGCTCTTAAAAATCTATCGATAAAATCCCTTCCAATTCACTCAAGTTTTTCTCAAAAATCCATTAGGTCATTGTCCAATTCACATTGACCATGTTTCTCTTACAATTCACTTTTCCTCGCACTTAATTATAGCTAGAACTATCCAGATGTTTTATTAATGGAAAAACTATGTTGTCCTCATAAAGTTTTCCAAATAAGCCTTTAGGACATTTATTCATAAGCACCTAATCTCTTCAAATCACGTGTTCATTCTATTCGAAATGGTGTTTTTATCATTAAATTCAAAATCCATCAAATGATCAAAATTCTGATCATTCAGTCACTTTCCCAAATTGCTCTATTCTGCACTAGTTGTTTCGAATCAAATGTATGTCATTTGTTTCACATGTTACTTTGGTCAGTTATTCTTAAACTAATATTTTTACCTTTTGAGTGTTTTCTATTTTTCTTTTAGGGAGAGACTGATTTGTGTTGGTAATCAAACTTGCTCACTTTGCAATGATTAAAAGCAAAATAATCATTGGCTTCATCAATCGTGAAGGAGAATGAAAATTCCTCAAAGGCACCCTTTTGGTGTTATTCTATCTTGTATTGAAGTTATTGCTTTATTTTATTGTAGTCACATTTTTTCATTTTATTTCCTTGTAATTTCATTTTATGGTTTTATTTCCTTGTAACTGCACCTTTTAGTTGAAAGAAACTACGTTTGACCTAAATTCCCAAAAATGAGATACGTAGGTGGCCTATGTCGGCTTAGGTCAACCCCTTAGTAAGTTTATCTTTTCATTGTATATACGAACTATGTTGGACCTAAATTTCCAAGAATGGAATACGTAGGCAACCTATGTCAGCTTCGATCAAATTCTTTAGAAAATTTATTTTCCATCTATCGGTGGAACTACATTTGATATGATTCCTATCTCAATTAAATATGTGGACACTCCACTAGCTTAATCATATTCCCCATAAGGTTTTCATTGAAACTAGGGCACAAGGATTTCAAAAATTGATCAAGAGAATTTTTTTTTCCAAGTTATATAGAGATGATATTTGAAGGATGTAACTAGGGCAGTAGTTTTTGAAAAGGTCTCAAAAATTTCATAAAACTCGCCATTTTATATAAAGGTGACCATTAGACGTTGCAAAAGCTGAGATCAGGGCATAGTTTTTGAGAAGTTCTCAAATTTCAAACTACATTATGCAAGAAAGAACTTAAGAATTTTGCATTGTAGACTAGGGCAGAATTTTTGAGATCTAGAATTTTTGAGATGATCTCAAAAATTCCATACTAAATGATGTCATAAGTTACAAAGAAGTTTGAGAGTTTTTGAACTAGGTCTGAATTGTTGAGAGGAATCCTCAAAAATTCTATAAAGACTGCAACTCAAGCCTTCAAATCAATGATCAACAAAGAGCATCAAGAGAGCAAGGCAATACCAAAATAGTTAGTCTCTCAAAACTAAAAAATTTTCTTTGGATGCAAGAACAGTAAAGTCACAATGTTGACAACATTAAGCATGACAAAGGGCATTACCAAATCCACCATCCATTATAATCCAAACAACTTATGTTCTCTTTTTTCTCTTGATTTATGTTTCTATTACTTCATTATGATCTCTAACACTACCTCGGACTTTGTAGGAAATGATCGGACCTAATGATTAAGAGATGGGGATGTCATTCCAAATAGGACAAAAGGACATATTATTAAATTTGGTTTTTTCTATCCTTTAAAAGGACGCATTGGACCATTACATTATTTGAGACATGTTAATATGTTATGGACCATCACCTCCTTTAGAGTGCTATGTTATTATGTTATGGATCATCACCTTCTTCAGAGTTACATGTTATTATGTTATGGATCTTCACATCCTTCGGAGTGACATGTTATTATGTTATGGACCGTGACCTTCAGAGTGACATGTTATTATGTTATGGATCGTCACCTCCTTCAGAGTAACATTTTATTATTTTATGGACCGTTACCTTCTTCAGAGTGACATGTTATCATGTTATGTACCAAAAAATCACCTCATTAAGAGTGACATGTTATTATATTACGTACCTTCACCTCCTTCAAAGTGATATATTATTATGTTATGGATCGTCGCCTACTTTGAAGTGATGTTTGGATCGTCACATCCTTCAAAGTGACATGTTTTCATATTATGAACCATTACCTCCTTCAGAGTGACAAGTTATTATGTTATGGATTATCACCTCTTTCAGAGTGACATGTTATCATGTTATGGACTATTACCTCCTTCAAAGTGATACATTATTATGTTATAGACCGTCACCTTCATCAAAATGACATATTATCATGTTATGGATCATTACCTCCTTTAGAGTGGCATGTTATTAGACTGTCACTTCCCTTAGAGTGACATATTATAATATGGATTGTTATCTCCTCCAATATGTAACTTTTCACTTTCTTCAATGTGGCGTGCTAAAATAGGTTTTGCATAATTGACCCTATATTGTATTTGCTACTATAAGCTTAGTGCAGGTGATTAATATATACTTAGATTGTCTCTCTATTCAAAGTGGCATGTTACATTTAAATTTGGCTCACTCATCCTTCAATGAGTTAAGTTGAACCTTCACTCTATTCAAAGTGGAATATTACATTCAAAATGGGTCGTCCACCTTTCGATAAGACACGTTGGACCTTCACTCCGTTCAAAGTGGCATGTTATATTTAAATTGGTCATCCACTCTGCAATGAGACACGTTAGACCGTCACTCCATTCAAAGTGGCACGTTACATTCAAAATGGTTCATCCGCCCTTCAATGAGACACGTTAGACCATCACTCCATTCAAATTGGAATGTTGCATTCAAAATAGGTCGTCTTCCATTCAATGAGATATGTTGGAGCGTCACTCCATTTAAAGAGGCATGTTACATTCAAAATGGGTCGTTTGCTCTTCAATGAGACTTATTTGACCGTCACTCCATTCAAAGTGGCATGTTTCAATGATACACGTTAGATCATCACTCCATCCAAAGTGGTATATTACATTTAAATTGGGTTGTCTGCCCTTCAATGAGACATTAGACTGTCACTCCATTAAAAGTGGCATATTGTATTTAAATTGGGTCATCCTCCCTACAATAAGATAGGTTGGACCGTCACTCCATTTAAAGTGGCATATTATATTTAAATTGGGTTGCTCACCCTTCAATGAGACACGTTAGACCATCACTCAGTTAAAAGTGGTACGTTACATTTTAAATGGGTCATTTGTCTTTCAATGAGACACGTTGGACCGTCACTCCATTAAAAGTGGCATTTTACATTTAAAATGGGTCATCTGCCCTTCAATGAGACACGTTGAATCATCACTCCATTCAATGGCATATTACATACAAAATGGGTCATCTTCCTTTCAATGAGACACATTGGACCGTCACTCCATTCAAAGTGGCATGTTACATTCAAGATAAATTATTCACCTTTTACTGGTACATGTTGGGTTGTCTCCCCATTCAAAATGATATAACATTTTTAAAATAGTTTTTGTAAATTAGTTCATCAATTATCTTAGCACATCATGTCACCAATTTACATTAGTATAATGCTACATTAACAACTAACCATTTTAGTTGAGATGTTGTCGAGAGAACCCGAAAGGATGAAATTCTAAATTCAAAACCACAGGTGTGGATGACTCCAAAAAGAACACAACACAACGTGAAACTTTTTCTTAGCAGCGAACTGGACATAGTCCGAAGAGGATTATCAAACTCTTTGGGCGCGGCCTAAAGGACGAATTCCACCACCATCAAAGCAAACCCCTATTTGAAGAAATATGCTATATTTTGGATATACTAATTTCAGTTTCACTTTCAAGATACTTCTAAACTCATACTGACAGTAACCTTCTCTTTTCTTCAAATCTGAGTGATAACGCACTCAAAGTTTTTGAAATTATGTTCAGATATATTATTGCCTATGGATGTGAAGGATCCCGCATTCATGGTTAAGAGGTTACAAGCCTCTTTACCGTAAGCTCAAATGACCCATCATTCTCTCGAGTCAAAGATCGTCTAAAATAAAAAGACTATCTTTTCTACCGATCGAGTTGAGCTACAAGCAGTCAGATTCCCTGAATCATTAGGATATATAGGTTAGGCTCCGTGTTTAAAACTCGATTGCATTCCAACCTCCCCCCAATACCCTTATTTCTAGATTTTTTATTTCACCAAAATTTGAAATATGGAATAGCTTGTGAGATCTTTAAAAATCTTTCTTTAAAATCAAGCATTATGAACTACAAGTGACATGAATTCTCATGTAACCTTAGATATATAGCAAATTCTATACTGAGATCTGGACATAACTCCAGGGCAAACTCGTGCGAGAATAATTTTTTTTTCGAGAAATGAATTTGTGGTCGAACAAAATTAGGAACGCCAATCTCCCTTTGCCTAGGGTTACTTGCATCCACCCTACACAAAGAGAGGAGGCAATTGTTGACACCTAATTTTTTCCTCCACGATTAAATTTAATCCCGAGTTTCTTTGGTCTTAAATAAAACTACAACATTTATTTTATATAAATAAAAACTTTATTAAATATTTGTCTAGGTAAACTGATCTTCTTCTTCTTTTCCATTTTAAGTAGCGATGATATATTTTTGTATCATATATACGAGATTGTATAATTTTATTACTTAAATAATTATTTTATTAAAAATTAAAAGTTAATCAAGGATTATATCAAATTAATTCAAATGAGTAAAATATTAATTTAGATATAATTTATTCTGAAAAATAATTTATTTGAAAAATATTTGTTTGACTTTATTAAATCAAGGAGTTCCAGATTAAACTGATTGATAATTCGTATCAGAATTTATTTTATTTTTAGTCAATTTTGTTGAATTTGATTGTAATTATAATTAAGTTGTCCATAATTCCAATGCAATTGGCCTATTGATTATCAGTATGATTTAAATTTAAACAAAATTGACTAAAATTAGAATTTGAGGCCCTTTATTAAACAACCTAGTCTTAAACCCCTACCCTTCTTTAAATTAATCAACCCAGACCCACTTTTCTTTCAGCAAGCATTGCCCCAGCCCAAATTTCAACATACCCAGCCCAAATCTATTAAATTTCCCAAACCAACCTCAATATACACCTGTACGTACATACACCACACATGCACACACACGTCTCACATCTATTCTCTCTCCCTAACTTTTTTCTCTCTCAAAACAACAGCTTCAACAAGCTTCAGCTGACAAAACCAGTAGCTAAACAGCTTCAACAACATCCAATGAATCGACCCAACTAGAGATCCAAACCCACAGCAGAATCTTACAAACACGACCCAACCGGCCAAGCTCAGCAACAACGACTCTCAATCTATTTGAATTTTTTCAAAATTCAAATTTCAAATTTGCACCAAAATAGTACAATCCAGCTCACCCCTTAATAAAATCCCCAAAATACCCCTGAATTTCTACTACCACATCGTTATCAGTCAAGATTTGAGATTGTTGGTTTCTATAAAAACACATTTATTGGTCCGAATGAAAGGGACTCAAAATCTCATCTATTCTCCCTATATTTCCTTGTATCAATTCAATTATTTATTTGTATATTTAATTTAATCTAGATAAATCTTTGGGGATCAAATTATATTAAAATTATTCATTTATGATGGTTATTTAATATTTTAAGTTTTAGTTCTCTCTATTAGGCAAACTTAAGCTCGTAGAATAACTTGGGGATTTTTTCATATCTCTGCATAGTTATTAAGTACCTTAAATCCATGTATAAGAAATAGAATTAATTATTTGATTCAAAGTCTTAATTTAGATAAATTTGTTAAAGTTAGAATTATTTTGAAACTTTTGATGTTTAGTTTATGTTATCACTTAGAATAAATTAAATAAATTAGTATCAGATAAATTCTGTCATTTTGAAATAAGATCTTAAAATAATTTCATGATTTTTACAAATTAAGAAGTTTCCAAAAATTAGCCAAATAAGTTTAATCCACCGGGAACAACACTTTGTGGATTTTCGAAAGTTCCTAACACCTTCTTTTGAATTTACTTGAACACTTACTTAGACTCTGATTATTTTTATTAAAGGTTTTCTTTAAAATTTTACCTTTGTTAAGTGGTTTTCTTAATTTCCTAAGAATTATGTGGCGACTCTAAATTATTTATTTTTAAAATAAAATCAAATAGACCTCTATTTTCTTATTTTTGCCATGAAGTTATGGAACGTTTTTGAGTTTTTGAAAATAGATCATAACAATAGTGATGGGATTGGGTGTGACAATTAGATAACCAACGAGTATAGAAAGTTGTAACAACTTTCGACACTTGAAATGGAGTTATTGCAATCTGGTTGTTCTATTTATCATGGAGGGGTTGATTCCCAATATCAAAATTCATGGTGTATGTTGTAAGATAATGAAAACTAAAGAAGG
Source organism: Capsicum annuum (assembly GCF_002878395.1). Lineage (NCBI taxonomy): Eukaryota > Viridiplantae > Streptophyta > Magnoliopsida > Solanales > Solanaceae > Capsicum > Capsicum annuum. Next base: position 151,040,689 of record NC_061120.1, on the reverse strand, counting down.
TTCCAGAGTTTCTGCATTGGACCGCTGTAGTGGAAAAAGTAACCACTGCAATGGTACCCCATAACCATAGTGGCGACCTTCGTGTAAAAGAACGCGAACCGCTGCAGCGAAACTTTAACTACTACAGCGGTAACAAATATTAAGAATTTTAGTTATGAAGCCTAGAAAATATTTTCATTCCCCACTTTTTGAAAAACAAAAGAGGGCTCTGAGAAAGGTAATTTTCAGAAGAATACTAAAGTTGTTCATCTTTGGAGGTAAGTAATTAAGTTCTAAACTTGAAATTACTTCGTTTAACCTTAGAAAGTTACTAGAAATGGATTAACGGTGGGCTTGGTGGGCTTTGAGGCTTAACCCTAGTTTATAAAAGTTGATAAAAAACAATGAGAATATTCATGAATTCGATATGTAATGATCCTAGGGTGCTAGAAAATATTAATGAAAATCAAATTACGATTTTTTACGCTACTCCAAGTAAAATTCATGAGGTTGATCAATATGATAAGAAAATTCTAAGATGATGAAATATGATAAGTTATGTTTAAAATTGATAAATTTTGATCCCTAGTAGTTAAAAAGGATAAATTATTAAAATATGTGTATATCTTGTATTGTATAGATCAAGAACGAATTGACGAGAACAAAAACAAAAAAGTGTGGCTTAAAGGTGACTTTAAACAAAGGATTTGAGGTAGGCTATGATTTTGTATAGAAATAAGACTTTCTTGACTTTGTGCCTATTTGTGATTTAAACAATTATGATTGCCTTCTAGCATGATTTGTGATTTAATGATTACATTGCATTCCATTTGCACTATATGGATGTATTATGATTATGGATCGGATACCATGCCGGTACAAAGATGATAATGGATTGGATACCACATCAATACGATGATAATGGATCGGGTACCATGCCGATACAATATTATGTTCATGATGATGATGTTGATAAGGGTAAGAGATAATTCACACATCTTGCATACTTGTACTCATTCATATGCATTGAGTGCTATTTTGATAAATATATGTAATGAGGAATGATTGATGAAAAGGAATAAGTTTTGAAGCCTATAAAAGTGAACTTGTGAATTGTAACTATATGATGTGTCATGATGCATTATTCTGATTAATTTCATTAATTACAAGTTTTGTTATGATCGTTTTATACTTTTTTGACTTTCTTACTTGTACAATGTTGAGTTAATCGATCTATGATGCTATCAATACTTGTTGATGTAGTGATGCTACATGTACTCTTTTATTTTGAGTGTAACACATATTCTAGTAGTTGTCATACGACCTCAGCTTTAAATATTAATTCAAACTTGATTCGAGAGTGAGCACCACATTGAGGCAACCTTCAGATTATCTTATGATGTTGACACCCCTTATTTTCGAAACTTAGACGATTTCCATTTGGTTATGTTTTGAGATATTCTTTCTATTTGCATGCACAGTTGATTTTGTTTTAAATGCTTTTGTATGATGAGTTCAGGTCTGAGAATGTAATAAATCGAAGTTTCCACACTCTATTAGTGATCTAATGATTTTAATGGTTTGACATTTATCAAATTAATCGATGATGGGTTTTTAGAACTATATATAAAGACGAAGTTTGCATAAGGTGAATGTTAATGTAATACTTGGTTAACATGAGCATTAAATTAAGTATGATTCTTCCACCATAGTTTAGAATGGGTGTCGATCATGACTGATTGGGTAGTGACAGGCAGAGTATAGACCTTTGAAAAAAGTTGCAGAATGATTAGTCTAGCTTAGTAGATTACTTAATCAGCTTTTTGTGCCACTTCCATCCCCATTAAAATGTGTTGTGATAGCCAATTTGCTCGTCATATTGCAAAAATCTTGTATTTCATCAGAGAACTAAGAATATTAAATAAAGTTGACTACCATTTTGTGAGGAACCTACTGAAAGCTGGCCTCATCTGACTTCATCATATCTCCTCTGAGTTCTAACTAGCAGATATATTAACTAAAGCACTTATAGGAACCTAATATTCTGATGCATTACACAAGTTGACAGTGCTCTTCACATCTCTAACTTGGGAAGGGGGAAGGGAGAATTAAAGATTAATTAGACTCAGTTATATTATTAGCTAATAAATTTCTCTGAAAGCTATTAGTTAGTTACACGACTACACTTACGAGTTAGTCTATTATCTAGCATAGTCAGTTAGAGTAGACAGCTCATTTCCATTTTGACCTCACTAGATTAAAGAAGAGTAATGCATAAGGATATTGATATATTATATAATAAAAAAATGAAACATGGTAGCTTATGAAAGGCAATGTACAGATTGTGGTTGGAGTCAAACGTGTATCTTCATAACCCAACTTAATCCAGATGTCAAAATATGCAAGATAAGACGAGGCTTCTTTATCTTTAGATAAATAATACAACCTTTAATGAAGTGGAACATTTAGCCTTTGTTGAGAGAATTTCTTTGTGACAAAGAGGAAGAAAAAGAGAGAAACTTTGGGAAAACAACTTATTTGATTTCCATTATGTGTAGCCTATGGATAACTAAAATTATATTTATACCTTGTTAATACTATTATTTTTATTGTATTTATTTTATACCTATTGATTGAATGATTGTTTCGTGATGGAGTCAGATTGTTTGTTGGATGAATAGTAGCTTTCTAAGTGAGCCATGGTTAATCCAATTTTGAGTTGTGACAATTATCTACAGAAAACATATCTAGAACTTTAAATGATATTAGCAAGACATTTTAAAGATATTCAATACGTTTTTACTTGTCATTCATTTTCTAACTGTATTTTTATTTTTACTTGTTATTTTTGACATATGTAGGACAATATTTTTTGCTATTATACCCTGAGTATTAATTGCTTACTCTCAAAACTAATTTCAAGACACAATAATAAACATCAATTAACACGACACTATGGTAAAATAGCCATATTAATAATTATTTTTTCTTAATGAAAATGTCAAGTCAAAACATGACAAGTTAAAACGAACAGAGGGAGTAGTACATATGTTGACAACTGTTTTCAGTGCTGGAATAATATTTTTTAGCATAATAAGTTTTAGTTTTAGAGCGGTGAATTTGAATTTTCAATTACTACGAATAAAATTAGTTTGTTGAGATATTTTAATATATCTGAAATTTGAATTATACATATATGTTTATTGTAAATTGACTATTTAAAACTCCCCTATACTTAATTAAACATATGAAGAAATAATTTCAATCACCGTTAACACTACCATCTTCTTATTTTTTAAAAAAAAACCAACAACATCAAATGGAAAGGAATTCATTCATTATAAGAAAACATATCTTGGATTTATACTCAGAAAATTAAAACAACAAGATTAAATCTCTCATAAACACACAAACTAAGTCTCTTCATTCACAATCAACTTATTATATGGAATATAGGATCTTCAAATGAGTAGAGATCACAATTACACTTGAAAACAATCTAATTCTTGAAAAACTTTATTTGTAAACCTCATCAATTACCACCTTTTAGTTCACCTTCCAGTAGTTCATTCAAATTTGGCCTTGATTCCCTATCAGTGGCTTGATATTTCCTATCTTAATCATAGACTTGACAAAATCTTTAGACAAACTCCCAAGGTTGGTACTACATTTCTTAACAAGATTATCAGTTTTACCACCATTACATAGTGCCGGATCAGAGTGGAAAAGTTCTTTCTTGGATACCAAGTTACTAAAATATTTTGAGTTAAAAAGAGTTGGAGTTGGATCTAGGGGAGCAAACTTGGAATCACCTCCACTACGTGGGCAATTGGCTCAGCGTTGTCTTGAAAAGGAGGGTTCAATGTTAAACTAGTTTTAGATGTGGTTCTTAAAGGTGAAACATTGAGCAATCCCTAGGGTGTGGCCCCCAAAGAGAGCGACGAGATCTTTCTCATCCAAGCCTCGCTTCTTAAAGTTGTTGATAAGTGCAGGTAAGTCCATGAATATAATTGGAATATCATTATTGGCTTTTGTTATACTTGATGTAGCAGAGTCCCTTCTTTCCAGTGGCACTGCCTATGTTGGTCCACCTAACTGCTCATGAAAAAATCTAGTACTAGAGATCTAATATCATTGCAAAGCAGCAAAGGGTTCATTATATAGTAGCTATTGCAGCTAGCATGAAAGAATTTTTCTTTCATAATTAGCACTTTAATGCCTTGAACCTTGTTCATAATTATTATAACTTTTGCACTGGTATAGTAATTAAACCAAATATTGAACATGGAAAAATCATAATAAAGAAAAAAATTGACAAACTCAGATGAAGTTGGTAAATAATGCACTGCAATAACAGAGTCACGAGTTGCGACTACCATAATGCCTGTATAGGACACAATAGGACGGCCACAACATTTATCAACCTCCGACTAGATTTTGTCAATTACATCAAATCCTCTAATAGAATTTTTAGAAGGTATAGTAGTCTTTTCACTATTAATGGTCGCAATTTTGTCTAGAAGAATTGAATTGCCACATCCCTGCATTTACGAGAAATACATCATTATAACATCTCAAGAACCAATAGCATAACTATGTACATATAGTACCATGCATGAATAGAAATATCTAAGTTTGAGAAGAGGAAAAGAATATCACATTGATGAAAAAATCATGAAAATGTAAACGTAGTAAAGAGGCACCCAATCTACTCTTTTGCTTGACAGCATCCTCAACGACACGTTTTATGGTTGGCAAAGCTTGGGGACAAACATGATCACAGAAATTAGATGAAAAAGAACTAGAAAGTGCCATTCTTACTAGAGAAAACATGATTAAAACATGAAGAAAAAGAATCTATTCGAAGCCATTTCAATTGCTATAGTTTATGAAGTTGCTACACTTTTATGAGAGCTGTTTGTGTTTTGTTGTGACGAAGAGTGTAAAATTAGGTTGTATTTGTTGGTAGGAGAAATGTTGACTATGGCTACACGACAATAGTTCTAGGTTTGGAAACTCTCAAAATAATAAGCCATACATTGACAAACTCTAACAAGATTTTTATTTTAGCAATACAAATTACCAACTTCCCTAATCCTTTTGAATGATAGTATTATTGTATCTTTGATATGACAAGATATGAAGGAAATGCAAGACATTGCTACATAATTAGATATTTTTATCATAAAGTAAAGCTATCAATATTAAATTATTTTTAGATAGAAAAATAAATAAAGCTTAATGTGTGACAAATATTTGAGTATATAAATCAAAATATTTATTACTAGGTTTTTAAAGGGCAACCCCATGCACTATGTTCAAGTTCGAAGAATGATTGGATCACAAGGATCTATAACACGCAGTCTTATCTTGTATTTATGTTAGAGACTATTTTTAGGAAGTATTTTTAAATTATACATTTAATAATTATAAATAAATAACTAATAGCGTAAGAGTAAACAGTATCTTTTAACTCATGTTAATATAATGAAATTCATGTTTAACTATTTTCTAAATAACATAGAATATGTTTTATTGGGCAATGTAAAATTTTGATGATTGACAAAATGACATAAAATAAGTAAGTCAAGGAAATTCATTGTAACTTGCAATAGGAGTACAGGTGGATAACGATAGATGTGCAATAATCAAGCAACGAATGATGGTTACTTTAGATAAACTTAAGGAAAGAATCATGTGTTGAATTATCCTTCGGTTACAAAGTTTGTGATCTCTTTGGTGAGCTGGGTGTTTTCACGTAAAACTATCGTGTTTATTAATTATAGTCTTTATTGCTTTCATTGGAACACATTATGTCATGAACCAAACCTATTGTGAGTGACACCCATACTACTTAGCCGGTGGGAGAACCATATATCTCAAAATACCATCTTAAAATCAAGCTTTGAAGAAATAATTACAACTAATCCATCTATAAAGATATTTAGATCTAAACCTAAATATAAGTATAATTAAATGTGGAATATTGTACTTAAACAAACCATCCCTAAATCCCAAATGTTGTCCTTGCTAAAACATCTAAGATTATCAAGAAGATAATGCAATCTCAAAACTAAAATGAAAGCATAAGTCTAGATAATGAACTATGTCATGAAGAGAAAGATCTCATGGTAACCCAGATATGTTGGTCACTATGAAATCTAAAATCAATTGTTGGGATCACAAGTGAGATCTAGTAGGATCCGTTGGAATATACGCTACACTCACAAAAGTAAGAGCTGGTGTAGTACAATACACAAGAAAATAATAGTATACTGATAGCTTCATTTGGCCAACCCGAGATGAGAATGTGAACATATAAACAAAATATAGTACCACAAGTTAATCCATGCTCAAGACCAACATATACTTAGGAAAACAACATCAAATAAACAGTTTAGGATTAAAACCAATAAGCCAAAAAAATATCACCATATCACATTCAGTCAAGCCAAGTCAACACATATCAAGACAAGTAAACAAATTATCAAGCTTATAAATATATTCCCCAGTTTACTCATGGACCCGTCAAACTCACCTGACATGAAATACCAGATGGACTCCCGATAATCTCAGTGGTAAAGATAATTTGTATATAACAGGATCCACATTATCTTCAAGAACCTCAAAGGGACCAATATACCAAGGATGAGCTGGCCCCTCTTAACGAACCTCATGACTTCCTTTATATGAGATAATTTAAGAAAAACTTTCTTACCAATCTTGAAGTCCATGTCTCTTACATTATGGTTCACAAACTCTTTCTACTTTATTTAAGTAGCTAACAACTTAATTTGAATAAATATTACTTTTTCTTGAGCCTCTCTTACCAAGTCTATATTGAAAGGTTTGTCACGACCTGAATCGGGAACTGGCCATGACGAACATCCCTAACCAACTAAAGCCTGAGATAAACCCAAGCCTTACCTCAAGAGCATAATCATAAGGATAAACAATGGAAGCCAACCAAAATAATAAGAGGGATAGATAAGTTAAAAGAAAGTCTGAAAGTAAAAATAAAATAACCATAAAGTCCAATACTATCCGTAGAAGCCTCTAATCCAAGAATACCAACTAAGTCAGCACATGCCTCCAACTATGACAAAGGAAACCCATAAATTCTTGAATAATAAAGAAAGCTTAATGAAATGACCAGGCCTTTCAAAGGATGGAGGCTCACCACTTCACAGCTGATCAACAGGGGTATCAAACCACCTAACGCTGCACAAGGTCACCAAAAAGCCCTCAAAACCTACATCATTCATGATATAGAGTTCAGGGATGGTCAGTATAATGAGTAATAGCACGCAATCCAAGAAAAGGGATAAAATATATATTTACCAAAAATATATAGTCATAAACCATATGTGCAACATATATACATTTATATAGGGACAAGTAACATGAAATATGGTCCTTTAAATTATTAGTCATGAACTATGTAGCTCATATCAACTTTTCAGGCACCCACGAGCTATATGGGTTTGACTTCCCTTATCAAAAGAGCCTAGTCTATGTTAGTCGCATGTACCAAGGAATGGTTAAAGACACTAAGGCGATAGCAATCCAAAATATAATTATTATATTAGATATAATGGCTATATATATCTCCAACGTCAGCAAATGTGGTTTAAAGTATTGGTCCCCCCGGACTACACCTTCTCAGTGAGCTACACAATTTTCTTTAAGACCAAATTAAAATAATTTGCATATAAATCAACCATTAACCAAGGAGTTTTTTATTTAGGAATTTCCAATTTGGTATCGTCTTACAAATATACTTGGAAGCTATTCTAATTATGTCATACCATAATCGTTTAACTATTAGACTTGAAATTACTTTGTTTACAAATAGACTTGAAATTACTTCATTTAACCTTAGAAATTAACTAGAAACGGATTAATAGTGGGCTTGGTGGGCTTTGAGGCTTAACCATATTTTATAAAAATTGATGAAAAATAATGAGAATATTTATGAATTCAATATGTAATGATCCTACGGTGATAGAAAATATTAATGAATCTCAAATTATGGTTTTTTACTCTACTCCAAGTAAAATTCATGAGGTTGAAGGATATGATAAGAAAATTTTAAGATGATGAAATATGGTAAGTTATGGTTAAAATCAATTAATTTTGATCCCTAGTAGTTAAAAAGGATGAATTATTAAAATATATGTATATCTTGTATTGTATAGATCAAGAACGAATTGACGAGAACAAAAAGAAAAAGTGTGGCTTGAAGGTGACTTTAAACAAAGGATTTGAGGTAGGCTAAGGTTTTGTATTGCACTAAGACTTTCTTGGCTTTTTGCTTATGTAACACCCCGAATCTGGTACCCAGAATGCTACATGGTGCTCATGACCCCGAAGGACCACAAGCAAACCCATGATTGATATTTGTACATGTATACTGCATAATATACCATATAAATACATAAATAAAAGCTGAAAGGCCATAAGGTTCAAAACTATAACATAACTAATAAATCATAATATATGGATGGGGTATGAAATACCCAAAACATTGAAATAACTGTTTGACATGATAGTCTGAAAATACTCTAACTGACTGAACTATCTGAATAAGGAGTTGATGAGACATGTGCCCAACTAACTCCAACTAATAAATTAATTAATGAGATAATAAAATAATGATCATTTCCTCAAAAGATGAGGACTCACTAATAACTCTAACTATTGAGACTGGAATGCTACTGATGCTCTGGAACTCGTGCTTTTGAATGTACGGTATAAAACACTATAGCGCAAATGCGTCAGTACTTTGAATGTAATGGTATACATGGAAGGTAGGATAAATGCAAAGGGTTCACATGAATGAACTGTACTAACTGACTGAACAACATGAACATGAGAATGCATGCATGAATACATAATAACTGTAACTGAGTTTGTGATAACATAATTACTGAATTTGAGTACTGATAACATGAGATACGAATAACTGTATAACTGAAATAACTGATGCAGAGCGATTGTATCTGATAGTCAAGTTTCTAATGGAACTAGCTTAGTTTTGTACTGTTCTAAGTTGACTGTATCTGACAGTCTTGAATTCAGTAAAAATATCTGAGTTCTATTACTGAGACTGAATGGCTGTATCTAATAGTCCTGATTCTATAACTGAAACTATGGGAAATAGTTATCTAACCGATATGCCCCATATAATCCATTATAGCTAAGTTAGGGTCTAATCTGTAACCCCAATTGGAAGGGTGTCAATACCGCGCCACTAGTAAGGATAATCTGTGAGAAACCCTTATATAATATGTAACTTTAGTGAGAACGATGGGAATCCTCATATAACAGGTTAATCCACCTCATCTATGCTCATATAGTAGGATATGATGTCTCAACCTATGCTGGCTACGTAGTTATGAAACACAAGGATTGCTTGTAAGAATCTCACCATCGTATAACAAGTGAGTTCCCATCCTTGGGTTCACTCGGTGCTAATTTCTACTCCCATCTAAATAGACACTGAACATGGATTACTGAAATGAATTAACTAAGTTCTGTTGACTGATGGAATACTACTGAGATTACTATATTTCTGAGATTTCCTGAGTCACATGACTGCCTGAGTTCTATGGATCATGGCTTGACTAAGGCTATCGTGAAAACATGACACCGACTCTAGGAACACAACTATATTTTTTGGGTAGAAATTCCCCTAGGACTCCATGGAAAGAAACTGACCAAGCATGACTTTCTTGAATACACGACTAACATCAACAAATCTATAATTCATTGAGTAAGACATTTCATCCAACATTTGACATGCATAAACTTGTACATAAATGGGGATTTCATATTATCATACTAGTATGGCACTTTTCTTTCACATAGGCATTTAATCAAACACATGGGGGGGGGGGCATTCTTTGGTTATAAAATCATCAATACATCAAATAATCATGGATACATCAATCAACTTGTAATTTGAAGGGGTTTTATCATAATTATTTTGGAAATCTTCATATACTAGGGTTAATCATTGGAATATGTGATTTAAAACATGAATCAAAACTACACAGCATCATGAACATGAATTTCAATTCAATTTAGATCATGAACATTCATAAATACCCAAATCTTGGATTTTAAAAGAGATTCTTGAGCTTCATGGGTGAAAGGGAACCATAAATCAACACATGACATACATGGGTTGCGAGTTTCTTGAAGTTCTTGGACTTGAAGAACTTGAATCTCTTAATTTCTTAAAAAAAAAGATTTGGATCTTATTCTTAGGGGTTATCTTTGAGAGAAAAACTCTAATTTGATGTCATGGATGAATAATAAAATTATGAGTCTTGATCAGATATTATTAGGGGTTAAAATGGGTGGAAAAATACCCAAATACCCTTTAAAAAATTCTTAAAATTTGTTGCACGGTATCTGTGATGGCTTGTGCGACGATCCATCGTTTCGACCATCGAACGTGGACCAAGAAAAAGACTCACTGCCTAAGTATCGATGGCTTAGGCGACGGTCCATCGCAAATTTAACGGTCTATCAACTTGTCTGTCACACCTTATCCAGAAGGTTGACTTACTACCTTGGCTATGACGGTCTAGACGATGATTCATCGCTAGATCGATGGTCCATCAACCTGGCAGTCGCACCTGGGCGATTCTTACAACTCTGAGTAAAATGTCCATAACTTTTTACTCTGATATCATATTTGGACGAAATTGGTATCATTAGAAAGCTAATTCAATTTACCACGTGTACAAAAATGGATTCATATTTCAATATAAGTTTTTAACATTCTTGGGATGATTTCAAGATAGGTAGAAGTACGGGGTATTTTAATATCTCCCCCTTGAGAACAATCATCCTCTAATGAGACTACGTGAGAGGAGAGAAGGTAAGCTGATGTACATATTGAACGTGAATGACTAGAACATGATTTTATGACTGACATGACTGATAACTGAATATACCATACTGAGCATGCATATCTGATGCATGTCTAACTGATTCATGAATACATGACTGAGTGTTCTGATGAACTGAGTATCTCACAATGAGAATGAATATCTAATGCATGATAATATAACTGAACTGATACATGAATGCATGAATGAATATGCAATGGTATTTAATACCAAGTTTATAATAGAATACTAAGCTTGTAACTGAAATATGAACTAAAACTGAATAGCTTAAAGAGAACTATTACCTCGAGCTTGATCTGAGTCGGCGGAGAAGAGGTGAGGATACTTGGTTCACATATCTTTTTTTGCTTCCTAAGAAGGTCCCTCAACGGACTGATTCTACCAAAAAAAATTGACTAGAAGGACTTTTTTGTTCCTTAGTCTACGAACCTGATAGTGTATGATTTCGACTTGAATCTCTTCATAAGAGAGGTTGTTTTGAACCTCTATGCTCTGAATAGGGACTACGACTATTGGGTCACCTATATACTTCTTGAGCAAAGATACATGAAAGACTGGATGAACTAACGCTAGATTAGAAGGCAATTCGAGCTCATAAGCTACCTTGCAAAATCGACAAAGAATCTTGAAAGGACCGACATATAGGGGACTGAACTTTCCCTTCTTAAAGAATCTCTTCACTCTCTTCATGGGAGAGATATTTAGATAGATAAAATCACCAATCTCAAACTCGATATCCTTTCTACTTATATCTGTATAAGACTTCTATCTGCTCTGAGCGGCTCGAAGTCTTTCTCTGATCAACTGGACTTTTTCTAAGGCATCGAATACTAAGTCAGGCCCTATAACTGAGTCCTTACTAACTTCGAACCAACCGACTGGAGATCTGTATCTCCTACCTTAGAGAACTATAAATAGAGCTATCCGAATACTGGTATGATAGTTGTTGTTGTATGCAAACTCAATCAAAGGTAAATGGTCATCCCAACTACCCTTGAAATCAAATGCACACGCCCTTAGAATATCTTCTAAAGTCTGAATAGTCCTTTCTTCTTGACCATCTATCTGAGGATGGAAGGCTGTAATAAGATGAACTTGGGTACCAAGACCCTTTTGGAATGCTTTCCAAAAATAAGAGGTGAACAAGGTACCTCTGTCTGAGATAATAGATAACGAAACACCGTGCAATCTGACCAACTCTCTGATATAGAGTTTGGCATAATCCTCGGCTAAATAAGACGTATAGACTGGAAGAAAATTAGTTAATTTGGTCATCCTGTCTACAATGACCCAGACTACATCATGGTGGCGATGAGTATAAGGCAAAACCATCACAAAGTCCATGTTCACTTCTTCCCACTTCAAAGTAGGAATGGTGAACTCCTGCATAGACCCTCTAGGCTTCTGATGCTCTATCTCAACCTACTAACACGTTGAGCACTTAACCACAAACTCTGCAACATCTCTCTTAATCCCACTCCACCATTAGATCGCCTACAAGTCATGGTACATCTTTGTGTCCCTTGGATGAATAGAGTTACACACACCTTACGCTTCTATATGAATTTGCTGCCTTGAGCCATCCACACCTGGAACATACAGATGACCCTGACAATGCAATACAAAGTCTCCCTCATGGGAGAAAACCTCTAATTTCTAATCCTTGACAGACTCTTTGAACTTGACTAAACTGGGGCCTCTATCTCGCTCTTCTTTCAGCTCAAAAACTAGAGCTGATTCTAAACTACTCTGAACCCATATCACCCTCTTCTGAATCAACTAAGAGAACACCTAGTCTAGCAAGCTGATGGACTTCCTAATTTAACTTCTTCTTAATATCCTCAACATGAGCAACACTACCCATAGACAATCTACTGAGAGCATCGGACACTACGTTGTCCTTGCCCGTATGATAAAGGACACTCATGTCATAATATTTCAAGAGCTCTAACAACCTTCTCAGAAAAAGATTAAGATGTTTTTGAGAAAAAACATACTATAGACTCTTATAATCTGTGAATACATCATCATGAACTCCCTATAGATAATGCCTCCAAATCTTTAAGGCAAATACTATGACTGCTAACTCAAGATCATGAGTAGGATAATTCTTCTTATGGAGTTTAAGCTATCTAGAGGTGTAGGCTATGACCTTACCATGCTGCATGAGGACACAACCAATACCTACTCTGGATGCATCACAACACAACCCAGACCTACTCTGGATGCATCACAATATACTACAAACCCAGCTAAACTATCTGGAAGAGCTTAGACTGGAGCTGAGGTGAGTTGAGTCTTCAACTCTTGAAAACTCTTCTCGTAAGGATATGACCACTGAAACTTGACTTTCTTCTAAGTGATTCTGGACATAGGGGATGCAATAAAATAAAACCCCTCAATATACCATCTGTAACAGCTATCCAAACCAAAGAAACTTCTAATATCTCATGGAGAAACAAGTCTGGGCCAGTTTTTTACTGCTTTGGTCTTTTGAGGATCTACTCTAATGCCATCACTAGAAATTATATAGCCATGGAATTCTACTGACCTTAGCCAAAACTTACACTTACTGAATTTGGCGAATAGATGATAATCTTTGAGAGTCTGAAGTATGATTCTAAGATGGTCTGAATGATCATGCTCACTATGGGAATATACCAAAATATCATCTATGAATACTATGACGAACATGCCTAAGTACTGCTTGAACACCCGGTTCATCAAGTTCATAAAAGTTGTTAGGGCATTGGTATGACCAAAGGACATGACTAAGAAATCGAAGTGACCATACCGAGTATGGAAAGTTATTTTTAGAATGTCACATTCTCTTACTCTAAGATGATGATAGCCGAATTTGAGGTCTATCTTAGAAAAGTAACTAGCACCCTGAAGTTGGTCAAACAAGTCATTGATTTTGGGAAGAGGATACTTGTTCTTGATCGTGACTTTATTGAGATGATGGTAATCTATGCATATTCTGAGAAAACTGTCTTTCTTTCACACGAATAAGACTGGTGCACCCTACGGGGAAATATTGGGTCTGATGAATCCCTTATCTAAGAGATCCATCAACTGTTCTTTTAGTTCTTTGAGTTCTGCTGGTGCCATTCTATATGGAAGAATAGATATAGGATGAGTATCTGGAAGAATATCAATGCCGAAGTCTATTTACCTTTTGGGAGGAATTCCTGAAAGATCTTCGGGAAAGACCTTTGAATATTTATTCATGACTGGGACTGATTCAAGACTGGAAGTTTTGAAACTAGAGTCCTTGACATAAACAAAATGATAAACACATCCTTTAGATATCATTTTTCGTGCCCAAAGGTATGAAACAAGCAGACCCCTAAAAGCTAAAGTACTACCTCTCCACTCCTTGACAGGTTTATTTAGAAATTGAAACTGGACTATTTTATTTCTGCAGTTGACTGTAGCATAACAGGAATGAAGCCAATCTATCCCGAGAATGAAATCAAAGTCAGTTATCTCTAATTCAACTAAATCTGTGGAAGTGACTTTCTGAAATATCATAACCGGGAAGTTCCTGTATACCCGTTGGGCTATGATGGTTTTACCCACAAGGATTGAGACTGAAAAGGGCTCTGCTAGAATTCTTGGACCGATTCTGAAATCGTTTGCAATATATGGAATAACAAAAGCGTAAACATACACATAAAAGATCAGTAACGTACCAATAACCACATCAGGAGAATTTTCATGATCCTATCGAGACTGGAGAGCATAAAGTCTATTTGCGGGTTGCCCACTAGTAGCACTGGAAGTAGCAACCTGCTGATTGAGGCGACCAAACTGAGCTGAGGAATGGTTCTGCTGACCCTGAGGATCGGGATAAGGGCAGTCTCTGACTCTTTGTCCTGGCTTGCCACATCCAAAATAAATACCACTGCCACTCTTCAAATACCCTAATGGTTCTTTCCATAAGTCTAGCAAAGAGGATAGGTGCAGGCACTACTAACACTGCCCTGAGACTTAGATCCTAGCGCTCTATATTTGTTGCCATCCCTGAACTTAGGAGTCGAAACGCTAGGTGAAGAAGGATCTGGAACTAATGACTTAGGATAAAACTGAAAACAGTTTCCTCCTTTTGATTTGGTCTGAGCAAAGTTAAAACTACCTGTCCTTGCTATCTTATTCTGCTTCTCCCTTATCTTTATCTTCTTCTCTTTATCTATTAAGCATGAGTCATAATCCTGGCTAAAGTCATATCACTATTCAATATTGCATACCTACACTTGTTGACCACACTATCAGTCACCCTAAAAACAAACTTACTCATCTTGGCCCTGCTGTCTGAAACCACATGAAGAGCATATCTGGCTAATTAAGTGAACTTAAGAGAATACTCTTTCACCGTCATATTGCTCTACCTAAGGTTGGTGAATTCTAACACCTTAGCTTCTCTCATGTCTAGGTGAAAGAACCTCTCTAAGAATGTGGTGACAAGCTTCTCCCACTCTATAGGTCCTGCATCAACTTACCTCTCTTATTTCCACTACTTGAACCAAGTATGAGCGATATCCTGCAACTGATATACAACTAGCTCAGCACTCTCAATAGTTGACACCTCTATAACATCAGTAACCTTCTAAACCTGAGCGATGAATTCCTGAGGGTCTTCATCTGACTTAGACTTGAGAAATAATGGAGGATTCATTCAGGTGAAATCCCAAATCCTGGTTGCAGCTGAATTGTCCAATAGGTTGGCTGGAACGACAGCTGGTTATTCATTCTGAGCAGTAACTTACTAAGCAAGAGTAGTGAATACAGCTCTGAACTCAACATAAGAAACATATTCGCCCATAGGTTCTTCGGGATGAGGGGCTGACTGATTCCCGTTTCTTATTTTAGGAGGCAAGTTCTGTAGCAGAAAGGGAGAAATGGATTAGACTAAGAGATTGACTTTATATTACGCTCACTGGCATGACATAAATACTAAAATAAGGGAAACTATTCCTAAAACATCTTATAGCCTTCTATAAATAAATGTGGTGCGCAACACACCATGTACAAGACTCTACTAGATGTGGCTTTCAGACTTCCTACGACTCTATTGAATCTTAGTCTCTGATACCAAGTTTGTAATGCCCTGAATCTAGTACTCGGAATGCTACACCTGTGCTTATGATCCATAAGAACCACAAGCTAACCCATGACTGATATCTATACCTGTATACTACATAATATACTATATAAATATGGAAATTAAGGCTGAAAGGCCATAACGTTCAAAACCATAACATAACTGATAAATCATAATATATGGATGGGGTTTGAAATACCCAAAATACTAAAATAATGATCTGACATGATAGTCTGAAAAGCCTCTAACTGACTGAACTAATAAATTAATTAATAACTCCAACTAATAAATTAATTAATAAGATAATAAAGTAATGATCATCTCCTCGAAACATGAGGAATCACTGCTAACTCTAACTACTGAGACTAGAATACTACTGATGCTCTGGAGCTCGTGCTTTTGAATGTACGGTATAAAACACTATAGCGCAAATGCGTCAGTACTTTGAATGTAATGGCATGCGTGGAAGGTAGGCTAAATGCAAAGGGTTCACGTGCATGAACTATACTAATTGATTGGATAACATGAACGTGAGAATACATGCATGAATACATAATAACTATAAATGAGTTTGTGATAACATGATTACTAAATCTGAGTACTGATAACATGAGATACGGATAACTATATAACTGAAATAACTGATACTGAGCGACTGTATTTGATAGTCTAGTTTCTGATGGAACTAGCTGAGTTTTGTACTGTTCTAAGTTGACTGTATCTGACAGTCCTAAATCTGTAGAACTATCTGAGTTTTATTACTGAGAATGAATGACTGTATCTGACAGTCCTAATTCTATATCTGAAACTGTAGGAAATAGTTATCTAATTGACATGCCCCAAGTAATGCATTATAGCTGAGTTGGGGTCCAATCTGTAACCCCAATTAGAAGGGTGTTAATACCGTGCCACTAGTAAGGACAATCTGTGAGTAAACCTCATATAATAGGTAAATCTTGTGAGAATAGTGGGAACCCTCATATAACAGGTTAAGCCACCTCATCTACCCTTATATAGCATGCTATGATGTCTCAACCTATGCTGGCTACGTAGTTCTAGAATGCAAGAATTGCTTCTAAAAATCACACCCTCGTATAACAGGAGAGTTCCCATCCTTGAGTTCACTCGGTGCTAATTCCTACCCCCATAAAAATAGACACTTAACGTGGATTACTAAACTGAATTAACTAAATTAACAGAGTTCCATTGACTGACGGAATAGTATTCAGATTACTGCATTTCTGAGATTTCCTGAGACATATGACTGACTGAGTTCTATGGATCATGGCTTGACTGAGGCTATCGTGAAAATATGACACCGAGTCTAGGCACACAGCTATATTTTTTGGGTACAAGTACCCCCAGGACTACATGAAAAGAAACTGACAAAGCATAACTTTTTTGAATATATGACTAACATTAACAAATTAATAATTCATTGAATAAGACATTTCATCCAACATTTGACATGCATAGACTTGTACATGAATGGGGATTTCATATTATCATAATAGTATGGTACTTTTATTCCACATAGGCATTTAATCAAACACATAGGGAGCATGCTTTGGTTATAAAATCATCAACATATCAAATAATCATGGATACATCAATCAACTTGTAATTTGAAGGGGTTTTATCATAATTATTTTGAAAATCTTCATATACTAGGGTAAATCATTGGAATATGTGATTTAAAACATGAATCCAAACCACACATCATCATGAACATGAATTTCAATTCAATTTAAATCATTAACATTCATAACTACCCAAATCTTGGGTTTTAAAAGAGATTCTTAAGCTTCATGGATGAAAGGGACCCATGAATCAACACATGACATACATGGTTGCAAGTTTCTTGAAGTTCTTGGACTTGAAGAACTTGAATCTTTTAGTTTCTTTAAGAATATTTAGATCTTATTCTTAGGGGGTATCTTTGACAAAAAAAACCTAATTTGATGTTATGAATGAATAATGGAATTATGAGCCTTGATCTGATATATTAGGGGTTAAAATGGGTCGAAAAATACCTAAATACTCTTTAAAAATGACTTAAAATTTGCTGAAAGGGATCTGTGATGGCTCGTGCGATGGTTCATCGCTGGCTCGTCGGTCCGTCAGTTTGACTGTCATACGTGGACCAAGAAAAAGACTCACTGCATAAGTAACGATGGTTTCGGTGATGGTCCGTCACAAGTTCGACGGTCGGTCAACCTTTCCATTGCACTTTATCCAGAAGGTTGAATTACTACCTTAGCTATGATGGTCTAGGCGATGGTCCATCACTAGATCGACGGTCCATCAATCTGGCCATCAAACCTGGATGATTCTGACAGCTTTGAGTAAAACGTCCATAACTTTTTACTCCGAAACCGGATTTAGATGAAATTGGTATTGATAGAAAGCTAATTAGGTTTCCCACATGATGAAAAGTAAAAATCTTTAAAATTCCATATGTACAAAAATTGATTCAAATTTCAAAGTAAGTTTTTAACATTCTTGGGATGATTTCAAGCTAGGTAGAAGTATGGGGTATTTCAATATCTCCCCCTTAAGAACATTCATCCTCGAATAAGACTGAGTGAGAGGGGAAAAGGTAATCTGACGTACATATTAAACATGAATGATGGGAACATGATTTCATGACTGATAACTGAATACAACATACTGAGCATGCATATCTGACGCATGTGTAACTAATTCATGAATGCATAACTGAGTGTTCTGATGAACTGAGTTTCTCACAATGATAATGCATATCCAATGAATGATTATATAACTAAACTAATACATGAATGCATGACTAAATATGCAATGGTATTTAATACCAAGTTTATAATGGAATAATAAGCTTATAACTGGAATTTGAACTGAAACTGAATGACTTAAGGAGAACTATTACATAGAGCTTGATCTGAGTTGGCGAAAAAGAGGTAAGGATACTTGGTTCATATATCTGCTTTTGCTTCCTAAGTAGCTCCCTCAACAGACTGATTCTGCCAAAAAGATCTTTAACTAGAAGGGCTTCTTTGTTACTTAGTCTATGAACATGATAGTCTAGGATTTTGACTAGAATCTCTTCATAAGAGAGGTTGTTCTGAACCTCTATGCTCTGAATAGGGACTACGACTGCTGGGTCACTTATGCACTTCTTGATCAAAGATACGTGGAAGGCTGGATGAACTGAGGCTAGATCTGAAGGCAATTCCATCTCATAAGCTACCTTACAGAATAGACTGAGAATCTTAAAGGGACCGACATATCGGGGACTAAGCTTTCCCTTCTTGCTGAATCTTTTCACTCTCTTCATGGGAGAGATATTTAGATAGACATAATCACTAATGTCAAATTTGAGATCTTTTCTGCGTATATCTGCATAAGACTTGTATTGGCTCTGAGCAGCTCGAAGTCTTTCTCTGATCAACTGGAATTTTCAAAGGCATCAAATACTATGCCAGGCCCTATAACTGAGGCCTCACTAACTTCGAACCAACTGACTGGATGTCTTCATATCCTACCATAGAGAGCTTCTAATGGAGCCATCCGAATACTGGAATGATAGTTGTTGTTTTATGGAAACTCAATCAAATATAAATGGTCATCCCAACTACCCTTAAAATCAAATGCACACGCCCTTATCATATCTTCTAAGTTTTGAATGGTCCTTTCTTCTTGATCATTTGTTTGAGAATGGAAGGTTGTACTGAGATGAACTTGGTTACCAAGACCCTTTTGGAATGATTTCCAGAAATAAGAGGTGAACAAGGTACCTCTGTCTGAGATAATAGATAATGGAACACCGTGCAATCTGACCAACTCTCTGATGTAGAGTTTAGCGTAATCCTCGGCTGAATAAGACGTATGGACAGGAAAAAAATTAGCTGATTTGGTCATCTTGTCTACAATGACCCAAACTGAATCATGCTAGCGACGAGTATGAAGCATACCCATGACAAGGTCCATTTCACTTTTTCCCACTTCCAAGTAGGAATGGTGAACTTTTGTATGGACCCACTAGGCTTCTGATGCTCTATCTTAACCTACTGACATGTAGAGCACTTAGCCATAAACTCTACAATATCTCTCTTCATCCCACTCTACCAGTAGATCTCCCATAAATCGCGGTACATCTTTGTGGCCCTTGGATGAATAGAGTAGCATGCACCATGCGCTTCTGCAAGAATTCGCTGCCTTAAGCCATCTACACTTGGAACACACGGGCAACCCTGACAATGCAATACACCATCTCACCCAAGTGAGAAAACCTCTTATTTCTAATCCTTGACTAACTCTTTCAACTTGACTAAATTGGGGTCTCTATCTTGCTCTTTTTTATCCCAAAAACTAAAGATCATTTTGAACTACTCTAAACCCAAATATGACCCTCTTCTAAATCAACTAAGCGAACACCTAGTCTGTCAAGATAATGAACTTCCTGATTTAACTTCTTCTTACTCTCCTCAACATAAGCAACACTACCTATAGACAATCTACTGAGAGCATCGGCCACTATGTTAGCCTTGCCCTAATGATAAAGGACACTCATGTCATAATCTTTCAAGAACTCTAACCACCTTCTGACGAAGATTGAGATCTTTCTGAGAAAAGACATACTGTAAACTCTTATGATCTATGAATACATCTACATGAACTCCATATAGATAATGCCTCCAAATCTTCAAGGTAATTACTACGACTGCTAACTCAAAATGATGAGTATAATAATTCTTCTCATGGGGTTTAAGTTGTCTAGAAGTGTAGGCTATGACATTACCATGCTGCATGAGGACACAACCTAGACCTACTTTGGATGTATCACAATACACTACGAACCCATCTGAACTATCTGGAAGAGCTAAGACTGGAGCTGAAGTGAGTCTAGTCTTCAACTCCTGAAAACTCTTCTCACAAGGATATGACCACTGAAACTTGACTTTCTTCTGAGTCAATCTAGACATAGAAAATATAATAGAATAAAATCCCTTAACAAACAGTCTGTAATAGCCAGCCAAACCTAAGAAACTCCTAATATCTGATGGAGAAATAGGTCTGGGCAAGTTTTTTACTGCTTTGGTCTTTTGAGGATATACTCTAATGCCATCACCAGTAACGATTTGGCCATGGAATTCTACTGAACTTGGACAAAACTAGCACTTACTGAATTTGGAGAATAATTGATGATCTCTGAGAGTCTAAAGTACGATTCTAAGATGGTCTACATGATCACGCTCACTATGGGAATAGACCAAAAGATTATCTATGAAGACTATGACAAACATGCCTAAGTACTGGTTGAACACCCGGTTCACCAAGTCCATAAAATTTGGTAGGGAATTGGTACGACCAAAGGACATTAATAAGAGATCGAAGTGACCATGCCGAGTACGGAAAAATATTTTTAAAATTTCACATTATCTGACTCTGAGCTAATGATAGCCAAATTTTGAGGTCTATCTTAGAAAAGTAACTAGCACCCTGAAGTTTGTCAAACAAGTCACCGATTATGGGAAAAGGATACTTGTTCTTGACCATGACTTTATTGAGCTGACGATAATCTATGCACATTCTGAGAGAACTATCTTTCTTTTGCAAGAATAAGACTGGTGTGCCCTACGGGGAAATACTGGGTCTGATTAATCCCTTATCTAAGAGAACCATCAATTGTTCTTTCAATTCTTTGAGTTTTGCTAGTGCCATTCTGTATGGCAGAATAGATATAGGATGAGTATCTGGAAGAATATCAATGCGGAATTCTATTTACCTTTTGGGAGGAATTCCTAGAAGATCTTTGGGAAAGACCATTGAATATTTATTCACGACTGGTACTGATTCAAGACTGGGAGTTTTGTAACTAGATTCCTTGACATGAACAAGATGATAAACACATCCCTTAGATATCATTTTTTGTGCCCGAAGGTAGGAAATAAGCTAACCTCTAAAAGCTGAAGTACTACCTCTCCACTCCAGGACAAGTTCATTCAGAAACTGAAACTGGACAATTTTGTTTCTACAGTTGATTGTAGCATAGCAAGAATAAAGCCAATCTATGCTGAGAATGAAATCAAAGTCAGTCATCTCAAATTCAACTAAATCTGTAGAAGTGACTTTCTGAAATATCATAATCGGGTAGTTCCTGTATACCCACTGGGCTATGATGGTTTTATCCACTGGGGTAGAGACTGAAAAGAGCTTAGCTAGAATTCTGGGACCGATTCCAAAATCTCCTTCTATATATGGAATAACAAAAGACAAAAAAGCTCCTGGATCAAGTAAAGCGTAAAATGCATATGAAAGAACAATAACGTACTAGTAACCACATCAGGGGAATTTTCCTGATCCTGTCAAGACTAGACAAGATAAAGTATATTTGGGGGTTACCCACTAGTAGCACTGGAAGTGGCACCCTACTGATTTGGGCTACCAAACTGAACTGAGGAACGTTATGTTGACCCTGAGGACCGAGTTGAGGATAGTCTTTAAAGTTGTGGCCTAGTTTGCGACATCCGAAACAAATACCACTGCCAGCTCTGCAAATACCCGGATGGTGCTTTTCATAAGTCTGGCAAACAGGATAGGTACGGGCACTGCTAACACTGCTCGGAGACTTAGAGCCTGGTGCTCTAACTTTGTTACCATCCCTTAACTTAGGAGCTGGAACTGGTGACTTAGGAAGAAACAGAGAATGGTT
Organism: Capsicum annuum; assembly: GCF_002878395.1. Taxonomy (NCBI): domain Eukaryota; kingdom Viridiplantae; phylum Streptophyta; class Magnoliopsida; order Solanales; family Solanaceae; genus Capsicum; species Capsicum annuum. The sequence continues at coordinate 151,017,993 of NC_061120.1, read as the reverse complement.
TCCTCCTTCTTATTTGGGCTGAGCAAAGTTTAAACTACCTATCCTTGCTATCTTATTCTGCTTCTCCCTCATCTTAATCTTCTTCTCTTCTATCTGTTGAGCATGAGTCATAAGCCTGGCTAAATTTATGTCACTATTCAACATTACAGACCTACACTCGTTAACCACACTATCATTCACCCCAGAAACAAACTTACTCATCTTGGCCCTGCTGTTTACAACCATATGAGGAGCATATTTGGCTAATTGAGTAAACTTAAGAGAATACTCTTTCACCATCATGTTGCCTTTCCTAAGGTTGATGAATTCTAACACCTTAGCTTCTCTCTTCACTAAGGGAAAGAACCACTCTAAGAATGCGGTGCCAAACTCCTCCTACTCTATAGGTCCTACATCAACTTACCTCTCTGACTTCCACTGCTTGAACCAATAGTGAGCCATATACTGCAACTGATATGCAGTTAGTTCAGCACTCTCAACAGCTGACACCCCCATAACATCAGTAACCTTCTGAACCTGATTGATGAATTCCTGAGGGTCTTCATCTGAATTAGACCTAAGAAATAATAGAGGATTCATACGGGTGAAATCCTAAATCCTAGCTGCATCTGAATTGGCCAATGGGTTGGTCGGAACGACAGCTGGTCATTCATTCTGAGCAGCAACTAACTGAGCAAAAGTAATGAATACGACTCTAAAATCTGCATGAGCAATATGTTCGCCAAAAGGTTCTTCGGGCTGAGGGGCTGAGTGATTCCCATTTCTTCTTTTTGGAGGCATATTCTATAGAAGAAAGGGAGAAATGGATTAGACTGAGAGATTGACTTGAGATTATGCTCACTGGCACGACATGAATAATGAAAGAAGGAAAACTATTCCTAAAACATCTTATAGCCTCCTGTACATAAATGTGGTGCGCAACACACCCATGTAAAACACTCTACTAGATCTGGTTTTAGACTTTCTAGGACTCTATTGAATCTTAGGCACTGATACCAGGTTTGTAATGCCTAAATTTGGTACTCGGAATACTACACGGTGCTCATTACCCTGAAGGACCAAACTAACCTATGACTGATATCTGTACCTGTATACTGCATAATATACCATTTAAATATGAAAAAAAGGCTGAAAGGCTGTAAGGTTCAAAACTATAACATAACTGGTAAATCATAATATATGGATGGGGTATAAAATAACCAAAACACTGAAATAACGATCTGACATAATATTTTGAAAAGCCTTTAACTAACTGAACTATCTGAATAAGGTGTTGATGGGACTAGTCCATAACTAACTCTAACTAATAAATTAATTAATGAGATAATAAAGTAATGAGCATATCCTCGAAAGATGAGAACTCACTGCTAACAATAACTGCTGATACTAGAATGCTACTGATGCTCTGGAGATCATTCTTCTGAACCTATGGTATAAAACACGATAGCATTAATGTGTCAGTACTTTGAACGTACTGGTATGCATGGAAGGTAGGCTGAATGAAAAGAATTCACATGCATGAACTATACTAACTGACTGAACAACATGAACGTGAGAATACATGCATGAATGCATAATAACTGATACTGAACAACTGTATTTGATAGTCTAGTTTCCTATAGAACTAGCTAAGTTTCGTACTATTCTGAGTTGACTTTATCTAATTGTACTATCTAAATTCTATTACTAAGACTGAATGAACATATCTGACAGTCCTGATTCTGTAACTGAAACTGTGGGAAATAGTTATCTAGCTGACATGCCCCAAATAATTCATTATAGCTGAGTTGGGGTCCAACCTGTAACCCCAATTAGAAGGGTATCAATATCGCACCACTGGTAAGGACAATCTGTGAGTAACCCTCATATAACAGGTAACTCTAGTGAGAACGGTGGGAACCCTCATATAACAGGTTAATCCACCTCATCTACGCTCATATAGCATGCTATGATGTCTCAACCTTCGCTGGCTATGTAGTTCTGGAATGAAAGAATTGCTTCTAAGAATCTCACTCTCGTATAACAGGTGAGTTCCCATCCTTGGGTTCTTGGGTTCACTCAATGCTAATTCCTACTCCCATCTGAATAGTTACTAAAGAGGGATTATTAAACTAAATTAACTGAATTAACTGAGTTCCATTAATTGATGGAATAGTACTGATATTACTGCATTTCTGAGATTTGCTGAGTCACATGACTGACTAAGTTCTATGGATCATGGATTGACTGAGGCTATCGTGAAAATATAACACCGACTCTTGGCACACAGCTAGATTTTTTGGGTACAACTACCCCTAGGACTCGATGGAAAGAAACTGACAAAGCATGACTTTCTTGAATACATGACTAACATAACAAATCCATAATATATTAAGTAAGACATTTCATCCAACATTTGACATGGGATTTCATATTATCATTCTAGTATGGAACTTTTCTTTCACATAGGTATCTAATCAAACAAATAGGGAGCATGCTTTGGTTATAAAATTATCAACACATCAAATAATCATGGATACATCAATCAACTTGTAATTTGAAGGGGTTTTATCATAATTATTTTGTAAATCTTCATATACTAGGGTCAATCATTGGAATATGTGATTTAAAACATGATTCAAAACCATATAGCCTCATGAACATGAATTTCAATTCAATTTAAATCATGAACATTCACAACTACCCAAATCTTGGATTGTAAAAGAGATTCTTGAGCTTCATGGGTGAAAGGGACCCATGAATCAATACATGACATACCTGGGTTGCGAGTTTCTTGAAGTTCTTAGACTTCAAGAACTTAAATTCTTAGTTTCTTGAAGAAGATTTAGATCTTGTTCTTGGGGGGGTATCTATGAGAGAAAAACCCTAAATTGATGTTGTGGATGAATAATGAAATTATGAGGCTTGATCTAATATTATTAAGGCTTAAAATGGGTAGAAAAAGACCCAAATACCCATTGAAAATGGCTTAACATTTGCTGAATAGGATCTGCGATGGTTCGTGCAATGATCCATCACTGGCTCGATGGTTCATCATTTCAACCGCCATACGTTGACCAAGAAAAAGACTTACTGCCTAAGTACCGATGGCTTGGGCGACGGTCCATTAGAAGTTTGACTGTCCGTCAACCTGTCTATGGCACCTTATCCAGAAGGTTGAGTTACTACCTTGGCTGCGAGGGTCTAGGTGATGGTCCATCGCTAGATCGACGGTCTATCAACCTGGCCATCGCACCTGGGTGATTCTTACAACTCTGACTAAAAGGTCCATAACTTTTTACTTTGATACCGGATTTGGACAAAATTAGTATCGTTGGAAAGCTAATTCAATCTCCCACATGTATAAAATTGGATTAATATTTCAATATAAGTTTCTAAAATTTTTGGGATAATTTTAAGCTAGGTAGAAGTATATGTCCCCCTTGAGAACATTCGTCCTCGATTAAGACTGAGTGAGAGGGGATAAGGTAAGCTGACATACATATTAAACATGAATAAATGGAAAATGATTTCATGATTGACATGACTGATAACTCACTACACCATACTGAGCATGCATATCTGATGCATGTGTAACTGATTCATGAATGCATGACTGAGTGTTCTGATGAACTGAGTTTCTCATAATGAGAATGCATATTTTTTGCATGATTATATAACTAAATTGATACATGAATGCATGACTAAATATGCAATGGTATTTAATACCAAGTTTATAATGGAATACTAAGCTTGTAACTGAAATATGAACTAAAACTGGATAGCTTAAAGAGAACTGTTACCTTGAGCTTAGTCCGAGTTGGCAGAGAAGAGGTAAGGATACATGGTTTGCATATCTGCTTCTGCTTCCTAAGTAGCTCCCTCAATGGACTGATTCCTCTAAAGAACTTTGACTAGAGGGACTTTTTTGTTTCTTAGTCTACGAACCTGATAGTCTAGGATTTCGACTGGAATCTCTTTATAAGATAGGTTGCTCTGAACATCTATGCTATGAATTGGGACTACGACTACAGGGTCACCTATTCACTTATTGAGTAAAGAGAGATAGAAGACTAGAAGTACTGAGGCTAGATCTGAAGAAAATTCGAGCTTATAAGCTACCTTGCAGAATCGACTGAGAATCTTGAAGAGACCAACATATCAGGGACTGTGGTTTCCTATTTTGCCGAATCTCTTCATTTCTTTCATGGGAGAGATCTTTAGATAGAGATAATCACCAATATCGAACTTGAGATACTTTCTACAAATATCTTTATAAGACCTCTGTTGCTCTGAGTAGCCCGAAGTCTTTCTCTGATCAACTATACTTTTTCTAAGGCATCGAATACTAGGTCAGGCCCTATATCTGAGGCCTAACTAACTTCGAACTAACCAACAGGAGACCTGTATCTTCTACCATAGAGATCTTCGAATGAAGCCATTCAAATACTGGAATGATAGCTGTTGTTGTATGCAAACTCAATCAAAGGTAAATGGTCATCCCAACTACCCTTGAAATCAAATGCACACGCTCTTAGTATATCTTCTAAAATTTGAATGGTCCTTCCTACTTGACCATATTTTTGAGGATGGAAGGTTGTACCGAGATAAACTTGGGTACCAAAACCCTTTTAGAATGATTTATAGATATGAGAGGTGAACTGGGTACCTTGTCTGAGATAATAGATAATGGAACACCGTACAATTTGACCAACTCTCTGATGTAGAGTTTGGCGTAATCCCTTGCTGAATAAGACGTATGGACTGGAAGAAAATGAGCTAAATTGGTCATTCTATCTACAATGACCCAAACTAAATCATGTTGGCGACTAGTATGAGGCAAACTCGTTACAAAGTCTATGTTTACTTCTTCCCACTTCCAAGTCATAATGGTGAAGTCCTACATGGACCCACTAGGTTTCTGATGCTCTATCTTAACCTGATGATGTATAGAGCACTTAGTCATAACTCTGCAACATCTCTCTTCATCCCACTCCACCAATAGATCTTCTGCAAGCCCGCTACATCTTTATCCCTAGATGAATAGAGTAGTGGGCACCATACGTTTCTACAAGAATTCACTATCTTAAGCCATCTACACGTGGAACACACAGATTACCCTAACAATGCAATACACCATCTCCCCCTTAGGAGAAAACCTCTATTTTATGATCCTTGACTGACTCTTTCAACTTGACTAAATTAGGGTCTCTATCTTTCTTTTCTTTCACCTCAGAAACTTGATATGATTTTGAACTACTCTGAACCCATATATCACCCTCTTCTGAATCGACTAAGCAAACACCTAGTCTGGCAAGCTGATAGACTTCCTGAGTTAACTTCTTCTTACTATCCTCAACATGAGCAATACTACCCATAGAAAGGCTACTGAGAGCATCGGCCGCTACATTGGCCCTGCCCTAATGATAAAAGGCACTCATATGATAATATTTCAAGAGCATTAACCCACTTCTCTGATGAAGATTAAGATCTTTCTGAGAAAAGACATACTATAAACTCTTATGATCTGTGAATACATATACAAGAACTCCGTATATATAATACCACTAAATCTTCAAGGCAAATACTATGAATTCTAACTCAAGATCATGAGTATGATAATTCTTCTCATGGGGTTTAAGCTGTCTAGAGGCGTAGGCTATGACATTACCATGCAGCATGAGGACACAACCCAAACCTACTCTGGATGAATCACAATAGACTACGAACCCATCTGAACTATCTAGAAGAGCTAAGACTGGAGCTGAGGTGAGTCGAGTCTTCAACTCCTGAAAAATCTTTTTGCAAGGATATGACCACTGAAACTTGACTTTCTTCAGAGTGAATCTGGACATAGAAAATGCAATAGAAGAAAATCCCTAAACAAATCATCTGTAATAGCTAGCCAAACCTAAGAAACTCCTGATATCTATGGAGAAACAGGTCTGGGCCAGTTTCTTACTGCTTTGGTCTTTTGAGGATCTACTCTAATGCCATCACCAAAAACGATATGGCCATGGAATTCTACTGACCTTAGAAAAAACTTGCACTTACTAAATTTGGTAAATAGCTGATGATCTATGAGAGTCTGAAGTATGATTCTAAGATATTCTGCATGATCACGCTCACTATGGGAATAGACCAGAATATCATCTATGAAGACTATGATGAACATGTCTAAGTACTACTTGAACACCAAATTCATCAAGTCCATGAAAGCTGTTGGGGCATTGGCAAGACCAAAGGACATGACTAAGAATTCTAAGTGACCATACAGAGTATGGAAAGTTATTTTTAGAATGTAAAATTCTCTGAATTTGAGTTGATGATAGCCCAATTTGAGGTCTATCTTAGAGAAGTAACTGGCACACTAAAGTTGGTCAAATAAGTCATCGATTCTGGGAAGATGATACTTGTTCTTGACCTTGACTTTATTGAGCTGATGGCAATCTATGCACATTCTAAGAGAACCATTTTTCTTTTACACGAATAAGACTGGTGTACCCCACAGGGAAACACTGGGTCTAATGAATCCCTTATCTAAGAGATCATTCAATAGTTCTTTCAGTTCTTTGAGTTTTGTTAGTGCCATTCTATATTACAAAATAGATATAGGCTAAGTATCTGAAAGAAGATCAATGTCGAAGTCTATTTCCCTTTTGGGAGGAATTTCTGGAAGATCTTCGGGAAAGACATCTGAATATTCATTCATGACTGGGACTAATTCAAGACTGGGAGTTTTGAAACTAGAGTTCTTGACATGAACAAGATGATAAACACATCCCTTAGATATCATTTTCTGTGCCAGAAGGTAGGAAACAAGCTGACCTCAAAAAGCTGAAGTACTACCTCTCTACTCTAGAACAGGTTCATCCGGAAATTGAAAATGGACTATTCTATTTCTGCAGTTGACTATGGCATAATAGGAATGAAGTCAATCTATGCAGAGAATGACATCGAAGTCTGTCATCTCTAATTTGATTAAATCTGCGGATGTGACTTTCTAAAATATCATAACTAGGCATTTCCTGTATACCCGTCGAGCTATGATAGTTTTACCCACTAGGATAGAGACTGAAAATAGATCTGCTAGAATTTTAGGACTGATTCCGAAATGGCCTGCTATATATAGAGTAACAAAAGACAAAGAAGCTCCTAGATCTAGCAAAGCATAAATATGCACATGAAAGATCTATAACATATCAGTAACTACATCAAGGGAATTTTTTTTATCCTGTCGGGATAAGAGAGCATAAAGTTTATTTGGGGGTTGCCCACTTGTAGCACTGGAAGTGGTACCTTGCTGATTTGAGCGGCCGGACTAAGCTGAGGAATGGTTTTACTGACCCTGAAGACCGGGCTGAGGACAATTTCTAACTCTGTAGCCTGGCTTGCCATATTTAAAATAAATACCACTACCAGCTCTGCAAATACCTTGATGGTTCTTACCACAAGTCTAGCAAAGAGGATAGATGTGGGCACTACCCTAAGACTTAGAGCCCGACGCTCTATCTTTGCTACTATCCCTAAACTTAGGAGCTGGAGTGCTATCTAAAGAAGGAGATGGAACTGATGACTTAGGATGAAATTAAGAATGGTTTCTTCTTTCTAATTTGGGCAGGGAAAAGTTTAAACTATCTATCCTTGCTATCTTATTCTGCTTCTCCCTCATCTTAATCTTCTGGTCTTTTATCTATTGAGAATGAGTCATAAGCTTGGCTAAAGTTATGTCACTATTCAACTTCGCAGACCTACACTTGTTGACCATACTATCATTCATGCCAAAAACAAACTTACTTATCTTGGCCCTGTTGTCTGCAACCACATGAGGAGCATATCTGGCAAATAGAGTAAACTTTAGAGAATGATCTTTCACCATCATATTTCCCTGCCTGAGGTTGATTAATTCTAACACCTTAGCTTCTCTTAGCTCTAGGGGGAAAAACCTCTCTAAGAATGCGGTGAAAAACTCCTCCCACTCAATAGGTCCTGCATCAACTGACCTCTCTGACTTTCACTGCTTGAACTAAGTGTGAGAAATATCCTACAACTGATATGCAGCTAGCTCAGCACTCTCAAAAGCTGACATCTCCATAATGTCAGTAACATTCTGAACCTGATCAATGAATTCCTAAGCGTCTTTATCTAACTTAGACCCGAGAAATGATGGAGGATTCATTTGGGTGAAATTCTGAATCCTAGCTGTAGCTGAATATGCCACTGGGTTGGACAGAATGATAGCTGGTTAATCCTTCTAAGCAGCAACTGACTGAGCAAGAGTAGTGAATATAGCTCTGAACTCTGCATGTGAAACATGTTCGCCCAAAGGTTCTTCGGGCTGAGGGACTGACTGATTCCCGGTCTTCTTTTAGGAGGCATGTTCTATAGAATAAATGGAGAAATGGATTAGACTAAGAGTTTGACTTGGGATTATGATCACTGGAACGACATGAATACTGTAAGAAGGGAAATTTTTCCTAAAACATCTTATAGACTGTTGTACATAAATGTGGCGCGCAACACACCTATGTTCAAGACTCTACTAGATACGGCTTTCAGACTTTCTAGGTTTCTGTTGAGCATTAGGATCTGATACCAAGATTGTAACTTCTCGAATATGGTACCCAGAATGCTACACGGTGCTCATGACCCTGAAGGACCATAAGCTAACAAATGACTGATATCTGTACCTGAATACTGCATAATATACCATATAAATACAGAAATAAAGGCTGAAAGTCCATAAGGTTCAAAACTATAACATAACTGATAAATCATACTACATAGATGGGGTATGAAATACCTAAAATAGTAAAATAACTATCTGACATGATAGTCTAAAAAGTCTTAACTGATTGAACTATCTGAATAAGGAGTTGATGGGACATGTCCCCAACTAACTCCAACTAATAAATTAATTAATAAGATAATAAAGGAATGATCATGTCCTTAAAAGATGAGGATTCACTGCTAACTCTGACAGCTAAGACTAGAATGCTACTGATGGTCTGGAGCTTATTCTTCTAAACCAATGGTTTAAAATACCATAGCGCAAATGAGTTAGTACTTTGAATGTATTAGTATGCATAGAAGATAGGCTGAATGCAAAGAATTCATATTCATGAACTATTCTAATTGACTGGACAACATGAATGTGAGAATACATGAATGAATGCATAATAATTGTAACTGAGTTCAAGATAACATATTTACTCAATCTGAGTACTGATAACATAAGATACAGATAACTAAATAACTAAAATAACTAATACTAAGAGACTAAATCTGATAGTCTAGTTTCTTATGGAACTAGCTGAGTTTCGTACTGTTCTGAGTTGACTGTATCTAACAGTCCTAAATTATGTAGAACTATCTGAGTTCTATTACTGAGACTGAATGACTATATCTGATAGTCCAAATTCTGTAACTAAAACTATGGGAAATAGTTATCTAACCAACATGCCCCAAATAACGTATAATAGGTAAGTTGGGGTCCAATCTATAACCCCAATTAGAAGGGTGTCAATACGGCACCACTAGTTAGGAAAATCTATGAGTAACCCTCATATAATAGGTAACTCTAGTGAGAATAGTGGGAACCCTCATACAATAGGTTAAGCCACCTCATCTACCCTCGTATAGAAGGCTATGATGTCTTAACCTACGCTGGCTACTTAGTTTTGGAATGCAAGGATTACTTCTAAGGATCACACCCTCGTATAACAAGTGAGTTCCCATTCTTAGGTTCACTCGGTGCTAATTCCTACTACCATCTGAATAGACATTGAACATGGATTACTGAACTGAATTAACTAAATTAACTGAGTTTCGTTGACAGATAGAATAGTATTGAGATTACTGCATTTTTGAGATTTCCTGAGTCACATGACTGACTGAGTTCTATGGATCATGGCTTGACTAAGGCTATCGTGAAAATATGACACCAACTCTAGGCACACAACTATATTTTTCTGGTAGAAGTACCCCCATAACTCCATGGAAAGAAACTGAGAAAGTATGACTTTCTTGAATACATGACTAACATCAACAAATCCATAATTCATTGAGTAAGACATTTCATCCAACATTTGATATGCATAAATTTGTACATGAATGGTGATTTCATATTATCATACTAGTATGACACTTTTCTTTCACATAGGCATTTAATCAAACACATGGATAGCATGCTTTGGTTATAAAATTATAAACACATCTAATAATCATGGATACATCAATAAACTTGTAATTTAAAGGGGTTTTATCATAATTATTTTGTAAATCTTCATATACTAGGGTCAATCATTGGAATATGTGATTTAAAACATAAATCAGAACCACACAACATCATGAACATGAATTTTAATTTAATTTAAATTATGGACAATCACAAATACCCAAATCTTGGATTTTAAAAGATATTCCTGAGCTTCATGGGTGAAAGGGACCAATGAATCAACATATAACATACCTGGGTTGCGAATTTCTTGAAGTTCTTGGACTTGAAGAACTTGAATCTCTTAGTTTCTTGAAGAAGATTTGGATCTTTTTCTTGGGGGTTATCTTTGATAGAAAACCCCTAATTAGATATTGTGGATGAATAATGAAATTATGAGCCTTTATCTGATATTATTAGGGGTTAAAATGGGTGGAAAAAACCCAAATACCCTTTAAAAATGACTTAAAATTTGCTGAATAGGATCTGCGATGGCTCATGCCATGGTCTATCGCTGGCTCGATGGTTCGTCGTTTCAACCATCGTACGTGGACCAAGAAAAAGACTCATTGCCTAAGTAGAGATGGCTTGGGTGATGGTCCATCACAAGTTTGATGGTCTGTCAACCTGTCCATCGCACCTTATCTAGAAGGTTGTCTTACTGTGTTGGCTATGACGATCTAGGCGACGGTCCATCGTTAGATCGACAATTCGTCAACCTGGCCACCGCACCTAGGTGATTCTGAGAGCTCTGAGTAAAACATCCATAAATTTTTACTCCGATACCGGATTTGAACAAAATTGATATGTTGGAAAGCTAATTCTATTTCCCATATGATAAAAAGTGAAAATATTAAAAATTCCACATGTACAAAAATGGATTCATATTTCAAAGTAAGTTTCTAACATTCTTAGGATGATTTCAAGCTAGGTAGAAGTACGAGGTATTACAGCTTATTTTCGATTTAAACATTTATGATTACCTTCTAGCATGATTTATGATTTAATGACTGCATTGCATTTCATTTGCACTATATGGATGTATTATGATTATGGATCGGATACCATGTTGGTACAAAGATAATAATGGATTGGATACTACATCGATACAATGATAATGGATTGGGTACCACGTCGATACAATATTTTGTTCATGATGAGGTTGATAAGGGTAAGAGATAATGCACACATCTTACATACTTGCACTCATTCATATGCAATGAGTGCTATTTTGATAAATATATGTAATGAGGAATTATTGATGAAAAAAAATAAGTTTGAAAACCTATGAAAGTGAACTTGTGAATTGTAACTATATGATGTGTCATGATGCATTTGTCTGATTGATTTCATTGATTACGAGTTTTGTTATGATCGCTTTATACTTGTTTGACTTTCTTACTTGTACATTGTTGAGTTAACCGACCTATGATGCTATCAATACTTGTTGATGTACTGATCTACATGTACTCTTCTTTTTGTTGAGTGCAACACATATTCTAGTAGTTTACATATGACCTCAGCTTTAAATAGTAATTCAAACTTGATTCAAGGGTGAGCACTACATTAAGGCAATCTTCAGATTTTCTTATGATGTTGACACTCCTTGTTTTCGAAACTAAGATGATTTCCATTTGGTTATGTTTTAAGATATTCTTTCTGTTTACATGCTCAGTTGATTTTGTTTTAAATGTTCTTGTACAATGACTTCAGGTCTGAGAATGTAACAAATTGAGGTTTCCACATACTATTAGTGACTTAATGATTTTAATGGCTTGACATTTATCAAATTAATCAATGATGGGTTTTTAGAACTATTTATAAAGATGAAGTTCAGTTAAGGTGAATGTTAATGTAATACTTTGTTAACATGAGCTCTGGATTAAGTATGATTCTTCCACCATAGTTTAGAATGGGTGTCAATCATGACTGCTTAGGTCGTGATAGGCAGAGTATAGACATCTGAGAAAAGATGCAGAACGATTAGTCTAGCTTAGTGGAATACTTAACGAGCTTTTTGTACCAGTGTCATCCCCGTTAAATATGTTGTGGTAGCTAATCTGCTCTTTATATTGCAAAAATCTTGTGGTTCATCAGAGAACTAAGAATATTAAATAAAGTTGACTACCATTTTGTGAGGAACTTACTACAAGCTGGCCTCATCTGACTTCACCATATCCCCTCTGAGTTCTAACTGGCAGATATATTAACTAAAGCACTTATAGAAACGTAGCAATTTTGATACATAACACAAGTTGATAATGCTCTCCACATCTCCAACTTGGGAGGGGGAAGGGGGAATTAAAGATTAATTAGACTCAGTTATATTATTAGCTAATAAATTTCTCTGAAAGCTATTAGTTAGTTACCCGACTACACTTATGAGTTAGTCTATTATCGAACATAGTCAGTTAGAGTAGACAGCTCACTTACATTTTTGTCCTCACTAGCTTAAAGAAAATAAATTCATGAGGATATTGATATATTATATAATAAAAAAAAGTTAAACATGGTAGCTTGTGAAAGGCAATGAGAAGATTGTGGTTGGAGTCAAACGTGTATCTTCATAATCCAATGTCAAGATTAGTTAGTTAGTCTTAAATTCTAAATATCTGTACATTATTATTTAGTGAGTTAGTAAACAATAATCCAGCTGTCACTCTAGTGGATCAACTAGATGCCTTCTTTTTCTCTTCCTTGTACAATGTATATAAGTTGTTGAGTTGATTAATTGAAGTTACAATTTTCATCTGCCAAATCTGGTCTTCTCTATTTTTCTCTCTCTAGATCTTTCCTCTCTAATGGAGTTTACTTCTCAAAAGCTCACTGTTCTACTCTGGTATCAAAGCTAGAAAGCTTGATTCCCTTGGTTGTTCGCATTATCATCTTTAGTTCCATTGCAATTTCATTTGATCTTCTCTACTCCTAGCTCAAGCTTACTATAGTTCTTAGCCTCTAGCTGTGATTTTCATGTCAAATTGCAGCAACTCTCATCAATCGTCATCTTTGTTTGATTCTTTGCTCACCTCAATTTTCCCCCATTCCTCTCAATTTGGAAAATCCCCAATTTCATCTCAATTTGGAAAATCCCAATTTCATCTCAACTTTTTCTCCAGTTCTCTCAAATTGGAAAACTTATCTTGTGTATTTTATGGTATCTACCTTTTTCATGGCTTCTACTTCAACGACTTCAACAACAACTCAAAATTCCACTTCACTAGCCCTCGATTCAAATGACCCTTTGTACATACATCGATCGAAGAACACTGGATCTGCTCTAGTTCTGGTGGTTTTTTATGGAATTGGTTATCGGTCATGGAGACGCAATGTTCTTAGAGCTTTCTATGAAAAATAAAATTGGCTTTATCAATGGAATAGTTTCCAAGCCAACATCAAATTCACAGTTGATTTCACAATGGGAACAATGTGATGACATGGTTACCTCATGGATTCTGAATTCCCAATCAAAGGACTTAGGAGATAATTTACAATATGTCAACAATGCCTAAGATTGTGGAAGGAGATGGAGGACCGATACAAATAATCAAATGATGCAAAACTATATCAACTTCAATAGGAAATTAGAAAGCTCACACAGAGAAATATGGATATCACTGGTTATTACACAAAGATTAGGCAACTTTGGGAAGAACTCAACTCTCTAGACACCAACTCACAGTGCACCTGTTCATGTGATTGTGGGGGAAAAACAAAGATGCATAAGGCTGAGTAAGACAGGAAGCTTATTCAATTTTTGATAGGGCTAAATGAAGTTTATACTATTGTAAGAGGTAGTATTTTGATGATGAATCTGTTGCCCACTATGGAACAAGCCTTCTCTATATTGGTCAAATAGGAAAAGCAACGCGAAGTTAGACCAAATACTTCTCTCTTAATTTTAGGATCTACTTCTCTTACTGTAACCTCTGGAAAAAATGCCTTTAAAACTAATTACTCTCACGACAAACAAACAAGTGGTCTCAATGTATATAAGGGTCATTCTACTCTGCCTCCCTATAGAAATATATACAAAACCACCTAACCCTTTCCAAGATGTTAATAGAGAAAATCTATTCTATGATTACTATAAGAAAAGTGGACACACAGAGGCAAAATGTTACAACCTCCATCGTTTTCCCCCAAATTTTAAGTTCACAAAGGGCAAAAATTCTGCTGCAGCAGTAACTGTTCATGGTGGTTATGGGGAGGTGATGGACGATGGATATGCAATGAAATTTTGCAGTGCTAGTCAAGGAGCTCATAGCATCACTAAGGAATAGTATAATTATCTTGTGAAATTGCTGTCAAACTCTCAAGTGCAAGGGATATCTGAAACTTCTAAGGAGACTGTGGATACCATCACGAGTGGAGCTGTGAACCTTGCAGGTACTTTGGATTGTCACTTCTCTATTAATAAGATTGGTAACCTGTCATGTGGTTGTTTGAACTTAAATAGTGAATCATGGATCAAAGATTTCGGAGCCTCAAACCATATGACCTTTAACAAAAAATTGCTTAAGAATACTAGGTCTCTACCCTTTCCCTTTCTAGTTATACTACCCAATGGTTATACCACAGATGCTATATGATGCTCATAATCCTGAAGTACCAAAAGCTAACCCTTGACTGATATCTATAACTTACCACTAAATAATACACTGTAAAAATGTGGAAGACTAATGAAAACTTGCCATAAGGTTCAAATATCTGAAATACAATTAAAAAAATAAATACTAATACCACTGTCTAAACATCTAGTCTAAAAAACTCTAGTCTAAAAGCCTCTAACAGTATGAATAACGAATTGAATGGGACAATCCCCTAACTAATTCCATCTACTGAAAATACTGAATCTAATGCAATAAAGTGAAATAAGAACCATCCCCGAATAATGAGAATTCACTGCTATCTACTGCTGCTGGCTTAATTTGGACTGCTAAGGGTGATCTGGAGCTTGTGCTTCTAGACCTATGGTATAAAACACCATAGCATAGGAAAGTATGCGTCAGTACATAAGAATGTACTGGTATGCTTGATGAGGTAAGGCTAAATGCAAAGGCTCAAATGCATGAACTATAGCTGACTGAATAACATGAGTATACTGAATGAGGAATTTCATGCATGAATGCATAAACTATAACTAAAATCGTAGTAACATTAAATACTGAGTTCAATTAATTGTATTACTGATAACTGGGTCTACTGATGCTGAATTCTAAATATTAATTTACTGAAGTTTGAGTTTACTAACACTGGGATACTGAATAACTAAGTCTACTGAAATTAATCTTAGAGTTTTTCTAATACTGATTGACTGTATCTGAGATCAGTCCTATATAGCGAGTGATCTCTAAATCTACTGACTGAACTTGAGATCAGTCCTATCTAGTAGGTGATCTCTAAATCTCTAGATGATTAAAATGATTGACTGTATTTGAGATAAGTCCTATCTAGCGGGTGATCTCTAAATTCTATGAAAGTATCTAAGTTCCTTACTAAGCTGAGTGACATTATCTAACAGTCCTGATTTCTGTAATATTACATTAAGTACTGAGACTGAATTTGAAATCAAGATTATGGGAAGTAGTCATCTAACCGACATGCCCCAAATCTGAACTAGTGGGGTCTAACCTACAACCCCATCTAGAAGGGTGTTAGTATCATTCCATGGGTAAAGACAACTGTTATGGAGTCAGTCCTAATTCTAGCGGGTGACTCTTGAGAACAGTCCTGTACTAGCGGGTGATCCCCGAGTATGTTAGTCCTATCTAACAGGTGACATATCATGCCTATGCTGGCTATGTAGTTCTGGAACTTAGGGATTTCTTCTAGGGATCTCATTCCTATCTAGCAGGTGAGCCCCCATCCCTAGGCTTGCTCGGTGTTGAATCCTACTCCAAACTGAAAGACACTAAATTAATTTTCTAGTTCATACTAGGCTTGATTGAACTGTTACTGATCGTATTGATTAAATAAACTGAACTGATATCACTGAGTTCCACTGACTGACGAAATACTACTAAATTTTGTTATCTAACTGAATGCTACTGAGTTTCTGAACTAAATACTTGAATACTACTGAGGTCTGAACTGAATATGGAACTGGAATAGACTGATACTGAGATTACTGAGTCTCTCTAAGTTCTATAAATAACCGAGTTCTACTGATCATGGAACGACTGAGATTATCTTGAAAACTGACACTAGCTCTTGACAATCATCTAAATTGTTAGGTATTAAATACCCCCAGGACTCGATAACATAAATAAATAAGGCATGACCATTCTTGAATAACATAACAATAGTTTATCATTCACAATAAAATCAAGGAGGCATCTCTTCAAGCACTTGGAAGTCTTAAACATGTAAACGTATTGGGATACATAACAATGTCTCATAATTTATTCGTTAAGGAATGCACATAAATGGGAGTGCATGCAACATATCATATTTCTTTCATTAAGGCCTTTCAACAAATACTTGTCCTGCATTAACTTATACATAATTAGGGATTTCGTGCTAATATGCTATAATGACTTTATTTTCTTCACATAAGCATTTTATCAAACATATTGGGAGCATACTTTGATTATACAACAATCAATACATCCAATTAACATGGCTACATTAATAAACTTGAAACATAAAAGGGTTTATGATGAACATTATGCAAATCAACACATGCTAGGACTAAATCATGAAACTTGTAATCTACAACATGAATCATAACTCAACAATAGCATAAACATGAACTTCAACTCACATAAATCATGAAAAATTATAAATATTCAATCTTTATAATTTGAAAAGGGTTCTTGAACTTCTTGGGTGGAAGAGACCCAAGAATCAACATCAAACATACCTTAGTTCTTGATTTTAGGAATATTGGTGGAGAGACTCTTGAATTTGGATCTTCAATTGGATAACCCTAACTTGTTCTTAAGAGAAATTGAGAGAAAAGAGTATATTTTAGAGAAAAATAGGGTTGAATCTCGGGTTATAGGGTTATATAGGGGTGGAAAATTGACCCAAATACCCCTCTGGATGTTGATTTTAAAAATCTAAAAATTGGACACCGGCACAGTTGCCAACACGTCGCACCATGAACGCACCAAGCCTTAGTACTTTTGACTGGCAAATCCTGACAATATTAACCAATGCAATAAGCAATGTAGTGCACCTGGACTGCATTGGTCCACTCTTTTGGGACACCAAACATGGTCTAAACATGGTCCAAAAAATCCAAAACTCATTTGGGAATACCTACTGACATAGCTTATCAAGAATCAACTTAAAGATCGACATTTAAGGGTCGTATGGGTTTAGAAATAAGATTTCCAACTTATGAAGGCTAAAAAGATTCTAAGTGTAAATACTTAGCTAAAGTTTCTAAGTCTGGGACCTCTTTTTAAGCTCTAACAGACTGAGTAAAGCTTGGAATTTTATGGGGTCTTACAATATTTCCCCCTTCAGAACATTTGTCCTCAAATGGGACTGACTAGACTAAAAATACGAATAGACTGAACTTACTTACTGGACATGAACATTTGGAACATGAATATATGACTGGAACTACTGATATATACTAAAATTTCATACTGAATATGCATATTTGATGTATGGATACATGACTGAGATAAACTCATAAAATCATGACTGAAATTATTGATAAGTTGAGCTTCTTCTACTGAACATGCATATCTAATACACGAATATCTGACTGAGTTGACTCTTGAATGGATGACTGAATATGCAATGATAACTGATTCTGACTTTGTAAGGAACATCTAAACATGCAACCGAATAGGCTTAAGGACATGAAAGCATCGGGGAATTATAGAATATCTCCCCCTTGGGACATTATGTCCCTCTAAGAATGCTTACTTTACCAAGATATTGGGAAAACTTAGGCGATGCACAAGGCAGCAATGAACTGGATCATGACTGAACATCTGGGATCTGAAACTAATGCATGATACATGAACTGAGTTGATCTTGCAACTACTGGGTCTTTCTATCTTGGAATAGTTTCATTCCTGAGTTTCTAATAGTATGACTAAATGGAAATATGGGAAACAAACTATACGAATCTAACTGCCTGACTGTTAAACTAAATTTCTAGATTTACTATCTAACTAATGCTAAAAACTTAGACTCAAATGGGAGCGAACGATCTGAGAATGCATATCATAAAAATGAAGGACTTATAATGTCCCCAAATATATGTTAGCAGAACTTCCCTGATTATGGCGAGTCTGGAGTGCATAAAATCTGTTCTAACACTGACCACTAGTGGTACTGGAAGTGGCTCCTTGTTGACGCAAATCTTTACCCCTCTGAGCCAAAACTCTACACTCTTGAAACCTGTGTCCTATCTTACCACAACCAAAACATACCTCGTTACTTGCTCTACATGCACCTTAGTGGTTCTTACAGTATTCTTCACAAAGTGGATAGGTACGCTCACTTCTAACACAACCCTGGGCTTTGGAGGTTGGAGGCCCATCAATATTGCCATCCCTAAACTTTGGTACTGGTACACTAGCTGAGGATAAACTTGGGACTAAAAACTTCTAACTATGCTGAGAACGGTTACCACCATGTGACCCAGGCTGAGAAAAACTATAACTACCTGTTCTGTCCTTCTTATTCACACTCTCTATGTCTCTCATTAGCTTTTTCTGCCTCAATCTGTTAAACATGCATCATTAGTATAGAAAAATCCAAGTCTCTATTAAGCATAGAAGTCCTACACTCCTTAGCTACCAACCCAGACGCACCGATCACAAACTTACTCATGCTAGATTTTGGATCAGTTATCTGCTCGTGAACATACTTAGACAACTGATTGAACTTGAGGCAATCCTCCTTAACTGACATAGGGCCTTGCCTTAGGTTCATTAACTCTTATACCTTAGCTTCCCTCATCTCAAATGGGAAAAACTTATCTAAGAATGCATCCTGAAATATCTGCCAAGTCATTGGAGCTGTATCCTCCCCTTTACTCTTTTTCCACATCACTACCCAATCATGAGCAATATCCTTGAACTTATAGGATGATAATTATACACTCTTCTATTTAGAGATATGCATAATTTGGGTGATCTTCTTCACCTCCTTAAGATAAAGTTGTGGGTCCTCGCCTGTTATTGACATAAACAATTCTGGCAGGTTTATTTTTATGAAATTTCTGATCCTGGATGCGGCTAAATCCCCATCTTGTTGAGGTTGGGCTACAGCCTGACGTTTACCCTGAACACTAGTTGTTATAGCTTGGGCTAGCGCCTGAAAAGCTGCCTGAAACTCTACATATAACACTTTCTGATTCGAAGGATCTACGGGCTGAAGTGGTTGGTTATCATTTCTACAGGTATTATCTATGCGAGGAGGCATATTCTATAAATGAAATAAAGAATGGATTAGACTGAGAGTCTTAACTTAAGCTCATGCTCACTTGCATGACATAAATACTGAAAGAAGGGAAACTATTCCTAAAGCATCTTATAGTCTCTTGTGCATAAATATGGTACGCAATACACCCATGCACAAGACTCTACTAGATATGGATTACAGACTTCCTAGGACACTGTTGAACCTTAGGCTCTAATACCAAGTTTGTAACGCTTTGAGTCTGGTACCCCAGAGCTCCACGGTGATCATTGTCTCGAAGGACCACAAGCTAACCCTTGACTGATATCTGTAACTGAGCACTAAATAATACACTGTAAAATGTAGAAAACTAACGAAAAACTTGCCATAAGGTTCAAACATCTTAAATACAACTAAAAACTAAATACTAATACAACTATCTGAACATCTAGTCTAAAAAACTCTAGTCTGAAAGCCTCTAACTCTCTGAATAAGGAGTTGAATGGGACAATTCCCCAACTAACTCTATCTACTGAAAATATTGAATCTAATGCAATAATAAATAAAAACCATCCCCGAATGATAAGGACTCACTGCTAACTATTGTTGCTGGCTGAATTTGGACTGCTAAGGGTGCTCTGGAGCTCGTACTTCTAAACTTATAGTATAAAACACCATAACGCAGGAAAGTATGAGTTAGTATATAAGAATATACTGGTATGCTAGATGGGGTAAGGCTAAATACAAAGGCTCATATGCATGGCCTATAGATAACTGAATAACATAAGTACACTGAATGAGGATTGCATGCATGAATGTGTAAACTATAACTGAAATCATA
Organism: Capsicum annuum; assembly: GCF_002878395.1. Lineage (NCBI taxonomy): Eukaryota > Viridiplantae > Streptophyta > Magnoliopsida > Solanales > Solanaceae > Capsicum > Capsicum annuum. Next base: position 150,997,588 of record NC_061120.1, on the reverse strand, counting down.
GTAATACTGAATAATGAGTTCAACTAATGGGATTACTAATAATTGGGTTTACAGATGCTGAATTCTAAATACTAATTTACTGATGTTTGAGTTTACTAATACTGGGATACTGAATAACTAAGTCTAGTGATATTGATCTTTGAGTTTTTCTAATATTGATTGATTGTATCTGAGATTAGTCCTATCTAGCGGGTGATCATAGAATGTACTGATACTGATTCTAATTGATTGAACCTGAGATCAGTCTTATATTGCGGGTGATCTCTGAATCTCTGGATGATGAAAATAATTGACTGTATTTGAGATTAGTCTTCTCTAGTGGGTGATCTCTAAATTGTGTGGAACTATCTAAGTTCCTTACTAAGCTGAGTGATTGTATCTAACATTCCTGATTTCTATAATACTGTATTGAGTTCTATTACTGAGACTGAATCTGAAACTAAGACTGTGGGAAGTAGTCATCTAACCGACATGCCCTGAATCTAAAGTAGTGGGGTCCAACCTGTAACCCCAGCTATAAGGGTGTCAGTACCGTGCAATGGGTAAAGACAACTACTATGGTGTCAGTCTTAATCTAGCGGGTGACTCCTAAGATCAGTCCTGTACTAGCGAGTGATCCGCGAATATGTCAGTCCTATCTAAGGGTGACATCTCATGCCTACACTGGCTACATAGTTTTGGAACTTAAGGATTGCTTCTAGGGATCTCAGTCCTATTTAGCTGGTGAGCCCCCATCCCTAGGCTCGCATTGTGCTTTATTCTACTCCCAACTAAAAGACATTGAACTGATTTCCTAGTTCATACTAGGCTTGACTAAACTATTACTGATCGTACTGATTAACTAAACTTAACTAATCTCACTGAGTTTCATTGACTGATGGAATAGAACTAAATTCTGTTATCTGACAGAATGCTACTGAGTTTCTGGGTTGAATTCTTGAATACTACTGAGGTCTGAACTGAATACTAAACTAGAATAGACTGATACTAAGATTACTGAGTCTCTCTAAGTTTTGTAACTGACTGAGTTCTATTGATCATGGAATGACTGAGATTATCTTGAAAACTGACACTAGCTCTTGACAATCATATAAATTATCGAGTATTAAATACCCCCAGAACTCGATAACATAAATAAATAAATAAATAAATAAATAAGGCATGACCATTCTTGAATAGCATAAAAATAGTCTATCATTCACAATAAAATCAAGGAGGCATCTCTTCAAGCACTTGGAAGTGTTAAACATGTAAACGTATAAGGATGCATACCAATGTCTCATAATTCATTCTTTAAGGAATGTACATAAATGGGAGTGCATGCAACATATCATAATTCATTCACTAAGGCCTTTCAACAAACACTTGGCATGCAATAACTTATACATAATTAGGGATTTCATGCCAACATGCTATAATGACTCTATTTCCTTCACATAAGTATTTTATCAAACATATTGGGAGCATACTTTGGTTATACAACAATCAATACATCCAATTAACATGGCTACATTAATAAATTTTCAACTTAAAGGGGTTTATCATGAACATTTTGCAAACCTTCACATGCTAGGACTAAATCATGAAACTTGTAATCTAGAACATGAATCACAACTCAACAATAACATAAACATGAACTTCAACTCACATAAATCATGAAAAATCATAAATATTCAATCTTTATAAATTGAAAAGAGTTCTTGAACTTCTTGGGTGGAAGGGACCCAAGAATAAACATCTAACATACCTTAGTTCTTGATTTTAGGAAGGCTGGCAGAGAGACTCTTGAATTTGGATTTTTAATTGGAAAACCCTAACTTGTTCTTGAGAAAAATTAAGAGAATTGAGCATATTTTAGGGGAAAATAGGGTTGAATCTCGTGTTATAGGGTTATATAGGGGTGGAAAATTAACCCAAATACCCCTTTATATGCGGATTTTAAAAAGATGAAAACTGGGCAGCGACGCGGTTGTTGACGTGGTGCGTCGACAGCCTCATTGCGATACTCATCGCATCGCACCATGATCGCGCCAAGCCTCAGTACTTTTGACTGACAAATCTTGCACAACATTAACCAATATGATAGGTGATATGGAACACCTGGATCGCATTGGTCCACAATTTTAGAACACCAAACGTGGTCTAAATGCGGTCCAAAAAATCTGGATCTCATCCGAGAACACCTACTGACTTAGCTGATCAAAAATCAACTTAAAGATCGACATTTAAGGGTCGTATGGGTCGAGAAATAAGATTGCCAACTTATGAAGGATAAAAAGATTCTAAGTGTAAACACTTAGCTGAAGTTTCTAAGTTTGGGACCTCTTTTTAAGCATTAATGGACTGAGTAAAGCTTGGAATTTTTTGGGGTCTTATAATATCTCCCCCTTGGGAACATTCGTCCTTGAATGGGACTTACTAGACCAAAAATATGGATAGACTGAACTTACTCACTGGACATAAACAACTGAAACATGACTATATGACTGGAATTACTGATATATTAAAATTTCATACTGAATATGCATATTTGATGCATGGATACTTGACTGAGCTATTCTCATAAAATCACTAATAAAATTACTGATAAGCTGAGATTCTTCTACTGAACATGCATATCTAATACACGAATATCTGACTGAGCTGACTCTCGAAGGCATGATTGAATATGCATTGATAATAGATACTGACTTTGTAAGGAACATCTGAACATGCAATCAAATGGGCTTAAGGACATGAAAGCATCAGGAAATTATAGAGTATCTCCCCCTTGGGACACTATGTCCCTCTAAGAATGCTTACTTTACTGAGATACTAGAAAAACTGAGGCAATGCACAAGACACCAACGAACTGGATCATGTCTGGACATCTGGGATCTAAAACTAATGCATGATACATGAACTGAGTTGATCATGCATATAATGGGACTTTCTATCTTAGAATAGTTTCATTATTGAGATTTCTAATAGTAGGACTAAATGGAAATATGGGAAACAAACTACACGAATCTGACTGCCTAACAGTTAAACTAAATTTCTGGCTACTAACTAGCTCATTCTGAATACTTAAGCTCAAATGGGAGAAAAGAATCTAACAATTCATGTCATAAAAATAAAGGACTTATAATGTAACTGAATCTATGTTAGGGGAACTTCCCTAATCATGGTGAGTCTGGAATGCGTGAAATCTATTATGACGCTGACCACTAGTGGTACTTGAAGTGGCTCCCTATTGACGCAAATCTTTACCTCTCTGAGCCAAAAATCTACACTCTCGCAACCTGTGTCCTGGCTTACCATAACTAAAACATACCTCACTGCCTATTCTACAGGCACCTAGGTGTTTCTTACCACATTCTTCAAAAAATGGATAGGTACGCTCACTTCTCACACAACCCTGGGCTTTGGAGCCTGGTTCCCCATCAAGATTGAGATCCCTGAACTTTGGTACTGGTGCACTATCTGAGGATGGAGATGGGACTAAAAACTTCTGACTATGCTGAGAACGGTTACCAACCTGTGACCCTAGCTATGAAAAACTAAAACTATTTGTTCTATCCTTCTTATTCACTCTCTCTCTCCTTAGTTTTTTCTGCCTTAATCTACTGAGCATGTATCATTAGTCTAGAAATAGCTATGTCTCTATTGAGCATAACAGTCCTACACTCCTTAACCACCAACCCATATACACTGGTCACAAACTTACTTATGCTAGATCTAGGGTCATCCATCTGCTCAGGAACATACTTAGACAACTGATTGAACTTAAGGCAATACTCCTTCATTGAAATAGATCCTTTTCTTAGGTTCATGAAATCTTCTACCTTATGTTCCCTCATCTCAAGTTGGAAAAACTTATTTAAAAACGCATCCTAAAATATCTGCCAAGTCATGGGAGTTGCATCCTCCCCTCTACTCTTCTTCCACATCACTACCCAATCAAGAGCAACATCCTTCAACCTATAGGATGCCAATTCTACACTCTCCTCTTTAGAGAAATGCATAATTTGGGTGATCTTCTTCACCTCCTCAAGATAAAGTTGTGGGTCCTCGCCTTCTATTGACCTAAATAATTCTGGCGGGTTCATTTTCATGAAATTTTTGATCCTGTTTGTGGCTAAATCCTCATCTTATTGAGGTTGGACTGTAGCCTGACGTTTACCCTGAACACTAGTTGTTACAACTTAGGCTAGCGCGTAAAAAGCTGCTAGAAACTTTGCATGTGGCACATTCTCATTCGAAGGATCTATGGGATGAGGTGGTTGGTTATCATTTCTATGGGCATTATCTCTACGAGGAGGCATATACTATAAATGAAATATAGAATAGATTAGACTAAGAGTCTTAACTTAAGCTCATGCTCACTCACATGACATGAATACTGAAAAAAGGGAAACGGTTCAAAAACATCTTATAGCCTCCTGTACATAAATAAGGAGCGCAACACACCCATGCACAAGACTCTACTAGATGTGGCTTACAAACTTCCTAGGACACTGTTGAACCTTATGCTATGATACCAAGGTTGTAACGCCCCGAGTCTGCTACTCCGGACGCTACAAGGTCATCATAATCCCAAAGGACCACAAGCTAACCCTTGATAGATATCTATAACTGAGCATTGAATAATACACTATAAAATATGAAAACTGATGAAAAACTTGTGACAAGGTTCAAAGATCTAAAATACAATTGAAAACTTAATACGAATACAACTGTCTTAATATCTAGTCTGAAAGCCTCTAACTATCTAAATAAGGAGTTGAATGGGACAATCCCCCAACTAACTCTATCTACTAAAAATACTGAATCTAATGCAATAAATTGAAATAAAACCATCCCTGAATAATGAGGTCTCACTGCTATCTACTATTGCTTGCTGAATCTGGACTACTAAGGGTTCTCTAGAGCTTGTGCTTCTAAACCTATGGTATAAAACACCATGCCGCAGGAAAGTATGCGTCAGTACGTGAGAATGTACTGGTATGCTAGATGTGGTAAGGCTAAATGCAAAGGCTCATATGCATGAACTATAGTTGATTAAACAACATGAGTATACTCAATGAGTAATCGCATGCATGAATGCACAAACTATAACTGAAATCATAGTAACACTAAATATTGAGTTCAACTAACTGGATTACTGATAACTGCATTTACTGATGCTAAATTATAAATACTAATTTACTGACATTTGAGTTTACTAACACTGGATACTGAATAACTGAGTCTACTGATATTGATCTCTGAGTTTTTCTAATACTGATTGACTATATCTGAGATTAGTCCTATCAAGCAGTTGATCTCTAAATCTACTGATACTGATTCTAATTGATTGAACCTGAGATCAATCCTATCTAGCGGGTGATCTCTGAATCTCTGCATGATAAAAATGATTGATTATATTTAAGATCAGTCCTATCTAGCGGGTGATCTCTAAATTCTATGGAACTATCTAATTTCCTTACTGAGCTGAGTGACTGTATCTAACAATCCTAATTTCTATAATGCTGCACTGATTTCTATTACTAAGACTGAATCTGAAACTAAGACTGTAGGAAGTAGTCATCTAACCGACATGCCCCAAATATTAACTAGTGGGTTCCAACCTGTAACCCTAGTTGGAAGGGTGTCAATACCATCCTACGAGTAAAGACAACTGCTATGGAGTAAGTCCTAATCTAGTGGGTGACCCCTAAGATCAGTCCTGTACTAGCGGGTGATCCCCAAGTATGTCAGTCCTATCTAACGGGTGACATCTTATGCCTATACTGGCTACGTAGTTCTGGAACTTAGGGATTACTTCTAAGGATCTCATTCCTATCTAGCGGGTGATCCCCTATCCCTAAGCTCGCTTGGTGTTGAATCCTACTCCCAACTAAAAGAAAATAAACTAATTTCCAAGTTCATACTAGGCTTGAATGAACTATTACTGATCGTACTTATTAACTAAACTAAACTGATCTCACTGAGTTCCGTTGACTGATGGAATACTACTGAATTCTGTTATCTGACTGAATGCTACTGAGTTTTTGGACTAAATACTTGAATACTACTGAGGTATAAATTGAATACTGAACTGTAATAGACTAATACTGAGATTACTGAGTCTCTCTAAGTTCTGTAACTGACTGAGTTCTACTTATCATGGCACGACTGAGATTATCTTAAAAACTGATACTGGCTCTAGACAATCAGTAAAATTGTCGGGTATTAAATACCCCAGGACTCGATAACATAAATGAATAAATAAATAAATAAATAGGGCATGAACATTCTTTAATAGCATAACAATAGCCTATCATTCACAATAAAATCAAAGAGGCATCTCTTCAAGCACTTGGAAGTCTTAAACATGTAAACGTATAAGGATGCATACCAATGTCTCATAATTCATTCATTAAGGAATGCACGTAAATGGGAGTGCATTCAACATATCATAATTTATTCACTAAGGCCTTTCAACAAACACTTGGCATGCATTAACTTATACATAATTAGGATTTTCGTGCTAACATGCTATAATGACTATTTCCTTCACATAAGAATTTTATCAAACATATCGGGAGCACACTTTGTTTATACAATAATCAATACATCCAATTAACATGGCTACATCAATGAACTTGCAACTTAAAGTGGTTTATCATGAACATTATCAAAATAATCACATGCTAGGACTAAATCATGAAACTTGTAATCTACAACATGAATCACAACTCAATAATAACATAAACATGAACTTCAACTCACATAAATCATGAAAAATCATAAATATTCAATATTTATAATTTAAAAAGGGTTCTTGAACTTATTGGGTAGAAGGGACCCAAGAATCAACATCTAACATATCTTAGTTCTTGATTTTAGGAAGATTGGCGGAGAGACTCTTGAATTTAGATCTTTAATTAGAAAACCCTAACTTATTCTTGAGAGAAATTGAAAGAAAAAAGTATATTTTGGGGAAAAATAGGTCTGAATCTCGTGTTATAGGGTTATATCTGAGTGGGAAATTGACCCAAATACCCTTTTGGATGTAGATTTTAAGAAGCTAAAAACTGGGTACCGACGCGGTTGTCGATGGCATCGACACGATACTCGATGGAATCAATGCGATACTCGATGAATCATGCCATGATCGCGCCAAGACTCAGTACTTTTGATTGGAAAATCCTGCACAATATTAACCATCGCAATAGGTGACATGGCACGCCTAGATTGGTCCTCTATTTTGGGATACCAAATATGGTCTAAACGAGGTTCGAAAAATCTGAAACTCATCCGGGAATACCTACTAACATATTTGATCATAAATCAACTTAAAGAGTGACATTTAAGGGTCATATGGGTCGAGAAATAAGATTGTCAGCTTATGAAGGATAAAAAGATTCTAAGTGTAAACACTTAGCTGAAGTTTCTAAGTCTGGTACCTCTTTTTAAGCTTTAAAGGACTGAGTAAAGCTTGAAATTTTGCAGGGTCTTACAGGCTATAGAGTAAAGGTAACTAAAATTGGGGATGCCTATTAAGTTCAACACTGACTTTGTACAAGGTATTGTTCGTGCCTAGTTTTAAATTTAATTTGATTTTAGTACATTGTCTCACTTCTCACCTCAATGGTGTAGTTAGTTTCAATAACTTCTTATGTTTCATGTAAGGCCCTTCACTGAAGAGCCCTTTGGTGATTGCTAGATCAAGGAATGGACTCTATTTTCTTTGCTCAAAGTGTCACCATGGTCTTTGTTTTTCATCACCAATTTTTGTTGGTTCTATTTTCACTCCTCCTGATTTTCCTTTATTGCATGTTCCATATAGACAAGATCTCTATTGACCTACTTCAACTGTAAATTCGGTAACTCCAAGTAATAAAAAAGCTTGTTCAAACAATGAGATTTCATAGTGTCTTGTTAATCATTTCAGTTTTGTCGATTCTGGTTCATCATACATATCTCATGATTCTAATGTGGATCACCTATGGCATAATAGGTTAGGACATGTTCCTTTTGTGAAAATGAAGAGCATCCACACCATCTCGGTTGAATTCTCACCTAAAAAACCTTTCACCTACATAATTTCCCCTATGGCTAACAAGATTGCCCTTTCCATCACAGACCACAAGTATCTCATTACAACCTTTTGCCCTTCTCCACATAGACTTGTGGGGTCCCTATCACACACCGAATTATGAAAACTACAAGTACTTCATCACCATAGTTGATGACAACAGTAGAGCAACATAGACACAATTACTCAGTTACAAGAGTAATACTTTGGCAATAATAAAAACCTTCATAACACTGATAGAAAACCAGTTTCAAACCCCCATTAAGGCTATTAGAACTAAATATGGGATGGAATTTGTCAATAAAGAAACCACATATTTTCTTGAAACCAAAGGGATAATACATCAAAAGACTTGTCCATACACGCCACAACAAAATAGTGTAGTAGAGAGAAAGCAAAAGTATTTACTTGAAACTGCCAGGGCATTACTATATCAGTCCAAGCTTCTAATAAGATATTGGGGGAGTGAATTCTCATAGAAATTTGCCTAATAAACATACTACCATCCACAACTATTCAAAATAAAACACCCTTTGAAGTCCTATATTCCTAGCAACCTACTTATTCGCATTTAAGATCCTTTGGATGTTTGTGTTTTCCTAGTACACTCAAAAGTCATAAAGAGAAATTTGAACCTCGGTCCACACCTTATGTGTTTATTGGATGCCCCTTCAACACAAAAGGTTACAAGGTCCTTAATCTACATACTAAACAAGTGCACATTTCAAGAGATGTACTATTTTATGAATCTGTATTTCCCTTTGCTCTTTCATAACCTGATGCTAGTTTTCCTTCTGTGTTGAGGCACCTTAATTCTAATCCACAATTTTATTTCACATGGAATAAGTTGGATAATAATGTGTTGAACAAACACCACCCCATTTTCTATACAAATTCTACTATTGCTTCTAACCCATCTAAGCATCCTACACCACACATTGCTACTAGTGATCTCAATGATTTATCTCATGTTGTTACCATTTCATCACCTAAACAAGACACTAACCCATCTTAACCTAACAGTCCTACCTTACCAGATTTACATCCAACTTTTGCACTTAGATGAACCAGTAAAATACACTTGGTACCACCTTATCTTAGTTAATATAGATATACATTACCAAACCTTTAACCACAAGCATCACAAATAAATGGTATACTGGTCAATAATTTTCACTCATTAGTTTTGATCCTGATAGTCAGCAATTAGTGAAAAATATCACTCATGAATGTGAACCAAACTCTTATGAAGAGGCAGTCTCAAGCCTTTCCTGTCCAATAGCTATGACACTTGAATTTAAGGCACTATATGCTAATAATACTTAGAGTTTAGTTCATATACTTGCATGAAAGAGAGTTATAGGTTTCAAATGGGTTTACAAAATCAAACACAAGGCATATAGGACAGTGGAAAAACTCAAGGCCAGGCTTCTGGCAAAAGGGTACACTCAATAAGCTGGTATTGCTATACTGAAACCTTTTTTCTAGTAGTTAAGGTGACTACAGTTAGAACACTAATCAGTGTAGCTGTTAAGAAAGGTTGGGATCTGTTTCAGTTATATTAAACAATGTATTTTTACATAGAGATTTGAATGAAGAAGTATACATGAAGATTTCTCAAGGTCTGCAGGTGGATGATAAAAGACTTGTGTGCAAATTAAACAAGTCCTTGTATGGACTGAAATAAGCTAGTAGACAATGGTATGAGAAATTAACAAAAGCATTGTGTTTAAGGGGATATTCACATTCAAGTAGTGATTATTCACTGTTTTACAATAAGCATGGATCTGTTATAGTCTTTGTTGTTGTATATGTAGATGGTGTGATATTAACAGGAAATACTTTGGAAGAGATGACATCTCTGAAATCATTTCTACATAAACAATTCAAAATAAAAGACTTAGGAAAACTTCACTACTTCCTAGGCTTGGAAGTCCTATATAAAATAGATAGAGTGTTGATTTCACAAAGAAAGTTTACTACAGACTTGATAAGAGAGTTTGACTATTCCCATTATAATGCTACAGCTTCCCCACTAGATCCTACCATCAAACTGAAGGCAGATTAAGGAACCCTACTATTAGATCCAACAAATTACAGAAAGTTAGGGGAAAAGCTGAATTTTCTCATAAGTGCTTGATTGGATATTACATATAGTGTACAACATTTAAGCTAGTTCCTACATGCACCTAAAGAAGCTCACCTGAAGGCAGCCTTCCATGTGCTGAGATATTTGAAGAATGAACCCAGCATAGGGATTTTATTTGTCTAAAGAACCAACTTATACTATCACTGCTTACTGTGATTCTGATTGGGCAGCATGCCTTGATTCCAAAAGATTAGTAAGTGAGTACCTAGTGATAATGGGTGATTGTCCCATCAGCTGGAAATCTAAAAAGCAAACCATTGTCTCACTATCTTTAGTGGAAGCAGAGTATAGAGCAATAAGGAAGGTGGTGGGAGAGTTATTTTGACTTGACAGACTACTTCATGAACTAGGAGAAGACCCTTCTTACCTATCTCAGTCTTTTGTGATAGTCAGGCAGCCATTCAAATTGCAAGAAACCTGGTGTTCTATGAAAGAACCAAGCACATAGAGGTGGACTGTCACTTTGTTCGAGACAAGATTTATAAGGGCTTGTGACATTCCATCATACCTAAACTCTTGATCAATTAATAGATATTCTAACAAAAATACTCGCAGGTCCTAAACATTCATTTGTATTACACAAGTTGTCTGGAAGCATCTCCCTTCCAACTTGAGGGGGGTGTCAAGATTATTTACTTAGTCTTAAATTATAAATATCTATACATTATTAGTTAGTGAGATAGTTAATAATGATCCAGCTGTCACTCTAGTAGATCAACTAGATACCTTCTTTTTCTCTTCCTTGTACTATATATATAAGTTGTCGAGTTGAGTAATGGAAGTTATAATTTTCATTTGCCAAGTCTGGTTTTCTCCATTTTTCTCTCTCTTAAGATTTCCTTTCCAATGGAGCTTTCTTCTCAAAATCTCACTGTTCTAACGCCTAACTTAATCCAGATGACTAAATATACAAGATAAGACGAGGCTTCTTTATCTTTAGGTAAATAATTCAACTTTTAATGAAGTGGAACATTTAGCCTTTGTTGAGAGAATTTCTTTGTGAGAAAGAGGAAGAAAAAGAGAAACTTTAGGAAAACAACCTAATTGATTTTCATTATATGTAGCCTATGGGTGACTAAAATTATATTTCTGCCTTGTTAATACTATTATTTTTATTGTATTTATTTTATACCTATTGATTGAATGATTGTTTCATGATGGGGTCAGATTATTTTCTCGATAAATAGTTGCTTGCAAAGTGGGCCATGGTTCATTCGATTTTGAGTTTTGACAATTAGCTATGGAAAACATATGCAGAACTTTAAATGATACTAGCAAGACATTTTAAAGATAATCAATACGCTTTTACTTGTCATTCATTTTCTAACTGTATTTTTATTTTTACTTGTTATTTTTGACATATATAGGACAATATTTTTTGCTATTATACCCTTAGTACTAATTGCTTACTCATAAAACTAATTTCAAGATACAATAATAAACATCAATTAACACGACACTATGGAAAAATAGCCATATTAATAATTATTTTTTCTTAATAAGAATGTCAAGTCAAAATATGACAAATAAAAATGAACAGAGGGAGTAGTACTTATGTTGACAAATATTTTCAGTGCTGCAATAATATTTTTTAGCATAATAAGCTTTAGTTTTAGAGTGGTAAATTTGAATTTTCAATTACGACGGATAGAATTAGTTTGTTGAGATATTTTAATTTATCTGAATTTTGAATTATACATATATGTTTGTTGTAAATTGACTATTTAAAACTCCCCTATACTTAATAAAAAATATAGAGAAATAATTTCAATCACTTTCAACGCTACCATCTTCTTTTAAAAAAAAAACAACGTCAAATGGAAAGGAATTTGTTCATTATAACAAAACATATCTTTGATTTATACTCAGAAAATTAAAAAAAGATCAAATCTCTCACAAACATGCAAAGTAAGTCTCTCCATTCACAATCAACTTATTATATGGAAGATAGGCTCTTCAAATGAGTAGAGATCATAATTACACTTGAAAACATTCTAATTCTTGAAAAAATTTATTCGTCAACCTCATCAATTACCACTTATTAGTTCACCTTCCTATAGTTTATGTGAATTTGGCCTTGATTCTATGTAAGTGGCTTGATATTTCCCATCTTAATCATAGAATCGACAAAATCTTTAGAAAAACTCCCGAAGTTAATACCATATTTCTTAACAAGATTATCAGTTTGACCACCATTACATAGTGCCTGGTCAGAATGCAAAAGTCCTTTCTTGGACACCAAGTTACTAAAATATTTAGAGTCAAAAAGAGATGGAGTTGGATCTAGGGGAGCAAGCTTGGAATCACCTCCACTACGTGGACAATTGGCTCGGCGTTGGCTTGCAAAGGAGGGTTCAATATTAGTCTCATTATAGATGAGGTTCCTGAAGGTAAAACACTAAGCAAACCCTATAATGTGGGCCCTAGAGAGAGCAACGAGATCTTTCTCATCCAAGCCTTGCTTATTGAATTTTTTGATAAGTGTAGGTAAGTCCATAAATGGAGCTGGAATATCATTGTTGGTTGTTGTTCTACTTGTTGTAGTGGAGTCCATTCTTCCCAGTAGCACTGCGCATGTTGGTCCACTTAGATGCTCATGAAAAAATCCACTACTTGAGATCTAATATAATTGCAAAGCAGCAAAGGGTTCATTATATAGTAGCTATTGCAGCTAGTATGCAAGAATTAATCTTTCATAATTAGCACTTTAATGCCTTGAACCCTGTTCACAATTATTATAACTTTTGCATTAGTATAGTAATTAAACCAAATATTGAACATAGAAAAATTATAATAAAGAAAAAAATTGACAAACTTAGATGAAGTTAGTAAATAACGCACTGCAACTACACAATCACAAGCTGCGACTGCCACAATGTCTGTACAGGTCACAATAGGATGGCCACAACATTTATCAACCTTCGACTTGATTTTGTCAATTACATCAAATCCTCTAATAGAATTGTTATTAGGTACGACAGTCTTTTCACTGTCAATGGTCGCGGTTTTGTCTAGAAGAATTAAAAAGCATCACATCCCTGCATTTATGAGAAATACATCAGTATAACATCTCCAGAACCAATAGCATAACTATGTACATATAGTACCATGCATGAATAGAAATACCTAAGTTTGAGAAGAGAAAAATAATCTCACATTGATGAAACAATCATGAAAATGTAAACATAGTAAAGAGGCACTAACTCTCTTGCTTGACTATATCCTCAACGACATGTTTTAAGGTTGGCAAAGCTTGGGGACAAACATGATCGTAGAAATTTGGTGAAAGAGAACTAGAAAGTGCCATGCTTACTAGAGAAAACGTGACTAAAACATGAAGAAAAAAAAACTATTCAAAGCCATTTCAATTGCTATAGTTTATGAAATTGCTATACTTTTGTGTATATTGCTTATGTTTTGGTGTGATAAAGAGTGTAAAATTTGGCTATATTTATAGGTAGGAGAAATGTTGACTATGGCAACACGACAATGGTTCTAGGTTTGGCAACTCTCAAAAGAATACAACAGACATTGACTAACTCTAACAAGACTTTTATTTTACTAATACAAATTACCAACTTGCCTAATCCTTTTGAATGATTGTATTATTGTATCTTTGATACAATAAGATATGAAGCAAATTCAAGATATTGCTATATAATTAGGTATGTTTATCATAAATTAAAGATATCAATATTAAATTATTTTTAGATAGAAAAATAAATAAAGTTTAATGTGTGACAAAAATTTGAGTATGTAAATCAAAATATTTATTACTAGGTTTTTAAAGGGCAACACGATGCACTATGTTCGAGTTTAAAGAAGGATTGGATCGCAAGGATCTATAACAGGCAGTTTTATCATATATTTATGTTAGAGACTATTTTTAGAAAGTATTTTTAAATTATACATTTAATAATAAAAAATAAATAAATAATAGAGTAAGAGTAAATGGTATCTTTCAACTCATATTAATATAATGAAATTCATGTTTAACTATTTTCTAAATAACAATAGAATATGTTTAGTTGGGTAATGTAAAATTTTAATGATTGACAAAATGACATAAAATAAGTAAGTCAAGAAAATTGTTGGGTACGATGTAGTTTTGATGATTGACAAAGTGATATGAAACATGTTAGTCAAGCTGGTTCACAGACACACTATCTCATGTAGTTGAACTTGTAGCAAAATCATCAATGATTATAGACAAGAGTGGAAGAAATCAAGAACCAAATGAGTGGTTAATTTTGATAAACACAAGGAAATAAACATATGATAATTTGAAGAAGTTGAATTTGATTCAAACACTTGATGATAAAAGGAAAGCAAGTTGAAAAAGGAGTCCTATGGAAAGAAGGAGTTTCACTTCTAAGCATATCCTGAAGAGTCCTATGTGTAGAAGGAGAAAAATTTTGCAGATTGAAGAAATCTACACAAGATACCAAACATACTAATTGAAGGACTCTTTGTTAGATCAGTGAAGTTTTTGATGGTTGACACGTGAATGGACCATGTTACTTGAGTTGGTCCAAGCATAGGAAGATAGGTTCAGGTTTCACTGATAGATGCAGACAAAGATTGCTTAAAGTCAGGAATGAATAAGCGAGCCTAATTCTGTTATACTCAAGTTACTAACTACGTGAGAAATTAAAGAAGTTGTGATTGAGTAAAATACTTGAAGATAAGATGATTTAAAGAGTTGGAGTTTGACTAAAATACTAATAAGACAAGAGTTGGAATTGAATAAAGAGTCTCAGTTGAAGTAGAACTCCATGCAATGAGAGTTCTAATTAAAGGAGGAGTTTGAAAAAAAGAATGACTCTTTGGAGAGCTTTGGTCGAATAAAAGATGTATCATTCAAAGTAACTTGCGCACTTCAAAGAGAGAAAAGGCTAAACATGAGCAAATAGAGAAAGTTCATAATTGAGAGAACTCTGACTGAAGATTCAAACGCTGCTAGTACAAAGGAATAGATTGACGAACCTATTTCACAGGATTAAAACTTTACAATTTATAAGTCAATTTAAAAGTGTTGTTCTTATTAAGTTGTAATTTATTGCTTTCCTAAATTGATTATTTAGGAATAATACTGAGCTGAGTTAATTTCAAGTTTGGGATAACACGAAGTGGGTTCAACAGTCAAGGGTGATTGTTTAGTTATAGGAATTAGAGTTTATAATTCCAATTATTGAGATATAGGAATTATAGTTTATAATTCCAGTTGTTGAGGTATAGGAATTACAGGTTATAATTCCTATTTATTGGTTACAAGAGTTTAGTAATCAGTCGTTGTTGAGGTTCAAAGTTATTTAGTGAAGTTGGGGTTAAATCCTGTAGAGGTACAGGTCATGTTTTTTTACACCTTTTTGAGCCGGGTGTTTTCCATGTAAAAATCATTGTGTTCTTTACTTGCTGTTTTACTGCTTCCTTAGAACATGCTAGGCAACCTGTTTCATCTATAGGTAACTCTTACGTTAAAGTCACTGATCAGTAGGGCACATACTCTAACAAGTGGTATAAAAGTGAGGTTGTCTTAAAAAGGGTTAACATCTAAGACAAAGATCACTATAATGGATTCTGCACCACCTACTGGTCACAGTAAAGGTCAATCCACTACTAGATGGTTCTCACTTTATTTGGTGGAAAACTAGGACGGAAGCGTATCTTCAAAGTACAGATTACAAATTATGGGATAGAATCACTGATAGACCAACAATTCTAATAAAGTTAGTGGATGGAGAACAAATGAAAAAGGTAAGGAGTGAATTCACCCCAAAATATCTTGTTGCACTACAAAAGAATGCAAAAGCCAAAAACATTCTTGTTTGTGGTCTTGGTCCAACCGAGTACAATAGAGTGTCTAATTGTAACACTGCTAAACAAATCTGGGATGCATTTGTGAATACATATGAAGGAACTATCCAAGTGAGAAAATTCAAAATTGTATTACTTTTCACTGAATATGAGGTTTTCCAAATGGAAAAAATTGAGTCACAACAAGAAATGATAACTAGGTTAACTTTGTTGGTAAATGAGTTATCATCTCTAGGAAAGGTTTTATCTACTGAGGAACAGGTAGAGAAGGTCTTGAGAGTCCTACCAAAGTCTAAGTGGAATGTCAAAGTTACAACCAAAGAGAAGCTAAGAATCTCACTAGAATGTCCCTTGATGAGTTAGTTGGTAATTTGAGGACCTATGAGATGGACATGGAAAATCTAAATAGGGCATCCAAAAGTGATAAATCAAACGATAAAGAAGAAGATGAAACTACTCTCATGGCCATTGGAGATTACATGGAAAAAGATGATGGAAACTCTGAGGTAAGTATTTTTGAACTCAAAGAGAAGTTGCATTTATTTTGTAAAAAGAAACTTGTTTTCTTAATGAGTGCTCTTATTGATGATTTCCAAGAATTAACTTTTGATAGGGATGAGTCATTCAACAATCTTACAAATCTCAAGTTTGATTTTATTGATCTAGAAACTTGTAAGAACATTGTTGAAAATGGAAAATGCACTCTTAATGAACAGGTTAGACGACTTGATTCATCAAACCTGACCATCAAATTTAAAGTTCTAAAACTATCTTTTTCTGAAAAATGAAAAAAAGGTCAGAAGTGAGGAACAAGAAAAGATTGAGTCAAAATAGACTAATATTAAACATGAATACCTTTGTGAAAAGAAAAGGTTAGTCAACTAAGTCAAGAAGTTTCTAAATTAAAATGTGATCTTGAAAGAGCTAATAGATGGACATATTCTTCAAGACTTGTTCATAAGCTAGGTCAAAGAACTCACAATAAAATGGTTGGGTTGGGCTTTTATAAGACTTCTAATGCTATTAAAGACCTATGTTATATTTTTGGTAACTTTGGACATCCAACCACTGAATTTCTAGTTGCAGCAAAAAACAAAACAAGAAGCATAATCCTAGCAAAAGAATTTAGTTCTATGTTAGCACAAGATAACAAAAAAGTCAAAACTGGTCAGAGAAATAGGTCGCATAACTTGTTGCCTCGATGGGCTACAAGGAACCTCATACATCCTTTTTCTAATAAGAAAGGACCCAAGTTAACCCCTAATTTATTTTGCAGGTGAGAGTAAAAGGAGGCAAGTAAAACTAGTACATGGATAGAGCTTGCTCAAAGCATAAAATTGGAAGCAAATAAAGTTCCTTTCACTTACCATATTTAAAGGGTGAATGGATCTTTTGGAGATGGTAAAAAGAGAACCATTACTAGATTTGAAAAAATTGGGAGAACTAAAACAAAATCCATTTTAAAGATTGTTAGATTTGGAGTGCTCGTGTAAGGTGGAAGCAAGGGAGATTCTCTTTTTTTAAAAAAAAAAAAGATGACAGTGAAACTGATGAGCATGCACAGGAACATATTTTACCACCTGGTTCAACTGTTGTACAGACTGAGGTCATATTGACAGGGGAACAACAAATCAAGAAATTGATACATTAATAACACCAACACAAGCTGCTGATAATTTTGTTGGTAGTTCAAAAGAATTGGTGTTGTCACAAGAATCTTTAGATATCTCATGGGAATCAATGGCTTGAGACTATGGTAATCAAAGGAAAGCAAATTTCACTCTTGAGGGCTATAAGAATATTGACAATATGGGTTACTTAATTGACTGGAGAAGCACCAAAGGCACTAAGTAAAGAACATTTTGAAAGGAATAGGTTAGACTTGGGGATGATTAAAATTGCATAAACTCTCCTTAATGATTGACTAGAATAACCATTTTTATTTTTAATCTTATTAGCTAAAATATTATTCGATTCAGTCTTGCACATTTAGTTGTGTGTCCAATTGCAGATTTTTTACTCTTGTAACCTAATTTTGTATTAAATTGTGCAGAAAAATAGGTACAATCAAGCAATTGTGACCACAAAGTTCTTCTTATCAGGTATGCTCTACATTGATATAAGCATAGGCTATATAAGTTGAAACAGTAAAGCACACCTGTTCCATTCCTCACACTTCATCCTCCCCTTGTCCTATGATGCTGACGAACTGGTTGACCAAATTTTCTTTGACTTTCTCCAAATAGTTGTGCACAAATATATTAATTCTATACCAAAAATTCCTTCTTCTCTCTCAACCAAAATATTAGTTTGTGTATCATGAATTTATCAAACTTGATCATTAACCATATGCAGCATATGTTTTTGAAGAATAAAAAGTGATATGCTCTCCCTTTTAGTTCCTAAATGGCTATTTTTTGGGGGGACTTCTCAGTCCTAGTTCAGGCTTGACTTATAAAACAACAATGGATGTTCTTGAACAGATGAATGATGGTTCCCTACCTATTTTAATAAAGAGGGCTAACACTCATTTGAAATAATTGATAATAAAGAAATGATTTGGCTAGAAAAAAAAACCTAAACTAGAAGTTGCACAAGATAGTCATGAAGTGGAATAACAGGTTCTTAAGGATAGAATCATGACTTTGAAGTTTGACCTTGATTGATAGAGGGATGAACATATTGAAGTCATTCGTCAATTTACACAGTTGATAACACCTATTCCACCTTCCTCATTAGATCCTCACTATTCGTATCCTTAGCCATGTCCTATTTTTATACCATATTTTTTTTATTAATGCTCAGTTGTTTTAGTTTGTTCAGTACTAGCTTAGGTTTAATGTGGAACATACTCTGACAGTTAAATGGAATGGTTATCTTTGCTAAATTGACTCATATTTTTGCTCTCTTTAATATATTACTATGTTGGCTAAAGTCTTTGTCTGATTATTTTGGTGATAGCCCCAGTGGCCATGAATAGCATAACAAATCACTTTGGCTAGTATATTATTGCATTGAAATAGTTTTAAGATAATAGGGTTATGCAATGTTTATAACCCATTGACTAACTTATTTCATTCTACTATTTTATACTTTAGTGCCTACAAGTGAAGATGTTTGAATGCACAAACACAAGAGGTTTGTCATCATCAAAAAGGGGGAATTTGTTAGGTACGATGTAGTTTTGATGATTGATAAACTAAAAAAGTGATACAAAAAATGTCAGTCAAGCTGGTTCACAGACACACTATCTCATGTAGCTAAACTTGTAGCAAAATCATCGATGATTAAAGACAAGGGTGGAAGAAATCAAGAACAAGATAAGTGGTTAATTCTGATAAAATCAAAGAAATAAACATATGCTAATTTGAAGAAGTTGAATTTGATTCAAACACTTTATGATAAAGGGAAAGCAAGTTGAGTTGAAAAAGGAGTCTATGGAAAAAAAGAGTTTCACTTCTGAGCATATCCTGAAGAGTCCTATGTGTAGAAGGAGAAAAATTCTGCAGATTGAAGAAATCTACGCAAGATAGCAAACATACTAATTGAAAGACTCTTTGTTAGATCAATGAAGTTTTTGATGGATGACACATGAATGGTCTATGTTACTTGAGTTGATCCAAGCATAGAAAGACATGTTTTAGGTTTCACTGATAGATGCAGACAAAGATTGTCTAAAGTCAGGAATGAATGAGCGAGCCAAATTTGATATACTCAAGTTACTAATCACATGAGAAAATGAAAACGTTGTGGTTGAGTAAAATACTTGAAGATGAGATGATTTAAAGAGTTGGAGTTTGACTACAACACTAATAAGACAAGAGTTGGAATTGAAGAAGGAGTCTCACTTAAAGTAGAACTCTATGCAATGAGAGTTCTAATTAAAGGAGGGGTTTGAAATAAAGAATGACTCTTTGGAGAGCTTTGCTTGAATAGAAGATGTATCATTCAAAGTAACTTGCGCACTTCAAGAGAGAGAAAAGTATAATCACGAGCAAATTGAGAAAGTTCATAATTGAGAGAACTCTAATTGATGATTCAAGTGCTGCCAGTACAAAGGAAATGATTGATGAACCTGTTTCACAAGATTAAAACTTTACAGTTCATGAGTCAGTTTAAATGTATTATTCTTATTGAGTTGTAATTTATTGCTTTCCTAGATTGATTGTTTGGGAACAATACTGAGCTGAGTTAACTTCAAGTTTGGGATAACTTGAAGTGGGTTCAACAGTCAAGGGTGATTGTTGAGTTATAGGAATTAGAGTTTATAATTCCAGTTATTGAGTTATAGGAATTAGAGTTTATAATTCTAATTATTGAGGTATAGGAATTAGTGTTTATAATTTCTAGTTGTTGGTTACAAGAGTTTTGTAATCAGTCGTTGTTGAGGCTCAAAAATATTTAGTAAAGTTGGGGTTAAATCCTGTAAAGGTACAGATTGTGGTTTTTTAAACTTTTTTGAGCGGGTGTTTTTCACGTAAAAATCACTGTGTTCTTTACTTCTTGTTTTACTGCTTCCTTGGAATACGTCAGGCAACCAGTTTTATCCATAGGCAACTCTTACGTTAAAGTCAATGATCAGTAGGGCATGTACTCTAACAAAAATTCACTGTAACTTACAATAAGAGTACTAGTGGATAACAATGGATGTCCAATAATCAAGGAATGAATGATAATTACTTTAGATAAACTTAAGGAAAGAATCATGTGGAATTATCCTTCGGTTACAAAGTTAGCGATCTTTTTTGTGAGCTGGGTGTTTTCATGTAAAACTATCATCTTTATTAATTATAGTCTTTACTGCTTTCGTTGGAACACATTATGTCATGAACCAAACCTATTTTGAGTGACACCCACACTACTTAGCTGGTAGGGAGAACCATATATCTCAAAATACCATCTTAAAATCAAGCATTGAAGAAATAATTAGAACTAATCCATCTATAAAGATATTCAGATCTAAACCTAAATATAAGTATAGTTAAATGCGGAATATTGTACTTAGACAAACCATCCCTAAAACCCAAATGTTGTCCGTACCAAAAAATCTAAGATTATCAAGATTATGATGCAATCTCAAAAACTAAAATGAAAGCATAAGTCCAGATAATGAACTATGTCACGAAGATAAAGATCTCATGGTAACCCAGATATGCTGGTCACTATGAAATGTATAATCAGTTATTGGAATCACAAAAGAGATATCATAGGAGCTGTTGGAATTTACGCTGCACTCACAAAAGTAAGAGTAGGTGTAGTACAACATAAAAAAATAATAGTATACTGATAGAGTCATTTGGCCAACCCGAGATGAGAATATGAACATAAAACCAAAATATAGTTCAACAAGTTAATCAATGCTCTAAACCAACATATACTTAGGAAAACAACATCAAATAAATAGTTTAAGATTAAAACCAACAAGCCAACAAAATATCACCATATCACATTCAGTCAACCCAAGTCAACACATATCAAGAAAAGTAAACAAATTATCGAGCTTATAAATATATTCCCTAGTTCACTCATGGACTCGTCAAACTCACTTGACATGAAATACCAGATGGACTCTAGATAATCTCGATGGTAGAGCTAATCTGTATATAATAGGATCCACATCTTCAATAACCTCGAAGGGATAAATATACTAAGGATGAACTTGTGGGTTGAGGTTAATATCATTACCATACCGAAATTCATCCATATTGTAAAAACCCAAGTCACCAAATTCACCATTATAACAATGCTAAAATTAAATTCAAAAATCCATTAATTAAACGTGAATAATTCATTTAAAACAAAGGAAAGATAATGCAAGTGTTAGCAAGAAAAAAACCCTCAACCCTAGATGATTCAATCATTCCAAAACACCAAAATACCAAGTTAATTAGTGTAATAATATCATAATTAAAATAAAGAGTGTATAACATGCCTGAAAATTAGAAAAATTTGGGGAGGAATTGAAGTTTAAATCCTGAAGAATGGAATCCTTGATAAACCCCATGTATTTCTTTACTTGGAAGTTGTAGAAAAGAAGCACAATGCGAAGCTCTATGATTTGGGGGTTTTCTGAGGTTGGGGAACATTTTCAGTTGTTTTGAAAAGGACCAAAAATTCACCATCCCAAACAAAAAAAATAATGAGCTGGGTAATTCTTGCATAGCAATGTGGCATGCCGCTATCTCGGTGCCTAGCTAGTGTACCACACTCTTATCGTGGATCTTAGGTGGCATGGCATGCCACTATCATAGAGCTTAGGTGGTGTGGCATCCACTATCGCAAATCCTCACTAGTTTGGGGTCCCAAAATAACTTCAAACCATTTTTGAAAATTCCAAAACTTACCTAAGACACTCCTTTAACACCCCTTAATATGATTCAAGTTAAAAATAATCATAACATATGCAGGAGGGTCCAAAATAAATTGGTCAAAATTTTTGGGGTCTTACAAGGTTTGACATCTCCATCCTCAAACCATTCAATAAGTGACCTACATTTACTTCGATAAAGTGCCATGTATAGTGTCATATTAATGATAGAGTGATAACTGTTGTTGTGCAAAACTCACACAAAAAATGGTCCCAATTACCACCAAAATAATTCACATAGGCCCTCAATATTTTCTATAGCACCTGAATTGTCCTCTCCAATTGTCCATCAGTTTGAGGAAGAAAAGTTATGCAAAATGTGATCTTCGTGTCGAAATCTCATGCAACTTGTCCTAAAATTTAGAGGTGTACTTGGCATCCCTATCAAAAATGATGGTAAAGGTTACCCCAGAAATTTTCATGATCTTATTGATGTAGATTTTAGCTGACTACTGAGAGTTGTAGTGTACTCAAACCAACAAAAATGAGATAATGTCATCAACCGATCTATTATCACCTAAAATAGAGTCTTATTTTCCCAAATTATAGGAAGACCCACAACAAAATCCGTAGTAATATTATCCCATTTCTATATAGGTATAGGCATTATTTGAAGCAACCCAAAAGCCTTTGGTGTTCATACTTCACCTGTTGACAATTTTGACACTTACACACATAATCCAGTGTATCCCTCTTTATACCGGTTTACCAATAAATCTAACTCAAGTCACTATAAATCTTGGTCATACCTAGATGAATAGAATAACGCAAACCATGGAACTCCAAAAGTACATCACAAATCAAATCACCAACTGAAAAAACACATAAGTTTCTCTTAAACCCCAACATGCCACCCACTTTGAGAGTGGATTTTTCCACCTCCCTACACACCACCTTATTCTACAGTGCATTTAACTTATTATCCTCAAATTGGTTAGCCTTAATCTTTTCCCCAAATATCGACGTCACCTCAATACTAGATAATATGCTATCCTTATCTGAGACCCTAAACTGCATGCTTAGAGATGCTAGAGTTTGAAACTCTCTAGCCAATGATTGACTGGACTCCCTTAAGAATGACAAACTAACCATAGTTATGGCTTTTGAGCTAAATGTGTCTACTACTACATCGACCTTACCCAAGTAATACTGAAAAGTTACATCATAATCCTTCAACAATTCCATCAACCTCCGAAACATTAGATTCAAATCCATTTAAATAAACACGTGTTACATTTTACAATGATCTTTGAAGACTTTACACTTGACACTATAAAGAGTAGTACCTCTAAAGCTTTAGTGCAAATACAACCATTGCCAACTCTAAGTCATGTGTTGGGTATTTCTTCCATGAGGCTTCAACTACCTCAAAGCATAAGCAATGATATTCCTATTCTTTATAAACATAACACACAATCCCAAAAGTGAAGCATTACAAAATACTATAAAGTCGTTACTTTCTATTGATAACGTAAGAATAGACATTGTAGTCAAAAGTGTCTTGAGCTTTTAGTATCTCTCTTCATAGTGATATGACCAAATAAATGATACTTTCTTCTGAGTCAACCTTATCAAGTGCATTTCAATAGATGTAAAGTTCTTGACAAACCTATGGTAATAACTAGCAAGACCGACAAAGCTCTTTTCGTCGGTCACTAAACTAGGCCGAATCCAATTCTTAACTATCTCAATCTTCTAGGAATCCACTATCACCCATTTTTAGAGACCATATACACTAAGAAAGAAACTGAAGACAATCAAAATTCATACTTTAAAAACTTAGCAAATAGCTATTTCTTTCTTAAAGTCTCCAAAACTATGAAAAGATGACCTGTATGTTCCTCCTTACTCTTAAATTAGACTAGAATATTATCAATAAACACAATAACAAATGAATCCAAGAATGACTTAAATATATCATTCATTAAGTTCATAAAGGTTGCAGGTGCATTAGTCGGCCTAAAAGATATCACTAGAAACTCATAATATCCATATCGAGTTTAAAAAGTTGTCTTTGGTATATCATTTGATCTAATTCTAAACTAATGATAACCCGATCACAAATTATTTTTTAAAAACACCATCACGCTCTGTAACTGATCAAACAAATTATCTATGCAAAGGCAAAGGATAGTTATTTCTAATAGTAACCTTATTCAACTGTCTATAATCAATGTGCATCCCCATACTATCATCCTTCTTCTTAATAAAAAAGACTGAATTACCCCAATAAATAAAAATTGGATGAATAAAACCCATACCAATTTATTCCTAAAGTAAAGCTTTGAGCTCCCTTAACTCTGGTAGAGCCATTCAATGGGAAAAAATTGATATAGGGTAAGTGCTCTCCTCTAAGCAAATGAATAAATTGATATCTCTATCTGGAGGCATACCCAATAGATTTGAAGAAAACACATCCTAGAATTCAGAAACTACCAAAATAGACTCTATAAAGGAGACCCCACATTCATATCCCAGAGATAAGCTAAAAATGTTGAACATCTCTTCATCACTAACCTTTTGGCCTAGATAAATGATATAATTTTCATAGATTTGGCCTTATATAGTCCCTCTCACTCTAGTTTATCTATTCCAGTATAGCTAAAGTCATTGTCTTAGTATTACAGTTTAAAATAACATGATATGGAGATAGCCAGGTCATACCCAAAATTCTATAAAAGTACTATATATCTAGAATAATTAAGTCTACCTAAGTGTGATGGCCATTTTTATCATTGTGTATGAACCTCTCGTTACAAGTCCCATGTTAAAATTCTTCCATAATTTAAAATTATAAATTTTTTAGTAAGCTAGTTACAATAAAATCAAAGTAAGGTATGGCTTAGCAAAATATGATAATGATTTGGGCAGATTTAATAATGTTTGATTTGATTTTTAGATATCTAAGACAATAAGGAATCTTTAGAAATTTATGAAATTGAATTTGGGTAAACAGAACTTTCAAAATTAATCTTAGCATAAAAGGCATTATTTGGAATGTTCTGGATTTAAGGTGTATTGTGAAAAGTGGGATTAAGCAAAACTAGATAGTGGATGGCATACTTCTATAGGTACTGACGCTATAGCATAGAAATTTCCACTACAGCAGCGGTCAAAGGCCGGTCAACATCACTATATCAATAGGTGCCACTACAGCAACATCGATATAATAGTGAAAATCAAAGTTTTAATTAATGTTATCCTAAAATATTTTATTATTCTAAAACTTATTTTGGGGCAAAGGAGAGGCGATTTAGGGAAAATTACACCAAAAATTCTTTTTTATCTTTGTAAAGGTACAAAATTCATCTTTGATAACTTGTAATTGATGATTAGATCATAGAATTTCTAATTTATGGAGTTTGGGGAGGATGTTAGGGAAGGATTAAGTTCTTTTCAGGTGCAAGAAAGGAAATTAAGTAATAAGTTAATGGGTTTTTCTTATTAATAGTTAATTCATTATGCATTTTATTAATTTACTAATTTAGACGTAGAATTCGTAATTTTAGGAGAATTATGATAGAAAAGCCCTAGAATGGGAAAAGAATAACCACGAACTTGGCCTTAGAGGTTGGGGTGAATTGTAATTCTTGGCATGGTATATCATGGTATTAATTATGTGTTATGATGTATGTTCAAGATCACGATCAAGCAAAAATTGCACGAAAGGGCAAAACTCTAGCTTATAGGAGGTGTTCATTCTTGATTTGAGGTAGGTGATGGCATTGTAGTTTAATCCAGTTTGTGCTATTTATGCATGTTAACTACTTTGTAGTGTGTCTTGTTAGTGCATGTTGTTTGGTTCAGTCAATGGAAATGATTTACAATTATAGTATGATTTTGATCTACCTTATTTCTAATTTGGAACATTTTGGTATTTGGGGTGTTTTTAAAGGTTATTGGTTAAATAAAGTTAGAAGACACTTGTGTCTAGATTTTAGTATATAGATGAAAATTACCCCGGTAGGTCATGGCTAGAGGGTAAATATATTACTCATAACATGTATGCATAAGGGTCAGGTGAGTTAGACAGTTCCATGAGTGAACCAGGGGATATAATTAGATATGCTTGGTATTTACTTATGTTGCCTCTACTTGTTTGACTTGTATTGATTGAACTTGACTTTGTTGTAAGTGCATTGACTTGCTGCCTGAAACTCTAAGTTGCTTATTTAATGCTTGTTGTGCTAGGTGTAGGTTATGTGAGTTTTTGTTAACTTGTTATACTATAATTTGATTATGCGTTTATATTCTCATCTTAGGTTGTCCAAATAACCCTACCAATACACTATTATTTTCTTGTGTGCAGATACTACACCTGCTCTTACTTTTATAAGTGCAACACATATTCTAGTGACTCCTACGAGACACTACTTGTGATTCTAGTGGTTGTCTTTAGATTTCAAGGTGAGTAGCCTATCCGGGCTACCATGGAATCTCTCTTCATTGGCAAATTTCTTTATTATGAACTCATGTTATCATTTCAGTTTTTGGGGTTGCACCCCCTTCTTAACAATCTTAGATGTTTTGGTACCAACAACTTTTGGGTCTTAGGGATGTTTTCTATAAGTACGATTCGCCTTTAGGTGTACTTATTTTTGTTTGGATTTTCGATTTTATTATTTGATGGATTAGCTCTTGACTCTTTTAAGTGTTGATTATAGAATGGCATCTTGGAGCAATTAGTTCTCCCATCGGGTGAGTAGTGTGGATTCCTCTCACGACGAGTTTAGGTTTTGATAAAGTTGGTATCAGAGCTTAGGTTTATCAATCTCTTCATACTAAAACTAGTTCGATGGAGTCTTACAAAATGGTATGGAGACATATGTACTTTTGTTTAGGAAGCTATTGGACTTTAGGAAAATCTATAATTCTTGTTTCTTTCGTTCTATTACTTGATTCCAATTGGTATATGGCGATCCAAATGAGTATCTAATCTTCTTAATTCTTTTGTCTATAGATGGTAACTACTAGGTCCAACAAAACCCAACCTGCAGCCACCATATTGATTATTTTATCTATAAAGCCAGCCATAAAAGAAAGAGGATGAGAGTGAGAGAGAGGCAGGAGGTGGAGAGGATGAGCCATACCCGCCAGAGATGAAGCTCTAGCAGCGACTAGCCAGAAGCTTGTGAGATCAGTATCTTTTCTCCCACCTCAGGATTCTTTGGAAAAAATAGAAGTAGTAGATAAATAAAGTGTGGAGCCCTAAGTAGCGGCTCAAGTTAGGGTTATAGAACTACCCTTATGTCCACTGAATTTGTTTAGCAAGTGTTATCTTTTCTAAGTGGGTTGGCGGGGACTAGAGACACACCTATAGTACCAGCTATCAAGCTCAAATTATTGATCTTACTATCACCATGGCTCCTAGAAAGGATGAAGCTTCAGGGACCGATGCTTTTCCACATTTGATTTTGGGTTTGGTGATGACCGATACAGGATATGAATTATTGAAAAAAATTTTGAATGTAAAACGTCTAACATTCCAGGGTACTGAGTCTAGGGATGCCTTAGAGATTATCATTAATTGGTATAAGAGGTTACATAAGATGGGGATTGTGAAGCAACATGGAGTTGAGTTTGTGACCTTTCTATTAAAAAGAATGCGAAGCAATGGTAGAGGTTGTATGTTGAGTACCATTTACCTATTTTACCTTCACTGACTTGGAAATAGTTTTATGCCTTATTTTTAGAGAAGTATGTGCCACGGGCTCTCCATGACCACAAGAATGATGAGTTTTTGGCATTAGAGTAGGAAGACATGTCAGTTACAACCTATGAGGCTAAGTTCCATGCCTTGTCTTGGTATGCTACTTAGTTTTTGTCTACTAAGAGGGAGAGGATTCACCTCTTCATTAAAAGTTTGAATTATGATCTTCGGGTATTATTTGTGCATATGACTTTTATAGCAAAGGGGTTCAATGAAGTTTTTGACTATATGATGAAATTAGAAGGGGTTATACAAGAGGTCTAGTCCAAGATGTTAGCCAAAATGTCCCAAAACATTGGGAACTTTAGTGGGTATTACTTGAAGGGCTATGGTTCACAGGACTATTTAGCCTGTCCTATTCAGTCAGCCTTGCCAGTTTCTACTTTTGTTCTAGATAAGGTTTCTTATTAGTAGCACACTGTTAGGGTCCAAGAGGCTTCTTACTCTTCTTTTTATCAATATTCTCTTGAGTAGGGGTTTATTATTATGGTGCAGCTGGTTATTTTAAGAAGGAGTATCCTATGAGGTAGTTGAATGCTCGAGCACACCAACAGACTCAAGTTTAGTTTATTAGATAAAGAAGAAGAAAAAAGAGAAAGATCTTGTCTAAAATGTGGAAGGGGAAATCAAACAGGTGGTCGGGCAGTCAAGAAAATGACAGCACAGGGGGAGTGGCTCAGTTAGGAAAGGAGTTAGCTCAGATTGATGATCGGGCTCACTGTTATACATTTTTTAGGAAGATAGATGTCGAAGCTTCTGATGCAATGATCATAGGTACTATTTTTATTGTGATGGGATAGATTTTGTTTTATTTGATCTGGGTTCTACTTTTCTTATGTATCTATTTAGTGTGGGTCTGAATTTGGTTTTTGATGTACTTGATTATCCTATTAATATGTCTACCCTAGTTGTGGAGTCTATGGTAGTGGCCCATGTTTACCATTCCTATCCTGTATTATTTATGGGTTTTCAGACTTAGATAGACTTAATTATTCTTAACATGTTGAACTTTGGTGTAATTCTTGATATGATGTCCTTATCTCTATATTATGTTATTTTAAACTGTAATGCTAAGAGCTTGAGATAATTGCTTTAGCTATGCTGGGAATGGTAAACTAGTATGGGAAGGAGTATATAAGACTAAACTGACAAAAATTATATTATTTTTCTAGGCCAGAAGGTTAGTATGGAAAGGGTTTTCATTATTTTTAGGTCATCTCCAAGTTGTGAATGCGGGGTCCCTTTCTGTAGAGTCGGTTTTGGTAGTTTACGAATTCAAGGATGTGCTTCCTTTAGACCTAACGGGTATGCCTATAGATACAAATATTGATTTTTGCATTGACTTAGAGTTGGGTACTATCCCTACATTTATTCCTCCATATAGACTGGATTTGGAGAGTTGAGAGAGCTCAAAACTCAATTATAGGAGCTACTTGATAAGGGTTTTATTCACCCAAGTACTTTACCTTAGGGTACTCCAGTTCTTTTTGTTAAATATAAGGATAGTAGTTTGAGGATATGCTTTGATTATAGACAACTGAATAAGGTCACTATTAGAAATAAACACCCTTTGCCTCTTATAGATGATTTGTTTGACCAGTTATGGGGTACTTGTGTGTTCTAAAAAATTAATTTATGGTCGGGTTATTATTAGTTGAAAATTAGACTGGAGGATATACCAAAGACAACTTTTAGAACTTGGTATGACCATTATGAGTTTCTGGTGATGTCTTTTGGGTTAACTAATGTACCTACAGACTTTATAAGCTTAATGAATGTTACATTTAAGTCGTTCCTGGATTCTTTTGTTATTGTGCTTATTGATGATATTTTTGTTTACTCCAAGAGTACAACAGAGCATGTATGCCATTTTCTCATAGTTTTGGAGATTCTAATAGAGAAATAGTTATTCGTTAAATTTTCAAGGTATGAATTGTGGTTATCTTCAGTCACCATCTTGGGACATGTAATTTTTTAAAAAGGGGTGATGGTGGACCTCCAAAAGATTGAGGTAGTTAAATATTATTGGCCTAGTTCAGTGACCAAGATAAGGAATTTTGTGGGCCTTGCTAGTTATTACTATACATTTTCAAGAACATTGCATCCATTGCAACACACTTGACATGGTTGACTCAAAATAAAGTGTCATTTGTTTTGTCAAATCAATGTGAAGAGAGCTTTCAAAAGCTTAAGACACTTCTGATTACAGAACCTGTTCTTTTGTTACTAGTTGAAGGTAAGGACTTTATAATATTTTTTTATGCTTCACTTTTTGGTTTAGGTACTATGTTGATGAAGGATAGGAATGTCATCGCTTATGATTTGAGGTAGTTGAACCCTTATGAAATAAATTACCCAACCCATGACTTAGAGTTAGCAGTGGTGGTATTTGCATTAAAGATTTGAAGACACTCTCTCTATGGTGTCAAGTGTGAGGTAGACAAAAACCACTGTATCCTGCAGTATATATTTACTCAAAGGGATTTGAATTTGAGTTAGCGGAGATGGATTAAGCTATTAAATGATTATGATGTGACCATTCAGTATCATTTGGGTAAGGCCAATGTAGTGGCAAATACATTAAGCCAAAAGTTGTAAGTATGGTGATGTTTTTATTCTTAAGGGTGCCCAGGAGACCTTTAGCTAGAGAGTTTCAAACTTTAGCATCTCTAAGCATGCAGTTTGGGGTCTCAGATAGAGGTGGCGTGTCGGTTAGTATTTAGGTAAAGTCAACATCTGTGGACAGATTAAGGCCAAGTAATTTGAGAATACGAAGTTGAATGAACTCTAGAATAAGGTGGTGTGTTTGAATGTGGCAGATGTTACTCATGACATGAGTGGGGTATTATGGTTTAAGAAAATACTATGTATTCCTTGGGTTAGTGATTTGATTCATGATATACTTTTAGAGGCCTATGGTTTGTGCTATTATGTCCATCCAGGTACAACCAAGATGTACCGTGACCTAAGGCAACTTTATTGGTGGTCCAAGATGAAGAAAGACATTGTAAATTATGTGTCCAAGTGTCAAAATTGTCAGCAAGTGAAGTATGAATACCAAAGGTTTGTGGGGTTACTTCAAAGAATACCTATACCTATGTAGAAATGGGAGCATATTGCTATGGATTTTATTGTGTGTCTTTATAAAACTTTGTAAAAATATGACTTCATTTGGGTGATATTGGATCTACTGATGAAATTAGCTCACTTTCCACCGATTCAGATTGACTACTCTCAGCAGTTAACTAAAATGTACATTAAGGAGGTTGTCACACTTTATGGGGTGCCCTTTACCATCATTTTGGATAAGAATGCCAAGTAAACTTCCAAATTCTGGGATAGGTTGCATGAAGAGTTGAACACCAAGCTCACGTTTAGCGTAACTTTTTCATTCTCAAATCGATGGGCAGTCAATGAGGACGATTCAAGTGTTAAAGGGCATGTTGAGGGTTTGTGTGATTAATTTTGGTGGTCATTGGGACCAGTTTCTTTCGTTGTGTAAGTTTTTATATAGCAATAGTTATCACTTCAGCATTAATATAACACCATTTGAGGCACTTTATTGAAAGAAATATAGGTCTCCTAATGGGTGGTTTGAGGCTGGCAATGTTAAACCTTTGGGCACAAATTTGGTAAAGGAAGCTCAAGAAAAAGTGAGGTTCATTCAAACCAAGTTGTTGGCTGCTCAAAATAGGAAAAAAAAATACAAAGCGGACCACAAGGTAAGAGACATGGACTTCAAAGTTGTAGAGCAAGTTTTGCTTAAGGTGTCTTTCATGAAGGTAGTCAAGAGGTTCAGAAATAAGGGCAAGCTCAACCCTCGGTACATTGGTCCTTTTGATGTTCATGAAGATGTGGGTCCAATTGGGTACATACTAGCTCTATCACTAGGGTTGTTGGGAGTTCATCTGTCATTTCATGTCTCTATTCTTAAAAGGTACCATGGGGTTGGAGACTACATCATAAAAAGGGATTCAATGCTTCTAGACAATAATTTGGCTTATGAGGTGGAACTGATAGTGATTTTAGATTCGATGTTCGGAAAGTGAGGACTAAGGAAATTCATTCGGTTAAGGTCTAATAGATACATCATCCAGTTCAGGAATCCACTTGGGAAACCAAAATGGATATGAGGGACAAGTTCCCTAATTTGTTTGAGGATACACGTCTTCTCTCCTTCTTTGCTTTTGCCTATTTTTCGTGTTCGATCGTTTGGGACGAACAGTTGATAAATTGATATCTGTTGTAAATACCATTTCTGTCATTATATATAAACCTCTTGTTAAAAGTCTTATGTTAGAATTCTTTCCGAATTTGAAGTTGTAACTTTCTAGCTAGGCTAGTTTTAAATTAAATCAAAGCGAGGTATAGCCTAGAGAAATTCAAGGAATTATTTAGGCAGGTGCAATAGTGTTTGATTTATTCCTCGATAGTTGAGACGATAAAGAACCCACAGAAATTTACGAAATCAAATTTAGATAGTTAAGTAGAATAAAGAAAATTGTTTGGAATGTCCCAAATCTAAGGTATCTTATAAAATGTGGAATTTTTAGGCGAAACTGAACATGCTAGTCATGTTGATTTATGATCAACTAATTATTGGATAATCGGATAGGTTCTTATGCTGCATAGCAGACAGTTATTGAATGTTTCTTTTGGCATGGGTAAAAAGGACTTCAAAAATATTGGGATTGCTTGTTGTAGAAGTAAAAACAAATTTAACCCCTTGATTGACCTTTGTTTTTGGTGACTTCTTTACTTTTTGTTGATACTACAAGAAAATGATAAAATTGTGACGGAATATTCTTGTCACAAATTGTGACAGAATTTTGATGAATTTGTGACGGATTATTCTTGTATAAATATAAAAAATTTAAAATACTTTATTTTCAATAAAAGTTTGAAGAGTAATAAATTTGTGACGGATTTTCAATATAATTTTTGTGACGGATATATTTGTGTCACGAGTTTAAGTTTATGAGAAAAAGTAATAACTTTTTGTCACAAATCCGTGACTAAATTTTTGACAGATTGAATAGTCTATCACAATAATAAAAAAAAAAACTAACTAATATAATAAGAAAATTATGACAGATTTATTCTGTCACAATAAAATTAAAAAATTTAACTAATTTTAAAAATATTTTTGACGAATTTGTTTCTGTAACAAAAGCAGAATTAAGAAGATTTTTTCATTTTCCCACTAATTTTTTACACTTTTTCATTTCCCTCAAAAATTTTTGCCTCTTTTTAGTTTCCCTCAAAACCTACAGAAAACCCTTCACTACAGTCTTTTTCTACACAACAGTTTGCTCCATTCTGACAACGGTGGGTATTCAAAATTTGGCTGTCCTCATGTTCACTTCACTCCCATTCTGCACAATATTTTGCTCCATTTTTGCGAAGTGGGTGTTCAAGATTTGGCCACTCGTCTCATTCGGCACACCCATTTTACTCCATTTTGAAGAAGTGGGTGTTCAAGATTCTGTTGTTATTCTTATCTTCTTAAGGTAAGTTTTCTCTAATTTTATTTCTTATATCTCAAATTTTATACTTGAGCCCTTGTTCTTATTTTCCTTTTTGATATACATATGGAATGAAACGGTAAGATTTTTATTTGAAGTTTGTTTTAAGATAATTTTTTGGGCTCTGCTATTTGTGGAATTTTGGGGCAGCTTATGTGAGTTTGCTTAACTAATTTATACATCCCATGAGAAAGTAATAACAAGTCATAGATTGGTGGAAAGAATAAGTTCCTAGGTATCGCATATATGACTATTGGTGGAATTTTCTTATTCGTGGCAATAGTTGGTACTGGAATTATGTATCCCAACATTTTCACTACAGTGATGAATAAGTTTACCCCATATATATGGTGTGATAACTAATTCCGAAATAAGGTGTTTCGAGATTAATTATCTTGGAATAACCCTTTTCCGACCAAGCTACCCCTTAATAACTTCTAGTCCTAGCCCTTTTAACCCTGATGCTATGATTGTTTCTGGACCTATTTATATGCCATATTTGCCTACTGAGTCTTTGACAGTTTCTTCTTTTGTTCCTTTGGTGTCATCTCTGTGTACAATGTTGGTCTTGTATTTGATATTGTCTTGGTTTATGTAACTCCTCGGTGTGTGAAGGCTCAATGATTTTTGGTTTTGGGATCTTGTGAGGTACTTTAGAAGAAGTTTCACAGTATTTTCCCCTGTTATGATATATTATTATACTGTACTTTTTGTCATTTTGTTTCTGTTAGTGTATAACATAGTGAGTGATAATGTTGTCATTACTCTAGGACTTGAACCTTTGGAACAGTTGCCAAAATATGCCACACACCTGAGGGCTTCTTTTTTGAAGGTAACAGAATGTGGAACTCTTGATTCAGTTAAAAAAGATTCATCTATAGAAGCTGAAGATCGTCAAAAGTTGATCAATATGGAATTGAATAAGTACTTTGGAGTAGATAGATTTCTTTCTAGAGGTGATCTTTTCAGTGTATGCATCAATTGGAACTGCAAATCGGCTCTGTGCATTCCTTTCTGTCAGAAGAAGCAAAATGATGGTTCTGACCTCATATTTTTCAAGGTTTTATTTTTATTTCTTAATTCCATTGGTTCATGAGTAACTTAAATGCTTTGACACTCATTCTTATAAGTAAGCATCCCAGGTTGTGGGCATGGAACCTTCCAAAGAACCTGTTCTAAGAGTCAGCCGTACTCGAACTGCCCTTGTACTTGGAGGAAATGTACCTTTTGCGGTTCCTCCAGATTTCTTGATTCCTCGGCCACAAGGTTTGCTGCCTTTACAATTGCGCACGGTGAAGACTTTAGCCTTCATACTTAAGCCACCATTATGTCCATCAGCCCTTTCATCAAAATTCCGGGTTGTTGTGTTGTTGCATTGCTTGACTGGTATGTTTAGACTTTGTCATCTGTTGGTTGACTGGAAAGATGCTACTTACTAAATGCATTTTGATCTTCTTTTCTTTTCTTTATTGCTTTATGGTATTTTCTTTTATAACTTTTCACATGACGTTGCAGAAAATAGCATGATGTTCTCAAGTTTGTTGCAAATCCGCGCATAATCACTAGGTCGGGAGTTCAGTGTTTGATTTTTTTTAAAAAATGAACATGGTTTATATGTCGATAGTGGATGAGTAGTATAATTTTTAATTTATCAGAAATGTGATTATATAGCTTTCCTTGATAGATTTTTTTCCATGTACTTCACCAAAAAATCATGCAGGTAAGCTGGAGCTTTACTTATTAATAAAGTAATTGTGATTGATGGGTGGTTTCAAATTTTTCTGCAGGTTGTGGGAAGAGAACTGTGGTTAGATTTATTGCTTGTCAATTAGGCCTTCATATAGTGGAATATAGCTGTCGAGAGTATATTTGCAAATTCTAAAAGAAAAACATCTGCTGCCCTGGCTGAAGCCTTCCGTATGGCTCTCAGGTATTTTGGATTGCCTAGGATTATTATCTATTATCTAACTCTATTGGAGTTCTACCATTGAGTTATTGTCTATCACTATAATGATCAGCAAACTCCAGTGATAAGCTTTGTGGTGATGAGTTAGACTTCACATTTATATAATTTGGATAATTAGCTGGAAAAGATGAAGTTGTCCCACTTGATGTCACATTATTATTGTTGATACATTAAGGATTATAAGAAATGTTTGAATTGATTAAGCTTTGAGCTAACTGAGGTTTCACTTGCATCAGTTGAGACTGTAAGTATGCTACCTGACAAATATATAAGAGTAAATTGCCACGAGTTATAGTAGTAAATTGCGTGCACATCACTATTTTCAGACCTCACTTATGGAATTATATTGATTATATATGTTGTTGTAGTAGCATTGGAGAGAGTTTAAAAAAGAACTAGATAAACTGTAAAAAAAAACTATATACATGAACTAGTTGTCAAATTGTCTCACACAATGATCAGTGAATATCAGCGGCTAACTTATTTTCTACAAAAGTTTCTAAACTTACAATATATATACATGATATATTCCTTTTTTTAGGTTACTAGTTCAAACTTTTAATTTTATTATACACATATACCCTGTGTACTGCACTCTAAGCAAAACTACTAGGCTCCTTTCAATCTGTTTAGTACTTTGAGGAACTTAAATAGGAAGTTCCTGTAGGGACATAATCTTGTAGTGAGTAATAGATTCTCAAGTAGATAGCCTAAATTGTCAAGTTCAATATTATAGTTGTCATATTTGGAAGGCTATCATATCCAGCCTTAAACAAGTGGACCATGGAGTTGTTTGGAACATAAATAATGGCTTTGGATTCACATTTTTGGTCTGGTATCGGTTGGCTTGATAGACTTTGTGATGTGATTTGACTCTGGGGTTGATCCTTGAGATTTAATTCTCACTGTAAGCAACACCTTTGATACCTGAAACTGTGGGACTCACTGTAATCTGTGCTTGTTTGAGTGGGATATTACGGCTAGCATTTCCAGTGTTCTGGTTTCATCTTACATCAAACAGAAGACTCATGCTTGTAATATGATTTGACTGTGGGATTGATCCTTGCCTCTTTTATGAAGTATTTTATTAAGTAATCATGCATCTTTGTGCAAATTTTACCTAAGTGAAGTTGCAGTTCTATTTGTATAGTTATTTCTGCAGCTTTTTGTCAAGTAAAAATAAATTTTTTCAATAGTTTATGTGGATTTTGTGTAGATTTTTATCAAAAAAGAGTGCAGTTTTTTTTCACCAATTGAAAGTGTAGTTTTTTCAGCAGTTTTGCGCGTGTTTTGATCAAATAAAAGTAAAATTTATTTGTAGCTGGTATTTTGCTGATTTTTAGGATAAATGGAGGGTGTTGTGGCTGCTGCTTTTTCAAACTCATCAGATGATTCAGAAGAAGTCCAAGAATTTGATATAAATCGCGACTTCATTTTGATGTTGTAGATGGAGAGAAAAAGCAACATGCCTATGGCTCGGGCTTGCAAGCTTCTACTTTGTATCAAAATCAAAATTCTACCACTTCACATCATTTACCCACGGTGTCTGATCATGTTGAAGAGCACATCAAACTTCTTGAAAAAGAGTTGTTGCATATGAGAGAATTATTCAAGAGCGTGTAGAGGTTGAGATGCAACAACACCTAGATCAAGAGGTTTTTGTGTTTGAAGCAACAAAGTGATGATCAATTTAAGTTTATGGAGGAGTGTTGGTCTGGCATGATGAGCTAGATGACGCTATCTTCTCACTAGCTAATCTAGTGATCCTTGCTACTCACTCATAGGGAATACCCGAATGCTCACGTGTTTGACATTATTAGACTTGAATTCTTCAAATTTTATTAGACTTTTGTTTGTGGATCTCTCTGTAAGTTTTATACCTTTGTAGTCTTTCGTATTGAGGTTGTATTTTTGGATGTGTTAATTTCATTCTTTTGAATTATAAATTTAATATTATATTTGTTATATTTTTGTGGTTATTTATCTATCTATCTATCTATATATATATATATATATATATATATACTATTATGTAATTATAATTTATTAAATTTAAAAGTTTAATTTAAATTTGTGATGGTTTTTGTTTGGCACAAGGTATCAGAATTTTGCCACTAATATAATTGAAAGGAAGTCACTTTGTGATAAACATTTTGTCGCAATTTACTTGTAACAGAAATATTCTGTCACAATTATTGTTTTTGCAAGGGTAAATTTGTGACGAAAATTATTCTGTCTCTATTTTATAAAAAAAATATTCCGTCAAAATTATGTCTCACATTTGTGACGGATCTGTATTGTGACAAATGGATCTATGACAATTTCGTCACAAAATAATTGTGATGGAAGTTTAGTCCATCACATTGAATTTGTGACCAAAAGCTTTGGGATGTCCCTGATTTCGTCATAAATTCGTCACAATCGATGATTTGTCACGAATTTGACATGATTTTTGCTGTAACAATTTTGCCATTTTCTTGTAGTTTAAAAATTCAAAGAATGATATAACCATTTTCACCAAAGGATATGACCAAAATTTTACTTCATGATTAGAGTGGTTTCATTCGATTATTAATCTATGAGGAGGGAGGGAGCAGTTGTGGACAATATTTTATTTTGTGGCGACTAACAACAAATCGACAACCTAACAAAATATGCAATAATTTATAAAACGTGTATATCAATATCAAAATCTAGAAAGGAAAAAACATATTCTGATGTGTTTGGTACGAAGGAAAATGATTTTCATGAAAAATAAATTTTTTAAAAGTAAGTAATTGTTTTACTTATTTTTTGGTATTTTAAAAGTAAACAAAAAATAGTATTTCAAACGTTTAATATAATATAAGCAAAATACATTAGGATGGAAGTAGTAACGTGGCTACATGCAGTGAAGGTGGTCAGTTGAACGTCATTCATCAAAAAATTATGCTTTATTAACAGAAAATTATATACTAAAGGTCAAAAATTACTTTTTATACGCATATATTAAATTTTGAACTCCCTTAAACTAATTTTTGACTTTGCCTCTGGGTGAGGAGCTAGTGGTGTCTATGGGGTTGATGGTGAGATGAGGTCTGTTAAATCGAGGGAAGGAGGCAATCAGTATAGGTATATTGATTTTATGAAACTTGTTTGTACTTCTACCATAAAAGGCATTTTTTCTCATTTTAAGTACTTGTTTTACTAAAAGGAATAAAATTCAACTAATCAAACATTGAAAAATTAGAAAACGCTTCTAAAAAATCATTTCTATAACAAACACACCCTTAGTGTGGACTATGAAAAATTGAAAACGCACACCCTTCGAGTAGTTATGTCAGATGTCAACGCTAACAACTTGTAAATAAAATAAGTTTAACAACACGTATCTCGCATGTGTAATGTTTGATTATTTAAAATTAAATAATGTTATTTATTACGAAAATTCTTAATGAAGTGTAAATTTTTAAATCACTTTTCAAAAAATTTTCACATGTTAATATAATAATGTAAACATAAATATATATTTTAATGTAAGCATATATTTATTTTACCACCGAAAGTTTCAAGTGATTGATGAATCATCACTTTTGTGTTTGTTATGCAATACCTCTTTTCCTTTCTGTCGGAGATTAAGATAGACTCATCAGGCCATATTTATGGCATTATTTTTCTTTTTTTATATTTAATTATTTTTTTAAGTTAAATCTTTACAAAATCATTGATTATACTGTTTTTACGTACTGAAAATTTTTAAAATTTTGATACTCCTCAATTTTTCTTATTTTAACAATTTTATATTTATTTCTAGATTTTTCAAATCTTCTTAAAATCAAATTTAGTAATTTAGAATTTTTAAACTAATGAAAAAAGTATTAATTGTAATTCTGATAACTTCTAATAAGGAAAGGTTTTACCATAAATATATTTAATTAATTTTCAAATCTTAAATATTATGAAAAAAATAGTGAAAAAATAATTTTATCTAAAGCAAAGACTTTTAATAAAGGACCAAAAGTTCAAATAATATTTTTAAGACCTATCATACTTTTAATATATTATACATATAGATATATAGATTATGGATATAAATTATAGATAATTGTAAGGAACTTTATTTTATTGGTTTATTCATTAATCATTACTTATAATATATACGTTAATTCAACATTTTATTTAAATATAATTCAAGATTATATATATATATCATACGGTCTCTCGGCATACCGTGTGTCACCGGAAAATCTATTAACAAAATATGATGAATTGAAGAAGATGCGTGATAAGTCGATCAACAACTACGTTTAAATAATACCCTTTATGTATTTTTTTTGTGTCTCAGTTCTATGTGGTATAATTCAGACTACGAGAGTCAAAGCATTTTTTTTTTTTTTAACATCATGCCACATGCTTTCTAAATGTTTTACATTATTAATTATTATGGCATATTACTCTGTACCTGCCCAATATGGCTAACCCAATTGAACTTGTAATGGGTTGGGGGTAGAATAGATACCTATTTTCCCTCGCCAGTCCGGGTCTCTAAATTGTGGTCCTGCTGGCGGCCTAGTCTATCTGGCCCCCAACCAGCAGGGCGACACTTTAGTCGACCCTCCCTTGACACCTTTATATTCCATGATCAGAGGAGGTGAAGATTTGGATTGATGGTTAAATTTATTTATTTATTTTTTTAAAAAAATTCATTTCTCTAAAAAAACAAAAATACTTTTAAAAATATTTTGATCAGTAATAGAGAAAACGAAAGTAATACAACTATTTGTAAGGTTGTCATTATCTCATGCTCCCGGTAAAAAAAATCAGCATATGTCAATCCACGCAGAACCAATGTACCATGATATTATAAAGTAGGCCTATAAAGTACTTCATAAAGGACATAAAAGTGTATTATTTAGACGTAGTTGTTGATCTACTGATCACGCTTCTTCATTATATTTTCTTAAAGGATTTTTCGGTGAGACACGGCATGCCAAGCGTAGAGGCAAAACTGTTGGGTTAGAAATTGAGAGGGCATCATGCGGAAGCTATTAGTTGCAAACCATAAAGACAATAACTCAGATGACAAAGAAAACATACTAAAAACATAATATTATTATATGATTTGGCCAATTGGCCTACATATAAAACCGAATATTAAAAGACATAAAACTAATGAGAGAGAAAATCTCCCCCTAAACGAAACTCTTAAAAGACTACATTGTGGATTCTATTGTGTTATGGTACGAGAAGGGGAATTTTTTATTTATAAATGTCCAAAACCTTTCCTTCAAGAAAGAGGTTAGCCAAATCTTCTTGTGCATGATCTTCGTTCTTCATATATATTCATATATCACTGTTGTTTGACATGTTTAAAAATAGAACTTTTGGGGTTAAAAAATAAATTAGCCCTTTTCGGGTTAAAAATATTGAAGCCGTTTTGAAGGATTAAAAGTGAGCTTTATTTTCAAATATGTGACATCAGGATTGTTGAAAATATGATTAACAATTATCTCCACATGTAGCTTTTGGACATATATCTTCATTATCATCAAACTTGTTGTAACTTTGATATTAAAACTATCATCAATCTAACCATCTAATCTTTGAACCATTGGCTCTGAGACCACTTGTTGAGTTCGAAATCGAGAGGGCGTCATGCGGAAGCTATTAGTTGCAAATCATAAAGACAATAACTCAGATGACAAAGAAAAACATACTAAAAACATAATATTATTATGTGATTTGACCAATTGACCTACATATAAAATTTAATATTAAAAATAATATTAAAAGACATAAAACTAATAAGAGAGAAAATCTCGCTCTAAACGAAACTCTTAAAAGACTACATTGTGGATGTTATTGTGTTATGGTATGAGAAGAGAGTCTTCTATTTATAGATGTCCAAAACCTTTCCTCCAAGAAAGAGGTTAGCCAAATATGGAAAAGAATTATATTATTCTTTTTGGAAAAGTAAAATTAATTATGATAACTTTTATTTTCCTTCTAAAAAAAAGTAAAAATTAAATCTAGTGAGAAAATCAGGGTAAAAATCCTAACAAAAGCTAGTATAGAGTAGATATAATACATCAAAACCCCCCACTAAACTTTTCTCTCCAACTTACTTTAGCACTTAAACTAATCTACTATTTATTTACCCCCTTAACATCTTTATAGTGAATTTATTTTCCCCCTTATGCTGACGTGACATTTTATTTTTTAAAAAAACGTCTGGACAATATTTTTTTTAAACTAATATATATATGTATATATATACCCACTTCTCCTACAATTATGAAAGTTGCCACCCCCACCTTTAATTTATCCTCCTTCGACCTCTTGAGAAATGAAATTAAATTTGAAAATTAAAAAATCTACATGGTTTGGATGTTTGGTTGTTGATTTTAGAGAATTTGGTGTTGATTTAATCAAATTTTTCATGTGGATTGAGTTTTTTATCACTATTTTATGATATTTTTCGATGGTGGTAATTAATTTTTTAGGTGGGTTGAGTTTTCCGGCGAAAATTCACCAGAATTTTCGTCGAAAAACTTGGCAGGTGCGGTTGTGTGGGAGTGGACGGAGGTGGATGGGGGTATGTTTAGGTGTAGGAGTGTAGGGGTGGATAAGGGCGTGTACGCAGGTGGGGGTAGACGAGAAGGGGGAGGGAGGGGTGGTGGTTATGAAGAAGATGAAAAATGGGGGATGGGGTATTTTTTTAATTGAAAATATTTTATATATTTTAAAATATGTATATATAAAAATAATATTTATATATATTTTATATAGATATATATATATATAAATATTAAAAAAAATACTTTATTTACGTGGCTATGACGTGGCAGTGATCTGGCACTGACGTGTCAGCGAGTGTGATGTACTCTCCCTCATGAGAGTGATATTATATATTAAAGGGGGGAAATTAATTCACTATAAATATGTTAAGAGGGGTAAATAATTATTCGTAAAGTTTAAGTGCTAAACTAAGTTGTCGGGACAAGTTCAGGGGGGTTTTGATGTATTATCTCTATAGAGTATGTCGGCAGGTGCGGCTCAATCTACTCTGTGATCTAAAATGAAATTTCAAAATGGAGTCGTTATTTAATTTTTTATGATATATATATACATATATATATATATATATACGTATATATGTATGTATGTATATATATGTATGTATGTATGCATGTATGTATGTATGCATGCATGTATGCATGAGTATATATATGTATGCATGTATGTATGTATTATTTAAAGTCTATTTTCGAAGTTCTTGAGATGCAAAATTCTGCGTAAAATTGTTTTATAATGATCTTCTTTAAATGATTCCTTTTCAATTGATAATATATCTAATTCATTCAATTTCTCTTGAGACCTTATTGATTTTAAGTAAGATTTTATCAATTCTAATTTAAAAAATTTCTTTCGACTTAGGATTGTTATAGGAACTCTATACGAAATATATGTATTTGAAAAATAATAATCCCTACGTGTATAAGTTATTATCCAAGTGATCCTCATGTGAATATAAGTTTCATGATCTTTATACTAGTGTGTGGAATGCTCATGAGGTTAAAAATATTCATAGAAATCATTTAGAGCCAAGTTGAGCTAAGATCCTTTAATTCGTCCAAAATTCGATACTCGATTCTACAAGGGTATACTTCAGATATGTATACATTTTATATACATGGAATTTTTCAGCTCAAGACCTACCAAATTGTAGATAATTGAATTATATTTTCAATGATACCAATTTCACCAAAATCTAAAATCCGAGCTAAAAGTTATGACCATTTTCGTGAGAGAGGCAGTAGCATCGCGCGATTAGCGTGTGACGCACCCCCTATCTCATGCACTCAATTTTTAGGTTCTATTTTCACATTTTAAGGGAAAAAAGGGTCCTTTACTTCACCCAAGTTCATCCATAACAGATATTTAAAGCCTTAGGGAGCATTATTTGCCACTTTACTCATAATTTCTCTTCAAGCCTCCCTCAAGAAAAAACCCTAATACCCATTCAAGAAATTCAAGCTTTCATTACAATACCTTCAAGAAAAATAATGAATTTGGTTCACTAATCCAAGAATCTCAAGAAGAAGCTTCAAGAATACCATTAGAGATTCAAAAGTTCATGATTTTACATTCAGTTCATCCTAGGAAATCCAAGATTCAAGCTTTCTCATCCAAGATCATCAATTAAGGTATGTGGGGTTTCAACAATGACAATCATTTCATCCTTGTGCCCAAAACTTGTTTTAACTTATAAATTACTGAATTTTATGTGATTTTTCATGAAATTGAAGTTAGGGTTTATACCCAATTTATATTGTTTAAAGATTATGAGTTTACAAGTGATTAAATATTGAATTGCATGACTATTTTCATGTATTTATGTGCGTAACACAATTTTTTAGATTTTTGAAAGTGAGTTTAAGTATGATATTTAGATTCTTGATCTTATTGTTTTGATGGTGTTGAAGTATTTTCATGAAGAATATTGAGTTGGATGTTTTTCTATGATTTTGAATGTTTATATATGAGTTCTAAATTGGGATTCATATCCATTATCACTATTTACAAGATTTTAAGTTTTTGAGAGCTGTTGTAGATAAATTTCATGAGTTTGTTTATATTTTTATGAGCATTGCTGAAATTTTCAGATTTTAATATGATTTACGAATGTTTATGTTATTAAGCATGAATTTTGAGATGTTTTAACATGACTTTAAAGCATGAGCTTTAATCCCTAAGATTGAGTTTTGATATTTCAAGAAGCTTATATTTTTAGCATGGTTTGATAAGCAAGATTTGATATTTTGATCCTAAATTAAGATAAGGAATCCACATTATTCATATAGTTCATGATTTATAGCAAAGAGAAGCATAATTGGTTTTTATTATAAACCCTTATGCTATTTTAAGGTGGATTTCCTAAAAGTTCTGAGGCTAAGTATGGGAGTAGTATTTAGCATCGAGTTGGATATGATTCCAAGGTCTCATTCCCCAAAACTACATGCCACCATAGGATTGAGATTTATGGGCCTTAGGCCGAGATAGTGATCACTAAAGTTAAGGTTCTATCCTGATGGCAAGGGCAGAACA
Source organism: Capsicum annuum (assembly GCF_002878395.1). Classification (NCBI taxonomy): domain Eukaryota; kingdom Viridiplantae; phylum Streptophyta; class Magnoliopsida; order Solanales; family Solanaceae; genus Capsicum; species Capsicum annuum. The sequence continues at coordinate 150,952,905 of NC_061120.1, read as the reverse complement.
GCTCTCCCCAACGTGGGTAAGACGCTGGACTCTATGTCAGCTCAAATGGTTTATGTCGGTTAGAAGAAACTCCCAATCTAAAAGTTACAAAGTTCTAAAGTTCCAAAATTCTATAATCTCAAGTCTTTTAAGTCCTTAAGTTTCAAAAGAAGTCTCCTATTCTCCTCAGGAAAAAGTGTTATGTTTTCGCTGATTTTGTTCAGTTTTATGTATTTTATTCACTTGCTTATAAGTATGCTAGTAGAAGGGTTAGCTTGGGATCACTTGTGACCCTAAGTACCATGTGACGTCTCGGGACCCATTTTTGAGGCGTTACAAACTTGGTATCAAAGCACAGAGTTTAAGTCCTAGGGGATCTGTGAAGCCGTGTCAAGTAGAGTCTTGCGGAATGGTACAGAGACATTTGTACTTTTCTTCGAGAGGCTACAAGGCATTTAGGAAATGTCTCCATTCTTTCAAGTCTCAAATCATGCCATAAAAAGGTCCTTTAAGAAGCTTATGCAGATTCTCATCTTACTCTATTCAAGCCATATCTACCTCATTTTTAAGGTACCAAAAACAATCAAGCTTAATTCTCCACAGATTTGAGTTCCGAAGATATAAGTGCTTTACCATATTTGTAAAAATTGTGCACTAAGCCCAAGTTAGTTGTGCTTTTAGATTCCTCCTCAAAATCCATAATGATAATCTATGCTTCTCTATTTATGTACTATTCTTGAGGTAACATGATCGGCAAGTTCTAATTTCCTCCCCTGATAATGCTCTTAGACTTGCTAGCAAGAAGTTTCAAAAGTTTCACAAAGAGGCTTGAGAGAAGCCTTCTAGTATGTTATAAGTCCCTCAAGCTTAAAGTTATGTCCTCATTCTTATGAGTCGTTCAGTTAAGATAGAGTAAGATGAGTATTCTTAGATCATCAAATATTGTGTGTCAAGTTTCTATCTTTTGTAATATTTTTATCATTATGTGGTTCAAACTAAAAGTCTAGTGAAGCCGTGTGGGGCTCTTTTGATTCACTAGCATATTTTCTTTGTTATTCATATTATTTTCTTTTTCAAAACATAAAATCAAAGTCTAGTGAAGCCGTGTGGGGCTCTTTCGATTCACTAGCATAGTTTCTTTGTTATACATCTTATTTTCTTGTTCAAAACATAAAATCAAAGTCTAGTGAAGCCATGTGAGGCCTATTTCAATTCACTAGTAATTTTTTGTTCATCTTGTTGTTCTTGTATTGGTTAAAACTGGCGGTTAGAGGTGTAGTGAAAATAAAAGTGGTAAGGGCAATTTATTGAATATATGTATAGCTGAATCTTTTTGCATAAGATTGAGTTAGTAATGAAGTGATATGTCCTTGTGTGTTAGTTTAGTAGAAGGTAGAGGAGGAGTTATTGGTTAAGGTGAATTATTATTTACTTGAAGTATGAAAAGAGTTGTTGACGGTGTTTGTTTTGTAAGAAAAATATAGGTTATTGATGAAGGTACTTGATGGATGAGTGTTGTTAATTTAGGCTTCCTTGACGTTACAAAAAGAGAGTTTAGTTGAAACTTATAGAGCTATGAAAGAAGTTAGACGTATAGATGGGTGAATAGTAATGATATGTAGAGGGAGGATGTGTTGATAGATTGTAAAAAAGATAGTCCATATGATTATGATCGATTATTATTGTTATGAAGTTTTAGCAGACTAGTGTTTTCAGATGTTTGGCATGTAAGAATATTGTGTGAAGTTGTGGTTCATCATAGCTAGAACTAGACACTAAGTTTGAATAGTAGATGGCGATCAAGGTGGGTATAGTGATTGATGTGTTGTGAATGTTAGTTGTATGGAAGTGATCTAGTAGGCTTGAATAGTGTACACAAGAGCTTCAGTTTATTTGTTTTGTAATCGAGCCTGATGTTGTATGTATGATGTAGAAGTACGCCCAAGGTGCTATGGGGCTGCATTAGTTTCGAGGGTCATTGCATGTGGTGTAGTTAGTAGTACCGTGGAGATGCTAGGTGGAGAAAGACTAGTTAGATAATGAATGATATTCTTGATAGCTAAGTTAAGGAGTTATGATTATGATTAAAATTGTTGAGCCTTTTTAAGTATGATTTTGACTCTCATGGTTTAGAGGAAAAATATAAGTTTTGAGATACGATATTAGTAGACTATGATAGAAGAAGTTTGATTTATCAGAGGTTGATGATATCCATGTTTAGTGTTAGAATCTAAGTTGGTGAATGTTTAAGTTGTCATATGATGACTTTTGGGGCTATAGAAATCTAAGAGTTGAATCTTAGAAGGAGGTATTAGCATTGGGTGTTATACATGAAGATACCGTCTTTCAGGGTAAGTTTAGTTTTATGTGTATTGATTGTATAACAAACTCTAGAGTAAAGTGATTTCAGTTTAGATCAGACCTTATACACTGGTTCACAGACTTAGAGTGGTGGCTTAAAGCTAAGGGCGAGATGATAGAATGAGTAATCAAGTTAGCCTTCCAGATTTTTAGTAGTGATACCAGAATGTTATAGAACATCAGGAAGTAAGGATGAGGCTCAACCCACTCCGATTTCAACATCTTCAGTTATCCCAATATCTAATCATGCCTTACATGTCATGTAACGCCTCAATTTTCTAAACCGAAATGCTACACGGTGCTTATGACCCCGAAGGACTACAAGCTAACCCATGACTGATATCTGTACCTGTACACTACATAATATACTTGTAAAATGCAGAAAACATGAACAATAGGCTATAAGGTTCAACTGAATAAAGAAACTGTCAAAATATGACATCCATGTGGGTATCAAATACCCAAAACAACTGAATCTGAACTGAATCTGAATGCTAAATCTGAAAACCTCTAAGTACTGTTTGAATAAGGAGTTGAAGGAACATGTCTCCAACTAACTCCGTAAACTGAAAACTAACTGAATTAATAAATGAATAAATCAAGTAATATCATCCTCGAATGAAGAGGACTCACTGCAACTCTATGTGCAATACGACTGCTACTGCTGGTCTGGAGCTTGTGTCTCTGAACCTATGGTGTAACATAAAAAGAAAGCACCATAGCGCAAATACGTTAGTACAACTGGAGTACTGAGTATACGAGTGAGGTAGGCTAATGCGAAGGGTTTACATACATGAATAATGTTAACTGACTGACTAATATGAACGTAAGAGTGCAAACATACATACATAGTAACTGAGATCGTGAGTACGTGATAGATAAATCTGTACGCTAATACATGGCTGAAAATATAGTTCTATTAGCATGAGGGACTGTATCTGATAGTCCTGAATCTGATGGAACTATCTGAGTTCCGTACTATAATTGAGATTTGACTGATCTAACAGTCCTGGTATACGGATATCTAAAGAACTGTCTGAGTTATTTTACTGAGACTGAGTCTGAAATTGTAGGAGGTAGTTGTTTAATCGACATGCCCCATGTATGCTAAAGTAGCTGAACTGGGGCCCAATCGCTGCCCTGATTGGAAGGGTGTCAATACCGTGCCATGGGTAAAGACATACTGTGAGTGACCCTCAAATCTGGAAGTATCCCCAAAAGAGAACGGCGGATGTCCGCCCCATCAACCCTCAAGATGGCAGTGTTGATGTCTCAACCTGTGCTGGCTACATAGTTCTGGAACGTAAGGGTTGCTTCTAAGAATCACACCTTCATCTGAAGCAGGTGAGTTCCCATCCTTGGGTTCGCTCAGTGCTAACTACTACTCCCATTTGAAGAGACTGACCCTGACTTAACTGACTATACATGAACTGGGTTTACTGAATTTCCATTGACTGACGGAATAATACTGATAACTAACTGAGATCATGAGGTTTTTGAGGTTTCCTGAGTCATATGACTGACTGAATTCTATGGAACGTGGCTTGAATAAAGATATCGTGACAACATGACATGGCTCTAGGCACACAGCTATAGTTTCGCGTACGAATACCCCCAGGACTCGATAGAAGGAAACTGACACACATGACATGACTTGATCATAAGATTTGAGTCCACAATTCATAATATCATAAGGGATAGCGTACTTCATGAGTCTATTCAATATCTCAAACATGGTTAGGAAATCATGGATACATTTCGTGTACATGTTCTATAATTCCATTATCACATATGCTTCACACCACAACAATAGCAACACCTAAATAGCATGTAATTCATTTTGAGTGTATAGATAATATGGACTTGTCATTTAGGTATCATAAAATCGTGTAAATATGGACTTCTAGCATCCTAGGAATTTTAACAAGCACCTTGCATAAACACCTTGGGCATAGGTTTTCTCAACAAATGTTAATCATCTTGAACCACCCAATTTCATGGGTTTTAACCACAAATATGCATACTTCATGGAAATCATCTTAAAATAATATTCTGAAGTTTAAACAATGGTCATTGACATGAACAACATCACATAGCAACAAGGAAATCAAAGTTTCTCATTTAAAATCATGGTTCTTGAACTCTATGAACGAAAGGGGTCCATAGATGAACACTACGCATACCTGACTCAAGGTTCTTGATGTTTTTGAACTGGAAGGATTTGAAATCCTTTGATTCTTGAAGAAGATTGAGTCTTGGTCTTGAAGATTTAATTTAGGGAGAAACCCTAGTTGTTGTTTGTGAAATAAAAGTGAGCAAAATGGCGAAATTCGGACTTATCAGGGTATATATAGGCGGGTGATAAGTGATCAAAATACCCCTATTAAAATGACCTAGAAAAAGCTGAACATGGCATGTGACGGTCCGAATGACGGTCTGTCAGACTCCATGTGGACCGTCATTCAGTCCATCAGACGTGGACTAGAAATGGGCTTCACTGGATAAGGGTTGACGGCCTGGCTGACGGTACGTGACAACTTTGACGGTCCATCAACTCATCCGTCAGGCCTTAACAAGAATGGGACCCTTATACCTTGGAAGTGATGGTGCAAGTGGTGGTCTGTCACTAATTTGACGGTCCGCCAACTAGGCAATTGCACCTGGATGATTCTGACCATTCCGAGTAAAACATCCATAACTCCTTCGTCTGATGTCAGATTTGGATGAAATTGGTATCGTTGGAAAGCCAAATGAATTTTCCACGTGATAGAAAGTTAAAATATCAAAAATACTGCATGTACAAAGATAGATTTGTATTTCAAAGTAAGTCCTAGCATTCTTGAGATGATTTCTAGCTAGGAAAAAGACACAGGTATTACAATATTTCTCCCTTGAGAACATTCGTCCTCGAATGAAACTGACTGGGAGGGGAAACAGTGATCTGAACATAAATAGCTGGAACATGATCTCACGACTGACAAACTGTACATAGTATACTGATCATGCATATCTGATGTATGGATAACTGATACATGAATACGTAAATGAGCAATCTGATAAACTGAGTTTCTCAAGGTGAGAATGCATAGATGATGCATGATTAAATACTTTACCGACACATGAACGTATGTCTGAGTATGCAATGGTAATAGATACCAAGTTTATATTGAATGCTGAACGTGAAACTAAATAAGCATATGAAGGACTGTTACCTTGAGCTTGATATGAATTGGCGGAGAAAAGGTGAGGTACTTGGTATGCATATCTTCTTCTGTTTCCTAAGTATCTCCCTCATGAGACTGATTTTCCTAAAGAACTTTGACTCGAGGGACTTCTTTGTTCCTCAATCGACGAGTTTGATAGTCTAAGATTTCAACTGGAGTCTCTTCATAAGAGAGGCTGTTCTGAATGTCAATGCTCTGAATAGGGACTACAACTATTGGGTCACCTATGCACTTCTTGAGCAAAGAGACATGGAAGACTGGATGGACTGAGGTTAGATTTGAAGGTAATTTGAGCTCATAAGCTACCTTGCCAAAGCGACTGAGAATCCTGAAGGGACCGACATAGCGAGGACTGAGTTTTCCTTTCTTGTTGAACCTCTTCACTCCCTTTATGGGAGAGATCTTAAGATAGACATAGTCGTTGACCTGGAACTTGATATCCTTTCTATGAACATCTGCATAAGACTTCTGTCGGATCTGAGCAGCCCGGAGTCTCTCTCGAATCAACTGAACTTTCTCTAAGTCGTCGAATACCAAGTTAGGACCTATGACTGAGGCCTCACTAACTTTGAACCAACCGATTAGAGATCTACACCTCCTACCATAGAGAGCTTCAAATGGAGCCATCTGAATACTGGAATGATAGCTATTGTTGTATGCAAATTCAACCAAAGGCAAGTGGTCATCCCAACTTTCTTTGAAATCAACTACATATGCCCTTAGCATATCTTTGAGAGTCTGAATGGTCCTTTTTGCTTGACTATCTGTCTGAGGATGAAACGCTGTACTGAGATGGACTTGGGTACCAAGACCTATTTGGAATGCTTTCCAGAAGTGAGAGGTAAACTGGGTACCTCTGTCTGAGATAATAGATGAGGGAACACCGTGTAATCTGACCAACTCCCTGATATAGAGTTTGGCATAATCCTCGGCTGAGTAAGAAGTATTAAATGGAAGGAAATGAGCTGATTTGGTCATTCCATCTATGATGACCCAAACTAAATCATGCTGACTACGAGTACGAGGCAAACCCATCACGAAGTCTATGTTCACTTCTTCCTACTTCCAAGTAGGAATGGTGAACTCCTGTATGGAACCACTAGGTTTCTAATGCTCTATCTTAACCTGTTGACATGTAGAGAACTTAGCCATAAACTCTGCAATATCTCTCTTCATCCCACTCTACCAATAGATCTCCTGCAAGTCACGGTACATCTTAGTAGCCCTTGGATGAATAGAGTATTCCACACCATGCGCTTCTGCAAGAATTCGTTGCCTCAATTCATCTACACCTAGAACACATAAAAGACCCTGACCACGAAGAACACCATCCCCCCCTTGGGAGAAAACCTCAAACTTTTGATTCTGAACTAACTCTTTCAGCTTGACAAGGCTTAAATCCCTGTCTTGCTTTTCTTTTACCTCAAAAACTAGAGATGACTCTTAACTATTCTGAACACATACACCACCCTCTAAAGAGTCGACTAAGCGAACGCCTAGTCTGGCAAGCTAATGGATTTCCTGAGCTATTTTCTTCTTGCTATCCTCAACATGAAAAATACTACCCATGGAGAGTCTACTGAGAGCATCGGCCACAATGTTGGCCTTGCCCAAATGGTAAAGGATACTTATCTCATAATCCTTCAAGAGCTCTGACCACCTTCTCTGACAAAGATTGAGATCTTTCTGAGAAAAGACATACTGGAGACTCTTATGATTTGTGAAGACATCTACATGAACTCCGTAAAGATAATGTCTTCAAATATTTAAGGCAAAGACTACGACTGCTAAATCAAGATCATGAGTAGGATAATTCTTCTCATATGGCTTTAACGTTTTGGAGGTATAGGCTATGACCTTACTATGCTATATGAGGACACAACCTAAACCTACTTTGGATGCATTACAATATACCACGAAACCATCTGAACCATCTGGAAGGGTTAGAACTAGAGCTGAGGTGAGTCGAGTCTTTAATTCCTGAAAACTCTTCTCGCATGAATATGACCACTGAAACTTGACCTTCTTCTGAGTCAATCTAGACATAGGAGATGCAATAGAAGAAAATCCCTTGACAAACTATCTGTAATAGCCAGCTAAACCTAAGAAACTCCTAATATATGATGGAGAGACAAGGCGAGGCTAATTCCTTACTGCTTCAATTTTCTGAGGATCTACTCTAATGCCATCACCGGAGACGATATGGCCAAGGAATGATACCGATGTTAGCCAAAATTCACACTTGTTGAACTTGGCGAATAGCTGATGCTCTCTGAGAGTCTGAAGAAAAATTCTGAGATGGTCTGAATGATCACGCTCTATGCAAGAGTAGACCAGAATATCATCTATGAAGACTATGACGAACATGTCCAAGTACTGCTTGAACAACTGGTTCATTAAGTCCATAAAAGATGCAGGTGCATTGGTAATACCAAAGGACATAACTAAAAATTTGAAGTGACCATACCGTGGATGGAAAGCTGTCTTCGAAATGTCATATTCTCTAACTCTGAGCTAATGATAGCCTGATTTGAGGTCTATCTTAGAGAAGTAACTGACGCCCTAAAGTTGGTCGAATAGATCATCTATTCTGGGAAGTGGATACCTATTCTTGACTGTAACTTTATTGAGCTGACGGTAATCAATACATATTCTGAGAGAACCGTCTTTCTTGTGCAGGAATAAGATTGGTGCACCCCATGGGCATACACTTGGCCTGATAAATCCCTTATATGAGAGATCTTTCAATTGATCTTTTAGTTCCTTAAGCTTTGCTGGTGCTATTCTGTATGGTGGAATAGAGATAGGCTGAGTATCTAGGAGAAGGTCTATGCCAAAATCTATTTTCCTTTTGGGAGGAATGCCTAGAAGATCTTCAGGAAAGACATCAGAATATTTATTAACCATTGGGACTGATTCGAGACTTGGAGATTCAGAGATATAATCCTTAATATGCATAAGATAATAAACATATCCCTTAGATATCATTCTCTTTGTCTGAAGGTAGGAAATAAGCTGACCCCTGAAAGATGAAGTACTACCCTGCCACTCCAAGATAGGTTCATTCAGAAACTGGAACTAAACTATTCTATTTCTACAGTCGACTGTGGCATAGCAGGAATAAAGCCAATCCATGTCGAGAATGACATCGAAATCAGTCATATCTAATTCAACTAAGTTTGCTGAGGTGACTTTCTGAAATATCATAACCGGGCAGTTCCTGTATACCTACCAGGCTATGATGGTTTTACCCACTGGGGTAGAGACTGAAAAAGGCTCTACTAGAATTTTGGGACTGATTCTAAAATCTCCTACTATAAAGGTAGTAACAAAAGAAAAGGATGCACCTAGATCTAGCAAAGTGTAAACATGAACATGGAAAATATGTAACCTACCAGTAATGATATCAGGAAAATTTTTCTGATCCTATTGGGTTTGAAGAGCATATAGTCTGTTTGGGCGTTGCCCACTATTAGCACTGGAAGTGGCACCCTGCTGATTCGGATGACCAGACTTAGCTGGGGAATGAAGATGTTTCTGCCGACCTGACTGAGGACAATCCTTAATTCTATGGCCTGGATTGCCACATCCGAAATAGATATTACTACCAGCTCTACAAATACCCTTGTGGTTCTTACCACAAGTTTGACATAGGGGATTAGTTCGGGCACTGCTAACACTACCCTGAGACTTATAGCCTGGGGCTCTATCTTGGTTACCCTCTCTAAACTTACAAACTGAAGCACTGGCTGTAGAATGAGCTGGAGCTAATGACTTGGGACGAAACTGTGAATGGTTTCCTCTCTTAGATTTAGGTGGAGCAAAACTGAAACTTCCTGATCTTGCTCTTTTATTCTGCCTCTCTCCAGTCTTAACCTTATGCTCCTCTATCTGCTGAGCATGGGTCATGAGTCAGGATAAGGTTATATCACTGTTCAGCATCGTAGACGTACACTCATTTACCACACTTTCATTCACCCCTGACATGAACTTGCTCATCTTAGCCCTATTATCTGCAACCACATGAGGGGCATGTCTGGATAGCTGAGTAAATGTGAGAGAATACTCCCTAACCATCATGTTTCCCTACCTGAGGTTGATGAATTCAAGAACTTTGGCTTTCTTCAGCTCTTGGGGAAAGAATCTGTCTAAGAAAGCCATGACAAATTGCTCCTACTCAATAGGACCTGTACCATCTACCCTCTCGGATTTCTACTATTTATACCAAGTGTGAGCCACATCTTACAACTGATATATGGGTAACTCGACACTCTGAACAGCAGTAACACCCATGATATCAATGACCTTCTGGACTTGGTCAATGAACTCTTGAGGGTCTTCATCAGACTTAGACCCGAAGAAAGATGAAGGGTTTATCCGGGTGAAGTCCTAAATCCTAGCTGCTGTAGAATTTGCCACTGGATTGGATGGAATAGCTGGTGGTCATTTATTTTGGGCAGCCATAGACTGAGCAAGCGTGGTGAATGCGGCCCTAAACTCCGTATGGGAAACATGTTCGCCCAAAGGATGTTCGGGCTGAGGAGCTGGCTGGTTTCTTCTCTTTGGAGGCATATTCTAAAATAAGATAAGGATAGATTAGACTAAGAGTTTAACTTGAGATTATGCTCACTAGCACGACATAAGTACTGAAAGGAGGGAAACTATTCCTAAAACATCTTATAGCCTCCTACACATAAATGTGGCGTGCAACACACCCATGTACGAGACTCTACTAGATGTGGCTTTTAGACTTACTAGGATTCTATTGAACCTTAGGCTCTGATACAAAGTTTGTAACGTCTTGATTTTCTGAACCAGAATACTATACGGTGGTTATAATCCCGAAGGACCACAAGCTAACCCATGACTAATATCTGTACCTGTACACTACATAATATACTTGTAAAATGCAGAAAACATTAACAATAGGCCATAAGGTTCAACTGAATAAAGAAACTGCCAAAACATAACATCCATGTAGGTATCAAATACCCAAAACAACTGAATCTGAACTGAATCTGAATACTAAATCTGAAAACCTCTAGGTATTGTCTGAATAAGGAGTTAAAGGAAAATGTCTCCAACTAACTTTGTAAACTGAAAACTAACTGAATTAATAAATGAATAAATCAAGTAATATCATCCTCGAATGAAGAGGACTCACTGCAACTCTATGTCCTGAATACGACTGCTACTGCTGGTCTAAAACTCGTGTCTCTGAACCTATGGTATAACATGAAAAGAAAGCACCATAGAGCAAATGCGTCAGTACAATTGGAGTACTGAGTATACGAGTGAGGTAGGCTAATGCGAAGGGTTTACATACATGAATAATTCTAACTGACTGACTGATATAAATGTAAGAGTGCAAACATACATACATAGTAATTGAGATCGTGAGTATGTGATAGCTAAATCTGTACGCTAATACATGGCTGAAAATGTAGTTCTAATAGCATGAGGGACTGTATCTGACAGTCCTGAATCTGATGGAACTGTCTGAGTTCCGTACTATAACTAAGATTTGATTGTATCTAACAGTCCTGGTATATGGATATTTGAAGAACTATCTAAGTTCTTTTACTGAGACTGAGTGTGAAATTGTAGGAGGTAGTTGTTTAACCGACATGCCCCATGTATGATAAAGTAGATGAACTGGGGCCCAATCGCTACCCTGGTTGGAAGGGTGTCAATACCGTGCCACGGGTAAAGACATGCAGTGAGTGACCCTCAAATCTGGCAGTGTCCCCAAAAGAGAACTGCGGATGTCCATCCCATCAACCCTCAAGCTGGTAGTGTTGATGTCTCAGCCTATGTTGGCTACACTCAACCTATGTTGGCTATATAGTTTTGGAACGTAAGAATTACTTTGAAGAATCACACCTTCATCTGAAGCAGGTGAGTTCCCATCCTTGGGTTCGCTTGGTGCTAACTCCTACTCCCATCTAAAGCAACTAAACATTACTTAACTGACTATACATAAACTGGGTTTATTGAATTTCCATTGACTGACGGAATAATACTGATAACTGACTGAGATCATGAGGTTTCTGAGGTTTCCTGAGTCACATGACTGAATAAATTCTATGGAACGTGTCTTGATTGAAGATATCATGACAACATGACATGGCTCTAGGCACACAGCTATAGTTTTGTGTACGAATACCCCCAGGACTTGATAGAAGGAAACTAACACACATGACATGACTTGATCACAAAATTTGAGTCCTCAATTCATAATATCATAAGTAAGGGATAGTATACTTCATGAGTCTATTCAACATCTCAAACATGGTAGGGAAAGCATAGATACATTTCGTGTACATGTTCTATAATTCCATTATCACACATGCTTCACACCACAACAATAGCAACACCTAAATAACATGGAATTCATATTGAGTGTATAGCTAATATGGACTTGTCATTTAGGTATCATAAAATCATGTAAATATGGACTTCTAGCATTCTAGGCATTTTATCAAACACCTTGCATGCACACCTTGGGCATAGGTTTTCTCAACAAATGTTAATCAGCTTGAACCACCCAATTTCATGGATTTTAACCACAAACATACATACTTCATGGAAATTATCTTAAAATAATATTCTGAAGTTTAAACAATGGTCATTGACATGAACAACATCACATAGAAACAAGGAAATCAAAGTTTCTCATTTAAAATCATAGTTCTTGAACTCTATGAACGAAAGGGGTCCATAGATGAATACTATGCATACCTGACTCAAGGTTCTTGATGTTTTTGAACTGGAAGGATTTAAAATACTTTGATTCTTGAAGAATATTGAGTCTTGGTCTTGAAGATTTAATTTAGGGAGAAACCCTAGTTGTTGTTTGTGAAATAAAAGTGAGCAAAATGGCTGAATTTGGACTTATCTGGGTATATATAGGCGGGTGATAAGTGACTAAAATACCCCAGTTAAAATAACCTGGAAATAAGGTAAATGTGGTGTGTTATGGTCTAGTTGACGATCCATCAGACTTCTGGTGGACCGTCATTTAGGCTGTTAGATGTGGACCAGAAATAGGCTTCACTGGATAAGGGTTGACGGCCTGGCTGACGGTACGTCACAACTTTGATGGTTCCTCAACTCGTCCATCAGGACTTAACCATAATGGGACCCTTCTACCTTGGAAGTGATGGTCCAAGTGGTGGTCCATCACTAATTTGATGGTCCGCCAACTGGGCTATCGCAGCTGGTGACCGTTCCGAGTAAAATGCTCATAACTCCTTCATCCGATGTTGGATTTGGATGAAATTGGTATCGTTGGAAAGCCAACTCAATTTTCCACGTGATAGAAAGTTAAAATATAAAAAATAACACATATAAAAAAATTGATTTTCATTTCAAAGTAAGTCCTAGCATTCTTGAGATAATTTCTAGCTAGGAAAAAGATATGGGTATTACCTGTCGGCTCCATGACTACAGTTCATATTTATGCAACTTATAGAAAAAATCACGTATACTTCCAATTTCTAGCATAAGCAGTCCAGTTCACTCAGTAGTATAGATTAAATTCCATGAAATTATAGATTCTAAGCTCAGGCCATGCAGATCATGACTTATGTACTCATGCTTTACATAAGTTCAATTTCAGTACTCAAGTGATACTCTTTATGATCAACAACATGTACGTCCTCAGATTAGATCTGTTTAATGAATCCATGTCATGAATGCTCTATTCCTCAAGACTCAGTAAGGTATTAAGTTATGCTTAGTATCCCTTCATGCTTCAGATCCCGATATTCCAACCTTTCAGTGACCTTCCCTTAGATTAAGATAGTGATAATGAATGATTGTGTAGATGGACAGGAGTAATTATGTCATGTTGAGAAATATTAATGTATGTTTGTTTTATGTAAGTCCATGAGTAGAGAATATTGAGGTAAAGTCTTGCACATGACTTGGTTAGTTGAGAATAGCTTATGTGTGTCATTCGAAGAATTGAATGGTATAGATATGGATATGAAGATAGGCTTGAATGTCAATCGATATGTAAGAGGTTGAATTTAGTTGTTAAATTGATGAGAAAAAATCATCGTAGAGTGAGTAGTTATGATAGTGCTCGGAGTGTTGAATTCATGGCTCAGATTTGTATTATGGTGTGGAGTTATGTGTAGCACCTTGTTATTTCAAGTTAGGACTTACCGTGATAAAGAGAAATAGTTCAGTTTAGACTTTAGTAGACGGATCTATCAATGCCATATGAAAACTTCAAGTTGAATAAAGCAAGTGTGATATTTGAGGGGAATAACATATTCGAGAAAGCATTTGAGAAGTGTTGGTAAGCTTGAAAGTAAGAAGTAGCATTTCTTATGGCCTAGAAATTCTATCCTAGCTTATGATTTATGGGTCTACGTTCCAGGCCACGGAGGGGTAGAAATGTTGTAATTGCTTATTTAAATTTTTTATTCAGATCATACCCAAAGTTCTTTACTCCCTAATATCATTAGAAATTTCTTAGAAAAGTTTTGAGGAAATACCCTATTTGGGTGTAAGTATCCTGTGTATAATCTCAGTCTTTTCCTAGTCTTTCAGCCGAATCAGTATCATTCGGGGATGAACGATCCCAAGGGGGGAGTATTGTAATTCCCCAATTTTTTTCATGTTACAAAACCTCTCATCTTTTCTCATGAGATCAGATCCAGCATAAAGAAATGGTTACTTATAAGTTGACTCTCTTATTTCTATCTTAGTCATATAGCTATGCTCATAAGAATTCATACACTTACAGATAAGTTCAGTATCTCATTATGTTTGAGATTCAGCTATTTAATTTATTTTGGTTGTGCATGATAGCTTATACCCTAAAATTCCTCAGTGTTTCAGCTTAATTAGCCACATTCGAGGATGAATGTTTCCCACGGGGGAGATAATGTAATACCCCACATTTTTGGGCTAGTCTATGAACCACCGTTCTTACGTGTCTAAGTTATTATCGAAGTGATTATCATGTGAATATAAGTTTCATTATCTTTATACTAGTGTGTGGAATGCTTATGGGGTTAAAAATGTTCATAGAAATCATTTAGAGCCAAGTTGAGCTAAGATCCTTTGATTCGTCCGAAATTCGATATTCAATTCTACAAAGGTATATTTCAAACGTGTATAACATTTTATATACATGGAATTTTTTATCTCAAGACCAATCAAATTGTAGATAATTGAATTACCTTTCCAACGATATCAATTTCTCCAAAATCCGATATCCAAGCTAAAAGTTATGGCCATTTTTATGAGAGAGGCAGTAGCATCACGAGATTAGCGTCCGACGCACGCCCTATCACACACACTCAATTTTCATGTTCTGTTTTCACGTTTTTAAGGGAAAAAAGGCCCTTTAGTTCATCCAAGCTCATCCATAACAGATAATTAAAGCCTTAGGGAGCATTATTTGCCCCTTTACTCAAATTTCTCTCCAAGCCTCCCTCAAGAACAAACCCTAATCCCCATTCAAGAAATTCAAGCTTTTATTATAATACCTCAAGATAAAACCATGAATTTGGTTCACTAATCCAAGAATCTCAAGAAGAATCTTCAAGAACACCATTAGAGATTCAAAAGTTCAAGATTTTACATTCAATTCATCCTAGGAAATCCAAGATTCAAGTTTTCTCATCCAAGATCATCAATTAAGGTATGTGGGGTTTCAACAAGGACAATCCTTTCATCCTTGTTCCCAAAACTTGTTTTAACTTATAAATTACTGAATTTTATGTGGTTTTTCATGAAATTGAAGTTAGGGTTTATGCCCAATTTATAATGTTTGAAGATTATGAGTTTACAAGTGATTGATTATTTAATTGCATGACTATTTTTATGTATTTATGTGCGTAACACAATTTTTCAGATTTTCGAAAGTGAGTTTAAGTAAGCTATTGAAATTCTTGATCTTATTATTTTGATGGTGTTGAAGTATTTTCAAGAAGCATATTGAGTTGGATGTTTTTCTATGATTTTGAATGTTTATATACAGATTTTAGAAACTAAGTACAATGACTCACGAAATTTACACTATATGTTTCATGATTCATGATTTATGAGATTTATATTTTTGATTTATTCAAGCTCTCTGAGTCATTTATATCTGTATGCATGATTTCTATAAAGAGTGATGATATTGTTTAACTATTGTATACACCCCTATATACTCACTACATCCTCAAAGTACTGATCCACATATATGTCTATGTGCTACATTGTCTCATAATGTAGGTACAAGTTGTAGCGCATATACCATATTCAGTCAGTTCGCAGCTTCCAGTCAGCAGGTGATGAGTTCTTTTAATTCAAGGGCATGAGTTAATTATACAGTTTGAGAAGTATTATAATTTCTTTATTCAGTCGTATTGAGTTGGTATAGTTGGGATTCATGATCCGGCAACCTATAGTCAGTACTAGTAGAGGTTTCATAGACAGTTAGTAGTGTAATGTATTTAATTTCAGTTTTGTTTGTAACAGAAGAGTTGTAATCTTATAAATTCAGATTTGTATTGATCTAGTTTAGAAAAGTTTCATGTTTTCGCTGATTTTGTTCAGATTTATGTATTTTATTCAGTTGTTTATAAGTATGCCTGTAGAAGGGTTAGCTTGGGATCTTTTGTGTCCCTAAGCACTGTGTGATGTCTCAGGACCCGTTTTTGGGCGTTACAATTATCCACATTTCCCACATAATAAATATAATTTTCAAGGTCAAAGCTCAAATCTTCAAGATTGGAGGCACTGAACTCATTTGGATAGTATGTAGCAAGCTTCATGATCTTATTTTTATCATAATTCATAAAAGAAATTTTGGGACTCAAACTAGCCATTCCAAGAAGTAGATCAGTATTGACTTCATTAAAGCGATTGTTAAGCTCTAAAAGTTGCAAATCAATAATAACATAAAAAACTTTCACACGTAAATGATGAGACTATGTAACAGTCGAGCTCTTACGCTTTGACTTTCCAAGATCATATTTTTCATTCATTTCAGGAATTTCAATATCATTCTTTTCACAAAATATGGAGTTGTCTTCTAACAAAAGATTCCATTTAGATTCTCTCATCGATTGCAATTATCTCTTCATAAAAGCAACAAGCTTCATGGCACTAACAATATCTTGATATTTTCATTGTAAAGTCATATTTAAATCATATGTAATTGCCAAAATTTTTAACATCAAATGCAATATGTAGGTAAACTCATAAGATCTAATGTCTTCTACTAGACTTTTCGCCATTGCTTTCTCAAGATAATTTGCACCCTCATTTTCAAGAACTCTAAGTATATGAAAAGTTGATGAGAATAAAGAAATAAAGTTACGCACTGTCTTAAAATGAGACCCCCAATAGGTATCACCAGGCCTTTGAAGTCCAAGTTCCTGATTTAGTCCACTTCCCTTATGAACTTCACCAAGCACTAGTTATTCCTCTAATTTTTCAGCTTGGTCATCTCAAATCATCTCCCTGCACTTAAAATAACCTCCAACAATATTCAAAACATTAGCAAGAATGTAAAAAAAATTATTCACATCATGATATTTCTTCGCAACTGCTACAAAAGTCAACTGCAACTGATTAGCAAAACAATGTATACAATACACTGAAGAATTATCTTTCAAAATCAAAGTTTTAAGACTATTAAGTTCTCCTTGCATGTTACTAAATCCATCATAACCCTGTCCCTGTATTTGAGATCGACTTAAAGAATGATCTAAAAGAAAAGAATAGATTGCTTCTTTTAATGTCTTTGCATATGTGTCTTTAATATGAACAAGACTAAGAAATCTCTCAATAAGCTTACCCTCTTTGTTGACATACCGCAAAAAATCCCCATTTGTTACTTATGAGAAACATCATTCGACTCATAAACAAATATCCCAAAATAATCCACATTATATTCAAGTCTTCAATAATTTCTTTTATTATTTCTTTTGCACAAGAATTTAAAATATCTTTTTGAATATCGAGAGAAGTCATAATACTATTTTTTTGAGCTTTATCTAATACAACATTTTTTACTCTTCCTTCTTATCCGCATATCACTTTAAGATATCTAGAAAAAGACCTCTTCTTGTAGAAGTAACACATTCATTGTGACCCCAAAAAGGCAATCTCCATTTCAAAAGGTACCTTATCACATCCATCAATGCATTTAAGTGAACCCGATGTTCACCTTTAATTTTTTTTAAATTGCTTGTCAAGTGAGGCTAGAATAGATTGTTTTGGATCCATTAAATCTATCATCATCTTGAAAAATCAATTATGAATACTATTCACTTCACCCACTTTCTTTTTAAGCCTCTCTAAACCCTTGTTCTAACTTCCAAAATCTTTAGTTGTGAAAGAATCACTCACTTTTTTTTCTTATCCTCCAAGCTAATTTTTAAACAAGTAACAACATAAGCTAAAACATTTTAGTCCTACTGCCACCCTTGTAAAGTATAGCCTAAAGTATAAAAAGTGTGGCCGTTGATCAAAGGCTACGCTTTTGGACTTTTGGCAATACTTTTTGGGGGGTGGCCTAAAAAGGCGTGACCTTTGATCAAAGGACAAACTTTTCAAGTGTTGCCATAGCAGCTACACTTAAAAAGTGTCGCCCATACTATAGCAAGGCAACGATTTTAATACATTGTATGACAATGTTTTTCCTATTCTAAAACGACGCTATTTAAGTGTGGCCTTTACTTTCTTGAAGCCACACTTTTTTAGTGTAGCCATTGATACCTTATGTAAAGCAACATTTATAAAGTGTTGCCTTTGCTAATTTGCACATACTTATCTAAATACGTCACACAATATATCCCTGCTCCCAATGACCACATGTTTAAAACATAACATTCTTGTCTAGTTTATAAAATAATTATTTACTACAAATTTTGATTGAAAAATATAATTATATTTTCATACATCCACTTGTCGTATTATATATCATTATTCTATTTTGATTGTCTCAAGCACTATGTTAGATAACAAATAGCTCAAAAATAACAATACATCCAAATTTTCATCATGTTTCCTTTGATAAATAGACTGAATCCATGCTTAATCTGGGGTTTACGACGTCCTCGATCACAATATACACCATTATTCATTTCCTCGCTAATTTGTGAGATTGAACTATGATCTGCTCTAGTTGAATAGCATATTAAGATGTTGTATATAACACACACAGATCCAACTAATATTTCCTTTAAAAACCACCTTACCTATATTTGAGAAGAAAATAAATATAATTAAGTAACAAGAATGGGGAAATGAACTAGAAAGAGAAAATTACTATATTTAAATAGAAAATGTGACCAAAAAAATCAAGTGTACTACCATAAACTATGGTCTGGGGAGGCAGAGTGTATGTACACCTTACCCCAACCCTCAAAGGTAGAGGTGTTGTTTCTGCTAGATCGTTGGCTTAAGGAACAAATATGATAGGGCAAAAACTTAGGAAAGAATTCTGAAACTTTAGGAACAATACCTCAGGAGGAGTCTAGGCGGCTCATTCAATTTATCAATACCATCTTGAGTAATTCCACCTGTAATAAATCAGCTATTGTTTACTTCCGGTAACGAGTCGGCATATTCTTTATGGCCCTATACCAAGACTAGTGAAGTCAAATGCAAGTGACATTACAAATGTTACTGATATTCACTGAAACAATATGAAATGAAAAGAAATATCTGGTTTTTCCCCAATATTTAGATGATTTTGAAGTTCAAACTGTCAAAAAAGTAAAACAAGCAATATGAGAAAATGGTTGTTAAATATGAGGACTGTAAGTTAAAAATTTTTTGTACAACAAGATGTTGTTGATAAAAATTTCTCTGTAACAAAATTTTCTTTGAAACAAGATGTTGTTGAAAAAACACAATATATTATCTAAGAGATTCATGACAAAATCATTGCCCCAACAATTCAGTTTCAATCTCTCTAGACATCTTTCTAGTGCAAAGGCTTTTTGTATCACTATCTTATATGTACTCTTGTAAATTTGATGAGTTATAGTATTTATGTCCAAAAATCTTCCCTCTGATGAATTTATAGCAGACATGATTCAGAACCTACAACAACCATTACTAGTCAAGTGTTAGAGTAAAGTTGCAAACACCACATAAAGGCAATCAAATTCTTATCATATTCAGTACAAAGTTTATATTATTTCCTTATTATGTTAACAGTTGAATCCCAATCTATAGATGATTTGCTAGAAGAAAAAAATTAGTCATAAATGTGTTTCAAGCTTGTATTCTAGTGATATGAGAACCTCTGATTTCTTTCCTCTATTTTGTAAAGTTAGAACAAGCTGTTCAGAACCTCTGAAGTAGTAACCGTTATTTCAGTACAATGTATATATTATTTCCTTATTATGTTAATAGTTGAATCCCACTCTATAGATGATTCACTAGAAGGAAAAAATATCAGACATAAATGTGTTTCAAGCTTGCATTCCAATGATATGTGGAACCTCTAACTTTTTCCCCCTATTTTGTAAAGTCAAAACCAGCTATTTAGAACCTCTAAAGTAGTAAACATTATTCTATACATATCAACTCAAATCATAGATTAAAATGATACCTTTGGAGATCCCTGTGTTACCACTGCCCACATTTAGGATCATGTCGTGAGATGATTTTATATTACTTTGACAATGCCTGTCATGGAATGAATGAAAAGACTCAGGACCATTGATATACCATGTTCTACTTCTTATTCTAAATGCAAGCCTCTGTCTTCAGCAGTAATTAAGTCTTTAGTAAATGATGTAATGGAGTACCACATGTAAAAATATAATACACATGCAATTCCAAAGGAGATTATGTCATCACTACTAGGGAAAATGGAGTTTCTTGAATTTTACATCTATTATAGACTCATTATTTTTTATTTAAACCATGTCTCTAATGTATTATTTTCTCCCTATTCTTCGTCGCTTGGAGATGATAATATAGATATATGATTCGATTGGATGTTCTGATATTTCATTGTTTTTGGAGATTCCTATATTAATGTATTGTTTTTAGTTTCATGATCTTTTGAAAAGAGATCTTTAATTTTTACATATAAGAGATTTGAAAATGTCATTTTCTTCTATTCATTTTTAAGAGAGCAAGAGATGTCATTTTCTCATAGGCCATGTTACTCTTTTAAGTTATAGTTACTACTTTGTTGGGAGTTTCTCATAGGCCATGTTACTCTGTCCGTAATCTACATGTTGCTGCTTTTATATCTTGTTAAAGTGCTCCAAAAAATAATAGTTCACACTTCATAATGACTTTTATAAATGCAACAGTTTCAGCTTTGCTGTTGTAGGCTTTTGCAAGTGTTGTTTAGCCACTTTTTTTGTAAGGAATAATAGAAACATATTATATATTAGATATAAAGTAACCAGATTTGTAGTTTCATCAAGCAGGTAATCAGAAGCTATGTGTATTGATATTGAAGAGTGGAGACCAAATTTTAGCTTGTATAAAACCTTTTTCTCCTGGAAAATCTCACCAGATGCATTTGCACATAAAATTGTAACTTCTGTGTTCAGTTCATATGATAATGGATTCAAAAACATAATATAGCTCACAAAGACAATACATCACAACAAAAATTAATTTGTACGAGTACCAGCAGACTTTAAGAATTTAATAGTCTAGCTTAAGAAGGCCCATTTCACATTTCAATGGTCTCCTTCGGAATGTAATTCTACAAATTCAAATTGAAAGGATCATTGATTCACATTTTTGAAAATTCTCTGAATATACAACATCCCATATTCGCTTGGCTGAAGGACCAGTGTAACTTGTATAACTCTCTGGGATCATTAAAAGATTGACATATGTCATCTCACCTGCAATAACCAAGTTCAACAAATTACTAGTAATCCAAAGAGAAACCTTCAAGAAGTAGAAATCAAGGAATTATATAAGTGTTAAACTTCCAGTGACATTGTTCATCATTTCATCATATCATTAGCAATACCAGCAGGGGATTTCATAAAAAAAGTACACAAACAGAACAAAGAACACACAATGCATGCTTGCATAGGAAGCCCTCCAGGTTGAATAAACCACAAGAACAAAGGCGGCTAAAATTTAGCAGTATATGTTGTTTCCCTGTAACTTGGAAGACTCATTATAACATACTGATATTACAAAGAAAGAATACATAAGAAAATGAAACATTTCTTTGGAAAAAGAGTGTAGTCAAGATAGTAATCCTCAAAGGGAAGAGATCAGGCTGACAGAACTAACAAAAGCAACCAAAGATCTAATGAAATTCCATAACACAGAAGGAGTGAAAATATTCAAAAACTTGAAACTTCTCTTTCCAGTATTGACATAAAGCAAAAAAGTTAACCTATTTAACTACCGCAAGGAAAGAATTTCATTTTTTCCTCAGACTTATCTTTTTTGTCTCCAACAAGTTTCCTTCCCCTTCTCAACAACCCCTAAAAGTAGAATACAAGATATACAAACTTATATGTCATAATGGTTTAAGCCAACCATGAAGCATTACCTTAAAAATTCACTTTCTCGTTTTCACGCTCTTACCACCAACTCTTCAACAATATACATATGGTTCTCACATTATTTCTCACAATTTAATAATATTTTCTCCATTATTTATCACAATATCTATATGAAATACTTCAGTAACAGCTACATTTTAAGTCAAGAGATAATAGCTACATATTTGAAATCAAACATACAGTCACTCAACCATTTATCCTAGTTTAATTATTTCGCCTACAAGAAGCCAACAAACTTGAATAACTCAATTCCACAAATAGAGAAAAGTAATATCAAAAGCCAACAAACCTTGTAACATGATAGATTAAACAAGCACAAGATATGTGGATGTTGAGATGACAAACTAATAGTAGTCCAAACAGTTATATACATAATTTCACTGTCATCCTTCACCATGGTTTTTATGTCACATTCTCTAAGAAAATCATATCACTTTTTAAGACAGTAGAGCTATCAATTATCAAGAAACACTTAATTGAGCGTAATACAAATTTTATACAAGAACTAGAAATAGAAAAACCAAGAAATACATGTTCACAATACGCCCATAACATACAAATATAAATCATAGATATACATAAATAACTCGTTCAACTATATTTAAATCGAATCAACTAAGGTCATGTATGAAACACTAATTACCAAATGTTTAGGTTGTCATTAACATTATAAATTCTAGTACTTTTACTATGCAGGCATAAATAATGGGGGTAGCTTGTTGCAGCATCTCATCGGACCAACTAGTGAAGATGATGGAATAATGCAAGTTGTAAAAAGCAATGGCATCAACAATAATAAAAATTATGTCTCAGTCCTAAGCAAGTTGAGATCACAATATTTAGGCCTATACACTGATTTAAATAAAGAAAATAAATGATATAAGTATAAGTACATCAATAAAAGGCATATTAAGTAACATGACATTTTGCTTCTAGACGTATTATCTTCATTCCAATAAAAATGTCCTATTCAGTTACAGATTTGTCTTTAGTATACTGAACTATGAAATGTACATGCATCGATAAATCTATGCATCTACATGAATCTATCAATCTGGACATCTGAGCATAAAGTACCCAGATATACTACATGCAAAAAGAAATAAAGAAAAAATTTGAATTTCAAAAGAAAAATAAATAATGGAAAGAAGAGTACCTTAGATCTACTTTATGAAAAATCAAGCTCCTTTCATTATCCCGCAATTCATATGGCAAACCTTGAGAAATCAAAATCCTCAAATGCTTACTCTAAGAAGTTTAGGTCCTAAAACCTTATTAACAGTAACAGGTAAGAAACATAAAAAGATTCTAATCAATACAAGTAAAATTGATGGACTGATTTGCCACGGATAATGGACTGATTTGAAGTTGAGTTAGATAAATGTGCGAGAAAGATTCCAAAATAAGAAAGAATCAGTGTAAAGTTAACAATATAAAAGTAGATAAACTTAAATGACCAAAGTTAATTGTCTATAATATGATATTAATTATCCGTATAGTGCAAAGCTACAGATAAAATTGAAGTCTTAGAAATTATGCTGATGAGAAGACAAATTTAAGTAAGAAACCCTTCTGCTATGATTTGGGTGAGAAACCCTTAACAAGGAGTTAACGGAGAAACCCTTTTACAGTGAATTAGTAAAAACAAGAACTAGAGCTTACCAGAGAAATTTTACTTGGACTGGTGGGTTAAGAAATTTTAAGAGCGGATGAACTGGAGGTAAATTCTCTGAATATATTTTACATTTTAGAATTTAGGGGGAGATTTAGAATACATAAAGGAAATTGATTACTTGAGTTAAAAAGTTCATATTTTGCCTTTTAGAATTTCGGGGGGAGATTTAGAATACATGGAGGGAATTAATTATTTGGGTTGAAAATTTTATCAGACTATTAGAGCACACTTGGTAAGTGTTATGTTTAAAATTATAGAAATGCCACACTTAAAAGCATCACCATATATACAAATAAATGAAGCCAATTATTTTATGATGTAGATAAACTTATAAAGTGTAGTCTATAATAATAAAGAACACACTTTAGAAACGTTGTCAAAAATTCTGTGGCCAAAAGTTAAATACAAAAACTATGCTTTAAAAGTGTAGCAAAAAATAGTTTAGACAACACTTTTCAAGTGTAATCTAGATTTAGTGTGGTTGTAGACCTAAAATGTTGTAGTGATATGCTGCATCTTTTTGAATGCTATATTCTAACCATTGAAAATACGGAGGTAAAAATTATTTAGGATTAAAGTGACGTGGTATTCCTCCAAAATCTCTTATAGGAAATTCAAAATTTTAAAAGTTACCTGATTGGCAAGAAAAGGTTTTTTTTGGTATATAATATCGTCTCATCCTATCACGTACATCTGAAAGATATTCTGAAATTGATTTTGTTTCTACAGGGTCTGATTTAAGATATAAATTCATGCATACTTTATACGTATCTTATTCTTTGGAAAGATTAACAGGCACTAGAGAGCTCGATAAAAGAGAACTAGAAGCTAAAGGAGTTTTAGGTTTGAAAAAATTTGTAATCATATTGACTCAATTTAAAACTTCTAAAAATTATAAAACACAAATTATAAGGTGTTTAGAAACTAATAATATCTGAAAAAGAAGAGAAAGAGAGAAACTGAGAAAGAACATAGAAGAAACTGATTTTTTGTATTTGTAAGTTTATGAGGAGAAACTCAAACGTATTAGGTTTACTTTTAATAATCAGTTTATTTTTTTATTTATTAATTTATTTTATATTTTTTCTTTTTATTTTCTTTCTTTAATATTTTTATGATTTTTTTAACAAAAAACGCTGGGAAGCCTGCAATTCACATAAAACTGGAAACAAAAAAAATGATAAAAAAGCATAAAAAATCAAACAAAAAAAGTGTTGCTATTGGAGTTCGAACCCACGTCCGTCAGACAAAGAAGCTTTAATGTTGATCCAGCTATCACTAGGCCAAGCAACAGCTTGTCATAATGGATTCGCCCTATATTAGTATATACATATATTCATAAATTAGTAGTATAAATATAGGGTGTACGTAAAAGCTATTGGGTTCGTCCAAACCTCCCGGGAGTACTGTAGCTCTGCCCCCGATCCCAGTAGTTTTAATCTAAATTTTATATTTATTTTAAAAATTATATTAAATATAAAAATAATTTAATTTATAATTCAGTAACTCGAAAGAATTGAAATGCTAAATTAAAAGATTTTATGTTCTGATTTCGCTTCTGGCCAGATGATATAATCTTGAATCTAACTTATTATATATTATAAGTAATGATTAATGAATGAACCAATAAACTATATATGTGGCAAGTAGTCAACTTATTACTTAAAAGAACTAATGAAGACTTTTAACATCAGGGCTTAACCAATTGCTCTCCCTCCTTACAATTATTTTATTTGCATGTTGTTAGCATTGACATTAGTAAAATAATTCAAAAGAGTTTTTTTTCAAGGGATAGTCCAAAATAAGGGTGCGTTTGGTAGGAAAATATCGTTTAAAAAATGTTTTCTAATTTTTCAATGTTTGCTTAATTATTTTTTTGACAAAGTATTTTTCTAAATTTTTTTAAAAAATAACTGTTCTAGTGGAAGCAGAGGGAAAAAACTTTAATAAATCAATAGATCATTAATTGATGTTACGTCCAAATGCATATGCAAGTATACACGATTATTTAAAAAATATAGGATTGAGAATCTAAATATCGTATTTACTGACTTATTAATTAAATATTTACTAAATTAGACTAATACTAATTATTTCTTCAAGTGGTAGATTCCAAGTTAAGTTTTAAAATTAACTAGACTAAAATAAGAAAAAAATGACTAATGAATAATTAATCATGAGAATAGCAGATTTACATAATTAATGAATGAATCAATCAAGGATTATGATTCACTAATAGTCTTGTTAAGTATCAATTTCATTAATTTTTCTAATTATCTAGTCGATATACGAGGTTGATTATATGATTATGATCTTCCGAACTCTCTGTTCGTCTATTACGCTTGATCTCCCAGCTGCATTATTGAGCGGGGATATAATAACCCAATCCGGATCCATTTATGTATCATCTCATTTTGTAACCAAGTAAGGTGATCTTGGAATATTTCTATCCTAGCCACAAATCAATTCTTTATTTTATTTAAGTAAAGATCTTACTCACTATATTTTTCGTTCTATCTTATTGATTCTTCTTCTAAGTTCATGATAAGAATATAAATTTATTTTAATGTTAGATAAGCACTAAAATAGTATGCACAAGAATACAAGAATAACTATGATGATAATCAAATAAATCGAATCAAGAAACCACTAAACAATCATGTAGTTAGCTACCATAATCCTATAATGAGAAGTGTAACTCCACATATACACGAAACAATTAGAACAAATCATCCAAAGAAATAACATAAAAATAAACAATAAAAGAGAAGAAAATATGTAATCAATATTCTGTGGCCTTCACGATGACTCAGAAAATAACTGAGTCCAAAATAAACTGAAAAAAATAAAATTAGGTAACTCCTCGCTCTGAGGAACACCGAGAGTGCGTAATAAATGCTTCGTGTCATACTAATATGGTAGGCACTCACTGAATTGACACGAGAAATTATCAATAAGGGTCACTTTTGATTATTTTAATAAATTTATTTCTTTAAACTCCTGCTTGATTTTCTTCTATAATCTTTTATCTTTGATTTATTTTGACTCCAAATCTTTTCATCATCACACCATTTTAATTCGACACATCAAAATAAAATATTAAACATAATTCATAAAATAAATGCTCAAAAATAACAAATCAAACTACTAAATATGAGATATATAATGACTAAAAATATATATTTTGGTCTCACATCACTCTCCCACACTTAGATTCTTGCTCGTCCTCGAGCAATCATTGAAGCCCACAAATAAATCAAACTAGGAATACCATTACTTTGGTTGATACAAACAATTAGGTAATGTAAAAATTCAAAATATTAAGTATAATTTTCGATCATTATGAAAGATATGCAAACAAACAACAAACTTCTAACCTCTTACCTCAAAGAGGACTAACTCATTAAACTTACACTCATTCACCTACTCTATCAAACAAAATCAATAAGATCTCGTATCTGACATGAAACAATTGTCATCACAAGAAGATATAGTCTGGACTCCAAATTCAAAAGGATTGAACATAATTTAAGGATTTAGTGTCAAAGAACAACTCTCACACTCATAAAAAATTT
Source organism: Capsicum annuum (assembly GCF_002878395.1). Taxonomy (NCBI): domain Eukaryota; kingdom Viridiplantae; phylum Streptophyta; class Magnoliopsida; order Solanales; family Solanaceae; genus Capsicum; species Capsicum annuum. The sequence continues at coordinate 150,925,568 of NC_061120.1, read as the reverse complement.
CACATGTATGCACAAAGAATCATATGCTTACCAATTAGGTACATCTCCACTAATTATATCTGCTCAAATAGAATTAAATAGGACTTTAGCGAGTTGTAATACTGGCTAGGGAATGAGTAGAAAAATTATATAATAGTGACTTACACTTCCCTAAGCACTTTAGACTTTTTTTAGACTTCATCACTTATTATTTTGTGCTATTTATTTTCCTCCCTCTCTTCAATGAATATTTTCACTAGTACTCTCATCTTAGCAAGAACGTTTCACTTTGTTTTCAAGAATTTTTTTTCTTTTTTTCCATGCCATATTCTTTATAGGAGGGTCTTTTCATCACTTTGTAGCTGTCAACAGTCACCTTTTACACTTAATCATCTCTTTTCTTTAAATAACAACAACAAATCAGTATATTCCCACAAAGTAAAAATCTCTTTCCTTTAGATTTAATAAGTATAACAAGTCTATGCTATAGTGTTCAACAAAGTAGGGTGCAGAAACTAAGAATTCAACAAAAGAGTCAAGGTAAAATATGGCTACGAACAAAACGTTACAGGCTCAAAGGGGCTAACTAGTAATAATATCTCAAATGATCAAACTGTCACCAGACAAATAAAAAAAAAGCCTATATCATCTTATAAGAAGAGCAACACTTTTTATTTTGCTCCAATAACATGCAAAGCAAGTTGACTGAGATACAAGAAATTGAATACATACAACAAACCTTTCCACACATGGTACAAGTATCAATCATGATGCATCAATTCAACTTCTAAGACAAACAGGGTTATAACAAACTATAAAATAAGAAAAAACTTATAAATAGTCACAACAGTGAGGCTAGGTGTAAAAAAGTATGTTATTTTATTTAAACTCAAGCACTACAAGAAAGTATTATTCAAACTTAAGCCTAAACTATTAGTATCAAACAAGACCAAAAATCTTTTCTTTTCTCTCCAAAAATAATAAAAATAAAAAAAGTTACTTCTAAAAACTAAAATATACTCTAAAAAATTTAAAAAAAAATTACTTGGTTCAAAGGTTCCCCTAAAAATTAGTAAAGAAAAATTATGGGATGGATGAAGTATGCTATAGTAAAGATTAAAAAGCTAAAAACCAACAAAAACTATTCTAATTCAAAGATTGAAAGAAAAATCTTTTTGTATTTTTTGACATTTTCAATTTTTTGTTTTTCCTTATAAGTCTAAAGCAAGCAACTAAAAATAATAATAGTAAAAGAAATTTCTAAAACATACTTCACCATAAACAAATATTAAAAGATATTCCACTCCACACTTAAAATCATGTTTTGTACCCAAAGCAATAAACAAAGTAAAATGAGAGTTAAAGATACTTTTTGATACTCTCTAGTGCCTAGTTAGAAGCACTACATAAAACGGATATAATTGCGGGGGTTTATTTGTGGGGTTATTTTAACTCCTACAAAATTATATTAAATGATGGGGTTAAAAATGTGCTGCTAAAAATTATTAATTTGTGGGAATTTTAACCCCCGCTATTTATCAAAAAAATACAGCTAAAACTTATATAATTTGTGAGGGTTTTAACCCCCGCTATGCATAAAAAAAATACCACCCACTGAAAGAGTATTTACCCATTTCTCCCCTTAAAATATTTCTCTCTCTCTCTTATTTTTCCCAAACATTTATCTATAACTACTTTACGCCAGCCATTGCTACTTTGCGGGGAGGTACGCCGACCATTGCTACTTTCCAGCTCCGATCGACTTTAGAGTGAGTTCTCTCCTTTTCCAATTTAAGAAATTTCATATCAATTATGCCCAATTGGTAGGGATTCCCCAAAATTTCATATGGTGGGTTTTCATTTTCATTGGGCCATGGGATGATATAATTGTTAGTAATAGGGCTTACTACTATTGACTTGTGGGAAATTTAAAGCTTTGTTGTTAGAGAAATATGTGCCTCGATCTATCTATGATTGTATAAATGAGTAGTATTTTGCATTAGAGAAGGATGATATGTCAATTGAAGCCTATGAGGTTATGTTTTATGTCTTGAATCGTTATGCTACTCAGTTTTTGACTACTGAGAAGGAGTGTATTTTATTTTTCATCAAAGATTTCAATTATAACCTTTAGTTTTTCATTATTTATATGACTTTTGCTGGGAAAAGGTTCAATGAGATTTTAGATTATGTAAAGAAGTTAGATATTAGTCACACAAACGTGTTAGCCTAAGGTATTAACTAAAAAGTCTCACAATATTGCTTTAGATTGTGTATTCTTGAGATGAGGGTTTATCAAAATCAATTTCTTCACCTATAAGGCATTGATACGGCCTACGAACGCTATATACCTTCCTCAAACCGCACTTCTTGGGATTGTACTAGGTATTCTATTATTGTGGTAACAATCTCCCTCTGCCTATCAGTCCTTAAATGAATAACAAAATTTTTGGAAACTACTTATGGATGATAGTGATATGTTTAAATGGAACAAGGTTGAGATGGAGTACCTCTTGAGAATGATAAAAGATAGAATTTGAAGTATGAATTTACAAGGAGAAAAATGATCTAGGAGAGATCATATAGCCGTCTCTGCCTTGTTTTAGGAACGATGCGTCGAACTGATATTCCATAAATAAAGGGGTAAATAAGATAGTATGAAATAATTGAGACTACAGAAACATGTTTTCCAATCCACTGCTAAGATTCCAAAGTGTTCAACTAGTTCCAACATAAAGCTTACATTTTTTTTGACTATAGTAATCTTTTAAGAAGTTCTAACTTTTATACACCCCACATCTTCTTAAGCTAAAGCTTTAGTAAGTTTTATCAGTTAACATATATTTTTTTCCAACACTTCTTCCAATTTATTAAACTATATATTTCCATGTTGATGTTGAAGTGATAGCCTCACAACCTTTAAGACGTGGCGGAGGTCGTCCTCCAAAATGCCAAAGATCAGATGGTGAGCTTCTTACTTTCCCTTCTCCTTATTGTTTGATTCAAGGTTTCTCTTCATTTTTTTTGTGTGTGGATTACTATATTTCAATGCCCCGAGTCTGTACCCCAGATGCTACACGGTGCTCATAATCCCAAAGGACCCCAAGCTAACCCATGACTGGTACTTGCTGTATTAACTGAATGATAATACTGCAATATACAGAAATTAGGCGGAAAACATGTCATAAGGTTCAATACTATACTAAAACTAAATAAGGTATAACAATACCAAAACTGAAACATCTGTCTAAAAATACTCTAGGCTGAAAAGCCTCTGAACTGTCTGAAATGTGGAGTTGATGGGACAAGTCCCCAACTAACTCCGACTACTGAAATAAAATTGAAATACTGAATGAAAATCATGTCCTAGAAATATGAGGACTCACTACTAACTATGACTGCTGAAAATCTGTAACTGCTAGGGATGATCGGGAGCCCGTGCATCTGAACCTATGATATAAAACATTAAAGAGCAAAAGATAGGTATGTGTCAGTACATTGAATGTACTGGTATGCTAAGTGAGGTAGGCTAAAATGTATGGGTTCAAAGGTGTGAATAGTACTGGCTGAATAACATGAGTATAATAGGATGAGAGTACATGTATGAATACGTAAACTGTAACTGAGATCGTGATAACACTGAATACTGAGTCTGAATACTAATTAATTGATATTTGAGTATACTGATACTGAATTACTGATAATTGAATAACTGTATCTGACAGTTTTGATTCTATGGAACTATACTGAGTTTCGTATTGAACTGATGACTGTGTATGATAGTCCTAAATCTGTAGAACTAAATTGAGTTCTATGCTGAGACTAAATCTGAAACTGAGACTGTAGGAGGTAATCATCTAACCGACATTCCCCTTTCTAAATAGATTAGGATCCATCATATAACCCTATTTAAACGGGTATCAATACCATGCCATCGGTAAAGACAAGGTGTGAGTTAACCCTCTCTGATAGAAAGCTCTTTCGTCAGCCCTCGTTGGCATGGAAAACTCGAATAAGATCTATCAACCCTCATAATATCTGGAAGAAAGATATCTCAACCTATGCGGGCTACATAATTCTGTAATGCAAGGATTGCTACTAAGGGTCAAACCCTCTACTGGCAGAAATGCCCCCATCCATGGGTTAACTCAGTACTAAATCCTACTCTCATCTAAATAGACATTGAACTAATTTACTAGTTCATACTAGGCTTGACTGGACTATTACTGATTATACTGTCTAACTGAACGAACTGAGTTCACTAAGTTCTGTTTAGTGACAGCAGAATACTACTAAATTCTGTTAACTAACTGAATTTACTGAGGTCTGAACTGAATACTGAACTGATAAAGAGTCTATTGAGTTTTCCTGAGTCCTGTAACTGACTGAGAGTACTACTGATCATGACATGACAGAGATTATTCTGTATCTGATACTGGCTCTACGTAAATAGCTAAATTATCGGGTATTAAATGCCCCCAGGACTCGGTAGCAAGAAAAGTAAAGCATCACACGATCTTGCATAGTATAAAATGAACACTTGTTCATAATGTATCCATAGAGACTTTTTATCAAACACTTGCATGGTATAACTTACACATAAGCTATCATGACATGTTTTCTTTCCCTTATTAGTTCATATGAACAATTTATCAAGCACTTGGTGAGCATAATATATTCACATAATAAGAGGGCTTCATGATTCACTTCTAATTTCATAATTTGAAGAGGTTTAACATGGATTCATATGAATCTACACACATAATAATCAATTCCACATGAAACTATAATAAATCATGAAATAAAAATTTAATTCAAATAATAATTATGAATACACTTTAATTCCAATCATGGAGGTGATAAATTCCAACAACTTGAAGTTTAAAAGAGTTTCTCGAACTCAAAAGATAGAAAGAAGCCTTGGATAAACACTTCACATACCTTAGTTGGCGAATTATGGAAGAATAATGGTGGAAACCTTGAGTCTTGGATCTTGAATGTGATGAACTAGGGTTTGTTCTTGATAAATTCTAAAGAGAATGAGTATATTTTGCCTCTTGGACAGCCTAATGATATGCTTTGGGGGCTGATATAAGGTAGGAAAAGACCCATTTACTCCTCTGAATGCGGGTTAAAAGACTGAAAGTTGAACCATTGATGCGCAAGATGACACGCCACATCATTTGCATCGATGCAATGACCAACGCGCCGTATCGAGTCCACGTTGGTTCACGAGAAATTTTAATTAGAAGCCAAGGAAAATATTAATCGTAGTGATGGCCACCGTGCCGCACCGAGATTGCATCGATACACTATTTTGGATTCCCAAATATAGTTCAAACGAGGTCCAAAAAATACAAAACTTTTCTGGGATCACCTACTGACATTTCTGATCATGAATTAATCTAAAGATCCATACTTTAAGGTCATAAGAGCCAAGAAATAGAGTTGCCAACTTACGAAGGCTGAAATAATACTAAGTCTGAATACTTTGCTAGAATTCTCTATGTCTGGAACACCTTAGTGAGCTTTAAAGACTGATTTGAGCTTAGGATTTTGCGGGGTCTTACAACATCTCCTCCTTGGAACCCTTTATCCTCGAAAGAGACTGATTAAACTGAGAATACTGATGGACTAGACTTAGACATTGAACATGAACAACTTAAGATTGATTTCATGACTGAAATTATTGGTATAGTGAATTGTCATACTGAACATGTATATCTGATGCATAAGTACATAGATGAACACAAGTCATGAATGCATGATTGGGATTGCTGATAAGCTGGGCTTACATACTAGACATACATGTTTGATGCATGAGTACATGACTTAACTGATTTGTGAATGCATATCTGAGTATGCAACGTTAATTGATACTATGTTGGTAGCTATATCTGAACATATGATTGAGTAATTCAAATAAAAACTGTTACCTTAGGCTTAGTCTGTGTTTGTAGAGAAGAGGTGAGGATACTAGGTCCGCATATCTATTTCTGCCTCCCAAGTAGCTCTCTCAATGGACTGATTTTGCCAAAGAACTTTGACTAGAGGGACTTTTTTGTTCCTCAGTCCACGAATTTGATAATCAAGGATTTCAACTGGGATCTCCTCATAAGAGAGTTTGTTCTAAATATCTATCCCCTCTATAGAGACAACGACTGCTGGGTCACCTATGCATTTCTTAAGCAAGAAGACATGGAACACTTGGTGCACTGAAGCAAAGCCCGAAGGCAACTCAAGCTCGTAAGCTATCTTTCCGAAATGATTGAGAATTCAATAAGGACCGACATATCAGGGACTAATTTTCCCCTTTTTGGCAAACCTCTTCACTTTTTTCATAGGAGAGATTTTCAAAAATACAAAATCACCGATCTCTAACTCGAGATCATTTACTAAATACACATAAATGAGAATATGAGAACATAACTGAGCTTGAAACGTTATATAGGAACTTAATATCATGAATGAAAATGATCCCCTGAATACATGGCTTACGGCTGAGATTAGAACCTATGGGCTTACCTGAAGAGAGGATGGAAGGTTTAGGTCATAAAAACTCTAAGATTATAGTGCATCTCCTCCTTGGGACATTATGTCCCTTGAAGAATGCTGACTTGGCTGAGATACTGAGGAAAAATTGAGATGATGCACAGGGCACATACAAACTGAATCATGCCTGCATATTGGGGATTTAAATCTAAGGCGTGACACCTGAACTGAGCTGAAATTGCAACTACATGGTTGCTCAATCTTGGAATAGTTACATTCATGAGACTTCAGATAGTTTGAATTGATGGAAAGATGAGAAAATCAACCATACTAACATTGTTCGCCTAGCTGTTAAACTGAATTACTAGTTTTGCAGACTAACATATGCTGACAACTTATATTTGATTGGAGCCTTTCTTTGATACTCTTTCTATAGAGTTCTGTGGCTTTAAGGATAAGGGAAATCTTGGCGTGGTCTTAATAAGATATCTAAATAAGAAATCTCCATGTAGCTACAGTTTTGTAATATGGAGCAAGACATATGAAAAGTAATCTAAGATAGAATTACTAAGCCTTATGATCTGAAACTACTAGATTACAATCTGAGCAACGTTTCTCGACTGTTCCCTCAATTGGAATTTCTACTTCAAAACTGCATGCATTTCACTTGAGGCTACCAAAATATTCACATGAGCACTGAGCACGAATGCATAAATGTACTATCTTATTTGATTAACTGAGTGGCTGATAACTGAATACTAGACTGAAATTGCATAGTATTATGCATATGTTGTAAGGACTGACTGAGTAACATGAGATAACTAAGTATGAATTCACAAAAATTGTATTATTTGAGAATGCAATACCAAGCGTGTAACATGATTCTAAAATAGTCTGTAAACTAAGGTACTGAAATACTGATAACTGAATTATTGATAACTGTACTCTATGGTCAAACAAATCTAAAACTAAATTGATTACTGGACTAGAACTATGATTAAGACTATAACTATGACTACAACTGAGATTTTACTGGAACTGAATACTGGGTTCTAATAATTCTACCTACGGAGGTTTGATCTGGACTAAATTCTCCTAATATGTTCAAGCGTACTCAAATCTCCAAAATGTATTTAGCCATTTACACATCAACATGACATTCAAGCCTATCTTCTTAGATACAGCCTCGTGTTAAACTAACAGGAAATAATCTTTTCTTAACATGAAATATTTATTGTCTCCCTTCTAAGCAATCGCTTATCACTGCATTATTTTGTAAGGAGAGTCCACTGAAGGCTAAAAATATGGGAACCTGAGGCATGTATGAATACTATACCAAACTCGACACTTAACTGAGGTCTGAGGAACCTAATGTCAACACCATTGATTTATCAAAAGATCTAAACTGAGAATATGCATGAAAAAATCTGAATTTACCCGATCGCTAGGAGTGTAGCATGGGTCATGGGAACTGAGCATACTATATAGCATGATATTGATACCTAATTCATGAGTTGCATAACCTGAGTCTGGAGATTCTGTATTCATGAAACATGATTCATAACACTGGGTGAATTGGAACTCCTTATACTAAGAACTGTAAGCGTGCGTGATTGCTAACGCGTACGAGCATGGGCTATACTCATAGAGCAAACATGTAAGACATGAATGAGTATCATGATAACTGATAGTTTTTGAGAGTCTTTAGTACGAGTCTAAGATGATCAGTAGGTTCAAGATTATTACGGGAATAGACAAGAGTGTCATCTATGTAGACTATGAAGAACATGTCTAAGTAATGCTAGAATAAATGGTTCATCAAGTCCATGAAAGCTGCAGGGGCATTGGTAAGACCAAATGATATGACTAAGAATTCAAAGTGACCATACCAACTTTTAATGGCTGTTTTCAAGATGTTACATTCTCTGACTCTGAGCTGATGATAGCCCGATCTGAGGTCTATAATGGAGAAGTAACTGGCACCCTGAAGTTGGCCAAACAAGTCATTGATTCTGGGAAGACGGTACTTTTTTTTGACTATGACTTTGTTTAGCTGATGGTAATCAATACATATTCTAAGAGAATCATCTTTCTTATGCACGAATAAAATTGGGGCACCCACAAGGACTCATTAGGTCTGATGAATCCCTTATTTAGGAGATCCTTCAACTGTTCCTTTAATTCTCTGAGTTTCACAGGTGCCATTCTATATGGAGGAATAGATATGGGCTGAGTGTCTGGAAGAAGGTCTATTCCGAAGTCAATTTCCCTTTTCGGAGGAACTCTGAGAAGATCTTTAGGAAATACATTTGGGAATTCACATGATATTGATACTGGTTCAAGGTTAAGGGTTTTTGAACTAGAGTCCTTTACTCGAACGAGATGGTAGACACATCCCTTAGATGACATTTTTCTTGCCCGAAGGTAAGAAAAAAGCTAACTACTAAGTTCTTAAGTAATACCCCTCCACTCTAGGACAGGCTTATTTGGAAACTAAAACTGGATAATTCTTTTTCTACAGTTGATTGAGGCATAGTAGGAATGAAGATAATCCATGTCGAGAATGACATCAAAATTAGTCATCTCTGATTCAACTAAGTCTGCTGAAGTGACTTTCTGAGATATCATGACTGGACAGTTCCTGAATACCCATCGAGCTATAACAGATTTAGACACTGCGATAGAGATTGAGAAAGGCTCTGTTAGAATTTTAGGTCTAACTCCAAAATCTACTGCCATATATGGAGTAACAAAAGACAAAAAAATTCCTGGATCTAGCAAAGCATAGACATATAAATGGAAAACTTCTGACATACCAATGACCATATCAGGAAAACTTTCCTAATCCTTTCGGGACTAAAGAGCATAAAGTATATTTGGGCGCTGCCTACTGGTGGCGCTGGATGTGATACCCTGCTGAGTTGGACGATTGGAATGAGCTGGGGGACGATTATACTAACACTGGGAACCTGAATGAGGGCGATCTCTGACCCTATGGCTTGGCTTGTCACATCCAAAACAAACATCACTTCCAGCTCTGCAGATACCCTAGTGGTTTCTTCTATATTTTTGGCAAAAAGGATTGGTTCGGCCACTCTTTTGCCTAGACATTCTGGCCCTCTTATTTTTCTCCCCTTTTCCTACCCCTCTTCTCCTTAATCTGTAGAGAATGAGTTGTAAGCGTAGATAGGATAACAATTAGTTGACTATTCTGAGCAACTACTTAATAAGCAAAGGCGGTGAAAGAAACTCTAAATTCAGCATGAGAAATATTCTCATTCAGGGGATCTTCCTGAATGAGCGTAGGGGCTGACTGGTTTTCATTACTTTTTTCATTAGCTTCTCTAGAAGACATGTTCTAGAAGCATAAGGAAGAGATGAATTAGACTGAGAGTTTAACTTGAGCTCATGCTCACTCACAATACATGAATACTGAAAGAAGGGAAACTTTTCCTAAAATATCTGGCAGTCTCTTGTTCATAAATGTGGCGCGTTACACACCCATTCATAAGATTTTACTAGATGTGACTTTCAGACTTCCTAGGACTCTGTTAAACCATAGGCTCTGATACCAAGTTTGTAACACCACGAGTCTGTGCCCCTGACTTTACACGGTGCTCATAATCCTAATGGACCACAAGCTAACCCATGATTGGTACCTACTCTATTAACTGAATGATAATACCGTAATATGTGAAAATTAGGCAAAAAACATTCCATAAGGTTTAATACTATAATAAAACCAAATACGGTATAATAATACCAAAACTAAAATATCTATCTGAAAATACTCTAGTCTAAAAAGCCTCTAATAAAACTGTCTGAAATGTAGAGTTGATGGGACAAGTCCGCAACTAACTCCGACTACTAAAATCAAATTAAAATAGTGAAATAATAATTATATCCTCCAACTATGAGGATTCACCACTAACTATAACAGCTGAAAATCTGAACCTATGATATAAAACATCATAGTGCAATATAAAGGTAAATCTCAGTACTTTTAATTTACTAGTATGCTAAGAAAGGTAGGCTGAAATGCATAGGTTCATATGCTAGAACTGTAATGACTGAATGACATGAGTATAACTGGATAATAGACATACAAGAATATGTAAACTGAAACTGAGATCGTGATAACACTGAATACTAATTAACTAATATCTGAGTATACTGATTTTTAATTACTGATAACCGAATGACTATATCTGACAGTCTTTATTCGGTGGAACTATACTCAATTTCGTTCTAAACTGAGTGACTGTGTTTGAGTCCTGAAACTGTAGAACTAAAATGAGTTTTTTACTGAGACTAAATCTAAAACTGAGATTGTGGGAGGTAATCGTCTAACAGACATGCCCCTTTCTAAAAAGATTGGGGTCCAACCTATAACCTTAGTTGGAAGGGTATCAATACTGTGCCATGGTAAAGACAAGATGTGAGTTAACCCTCTCAGAAAGAAAGCTCTTTCATCAACCCTCGCTGGCTGGAAAAACTCAAATAAGATGTATCAACCCTTATAATATATGGCAGTAAGATATCTCAACCTATGCTGGCTACGTAGTTCTATAATGCAGGGATTTCTACTAAGGGTCAAACTCTCTACTGGAAGGAATACCCCCATCCCTGGGTTAACTCAGTGCTGAATCCTACTCCTATCTGAATTGACACTAAACTGATTTCCTAGTTCATAATAGGCTTGAATGGATTGTTACTGATTATACTATCTAACTGAACTGAACTAAGTACATTGAGTTCCATTGACTGAAAAAATACTACAGAATTTTGTTAACTGATAGAATTTATTGAAGTCTGAATTAAATACTGAACTGGACTGATACACAGTCTACTAAGTTTTTCTAAGTCTTGTAACTAACTTAGAGTACTACTGATCATGAAATGACTGAGATTACTATATAGCTAACACTGGATCTAGGTAAAAAATTAAATTGTCAGGTATTAAATAACCCCAGGACATGATAACATAAAAAGTAAAGCATCACATGATCTTGCATTGCATAAAATGCACACTTTTTCATAATGTATCTATAGAGACATTTTATCAAACACTTGCATAGTATAACTTGCACATAAGCTAGCATGACATAATTTTTTTCCCTTATTAGTTCACTTGAAAAATTCATCAAGCACTTGGTGAGCATAATATATGCACATAATAAAAGGGCATCATGATTCACTTCTGATTTCACAATTTCTAGGGGTCTAACATGGATTCATATGAATATACACACATAATAACGAATTCCACATAAAACATATAACAAATTATGAAATAGAAATCTAATTCAAATAATAATCATGAATACACTTTAATTCTAATCATGAAGGTCATAAATTCAAACTACTTGAAGTTTAAAAGAGTTTCTTGGACTCCAAGGATGGAAGGATCCCTTGGATGATCACTTCACATACCTTAGTTGGAGAATTCTTGAAGAATAATGGTGGAAACCTTGAGTCTTGGATCTTAAATAGGATGCACTAGGGTTTGTTCTTGATAAATTCAAGAGAGAATGAGTATATTCTTCCTCTTGGATGACTTAATAATATGTTTTAGGGGCTGATACAAAGAGGGAAAAGACCCATTTACCCCTTTGGACTAGGGTTTAAAAGACTAAAAGTTGAACCATCGATACGCAGGCCGACACGCCGTATCGTTGGCACCGACGCGATGACCAATGCAGTGTTAAGTCTGCATTGGTTTACTGGAAAGTTCTATTGGAAGCCAAGAAAAATATTAACTGACGCGATGGACTCCATGCCACATCGAGATCGCGTACACTATTTTGGATTTCTAAACATGGTTCAAATGAGGTCTAAAAAATACAACTCTTGTCCGGAAACACCTACTGACATTTCTGATCATGAATCAATCTAACTATTGATACTTTAAGGTCATAAGAGCTTCAAAATAGAGTTGCTAACTTTCAAAGGCCAAAATAACACTAAGTCTAAATACTTAGCTAGAATTTTCTAATTCTAGGACCCCTTAGCAAACTTAAAATATTGAGTTGAGCTTAGGATTTTGCGGGGTCTTACAATATCTCCCCCTTAGGAATATTCATCCTCGAATGAGACTAATAAAATTAAGAATATTAATAGAATGAACTTTGACACTGAACATGCACAACCTAAGCATGATTTCATGACTAAAATTATTGGTATACTAAATTATCATACAAAACATGCATATCAGATGCATGAGTACATTGCTGAACATGATTTATGAATTCATGACTGGGATTGCTGATAAGCTGGGCTTATATACTAGACATGTATATCTGATGCATGAGTACATAATTAAACTGATTCGTGAATGCATGTCTGAGTATGCACCATTAATTGATACTACGGTGGTAGCTATATCTGAACATGAGACTGAGTAATTCGAAAAAAAAAACTATTACCTTGGTCTGAGTCTAATTTGTAGAGAAGAGGTGAGGATACTTGATCTGTATATCTGCTTTTGCGTCCCAAGTAGTTCCCTCAATGGACTGATTTAGCCAAAGAATTTTGACTAGAGGGAATTTTTTGTTTCTCAGTCTTCTGATAATCAAGGATTTTGACTGGGATCTCCTCATAAGAGAGGCTATTTTGAATATCTATACCCTCTATAGGGACTACGACTGCTGGGTTACCTATGCATTTCTTAAGCAAAGAGACATGAAACACTGGGTGCACTGAAGCTAAGCCCATAGGAAACTCAAGATCGTAAGCTACCTTTCCAAAATGGCTGAGAATTTGGTAAGGACTAATATATTGAGGACTGAGTTTCCCCTTTTTGCCTTCACTCATTTCATATAAGTGATTTTAAAGAATACAAAATCACCGATCTCCAACTCAAGATTATTTACTGAATACGCATGAATGAGAATATGAGAACATAACTGAGCCTTAAATATGATATAGAAACTGAATATGTTGAACAAAAATGAACCCCTGAATACATGGCTTACGAATGAGATTGGAACTTGTAGGTACACCTATGAGTATCAACTACTCCAAACTACATTCATTACGTAAAGAGAGAATGGAAGGATTAGGTCATGAAGGCTCAGGGATTACAGTGCATTTCCCCCTTGGGACATTATTTCCCCTGAAGAATGCTGACTTGACTGAGATATTAAGGAAAAACTAAGATGATGCATAAGGCACCTACAAACTGGATCATACCTACATATTTGGGATCTAAAACTAAGGCATGACACCTGGACTGTGCTAAACTCGTAACTACATGGTAGTTCGATCTTGGAATAGTTATATTCATGATAATTCAGATAGTGCGACTTAATAGAAAGAAGAGAAACCCAACTAATCTAACATTATCCACTTAGCTGTTAAACTGAATTGCTGGGTTTGTGGACTAACTTATTCTGACAACTTTTATTCGATTGGAGCCTTTCTTTGACACTCTTTCTATAGAGAGCTAGTAGCTTTAGGGAGCATGGAAATCTTGGCATGGTCTGAATAAGACATCTGAATAAGAAATCACCATGTGGCTGAAGTTTTGTAATATGGAGAAAGACCTACGAAATGTAATCTAAGTAGAGTTACTAAGACTTATGTACTGACACTACTAGCTTACAATCTTAGCTACGTTTCTCAACTATTCCCTCAACTAGAATTTCTACTTCAACACAACAAGATTTTCACTTGAGGCTACCAAAATATTCACATGGGTACTGAGCACGATCGCATAAACATACTAACTTATTTGATTAACTGAGTGGCTGATAGTTGAATACTGGTTTTGTAGGATTAAACTGTACCTAGTCTGGACTAAAAATTCATAGTATTATGCATATGTGGTAAGGAATGACAGAGTAATATGAGGTAACTAAGCATGAATTTACAAAAAATGTATTATTTGAGAATGCAAGACCAAACGTATAACATGATTCTGAAATAGTCTATAAACTGAGGTACTGAAATACTGATAACTATACGCTATGGTCAAGCAAATCTAAAATTGAACTTAGTTACCGATCTGATTACTAGAATGGGACTATGACTGAGACTGTAACAAAGACTGCAATTGAGACTATACTAGAACTGAATACTAGGTTCTGATAATTCTACCTACTGAAGTTTGATCTGGACTGAATTCTCCTTATATGTTCAAGCCTCAAATCTCCAAAATTCATTTAGCCACTTACACATCAATATAACAATCAAGCCTATCTTCTTAGCTATAACCAGATGTAAAACTAGTATGCAATAATCTTTTCTTAACATGAAATATTTACTGCCTCCCTTCTAAGTAAATGCTTATCACTACATTTTGTTAGGAAAGTCTAGTGAAGGGTTAAAACATAGGAACCTGAGGTATGCATAAATACTATACCAAACTCGACACTTAACTGAGGTTTGAGGAATAGAATGTCAACACCATAGATTTATCAAAAGATCTAAACTGAGGAAATGCATGACAAAATCTAAATTTAGTCGATCGCTAAGAGTGTAGTCTGGGTCATAGGAACTGAGCATACTATATAGCATGACATGGATACCTAAGTCATGACTGTATGACCTGAGTCCAGAGTTTCTAAATTAATGAAACATGATTCATAACACTGGGTGAACTAAAAATCCTTAAACTAGGAACTATAAGCGTGCACATTTGCTAATGTGCACGTGTATGGGCTATAATCATAGAGCTAATATGTAAGACATGAATGGGTATCATGATAATGATAGTTTTTGAGAGTCTAAAGTATGAGTCTGATATGATCAGTGGGTTCACCCCCATTATGGGAATAGACAAGATTGTCATCTATGTATACTATGATGAAAATATCCAAGTACTGCTAGAACACACGATTCATCAAGTTTATGAAAGCTGCTGGGGCATTGGTAAGACCACAGGACATGACTAAGAATTCAAAGTGGCCATACTGAGTTTTGATGGCTGTTTACTGGATGTCACATTCTCTGACTCTGAGCTGATCAGAGGATGATCTGAGGTCTATCTTGGAGAAGTAACTAGTAACCTGAAGTGGGTAAAATAAGTTATCAATTCTAGGATGAGGGTACTTGTTTTTGAATGTGACTTTATTTAGCTGACCGTAATAAATATACATTCTAAGAGAATCATCTTTCTTACGCACGAATAAAATTGAGGCACTCACGGGGACATACTGGGTCTGATGAATCCCTTATTTAGGATATCCTTCAACTGTTCTTTTAATTCTCTGAGTTTCACAGGTGCCATTTTGTATGGCAAAATAGATATGGGCTGAGTGTCTGAAAGAAGGTATATTCCAAAGTCAATTTCCCTTTCGGAAGGAACTTCGAGAAGATCTCCGCGAAACACATCTAGGAATTCACATGCTACTGACACTGACTCAAGGTTAGAGGTTTTAGAACTAGAGTCCTGGAATCGAGCTAGATGGTAGATACGTCCCTTAGATATTATTTTTCTCGCCCGAAGGTAAGAAATAAGCTGACCCCTAAGTGCTGATGTACTACTCCTCCACTCTAGGACGGGCTCATTTGGAAACTAAAACTGGACAATTATATTTCTACAGTTGACTGAGGTATAGTAGGAATGAAGCCAATCCATGTCGAGAATGATATCAAAATCAGTTATCTCTAATTCAACTATGTCTGTTGAAGTGATTTTCTGAGATATCATAGCCAGATAGTTCCTGTATACTCGCTAGGCTAAGATAGATTTACCCTCTGGGGTAGAGCCTGATAAAGGCTCTGTTAGAATTTTTGGACTGACTCAGAAATCTATTGCCATATATGAAGTAACAAAGGACAAAGAAGCTCCTGGATATAGCAAAGTATAGACATGTAAATGGAAAACTTGTAACGTACCAGTGACCACATTAGGAGAACTTTCTTGATCCTATTGGGACTGAAGAGCGTAGAGTCTATTTGGGCGCTGCCCACTAGGGGCAGTGGATGTGGCACCCTGTTGAGTTGGTTGACCGGACTGAGCTGAGGGACAATTATACTGACTTTAGGAACCTGATTGAGGTAAATCTCTGACCCTATGGCCTAGATTTCCACATCAAAAACACACATCTCTGCCAGCTTTGCAGATACCCTGGTGGTTTCTTCCACATTTCTAGAAAAAAGGATTGGTTTAGCCACTCTTTGGCCTAGACGTTCTGGCCGTCTTATTATTTTTCCCTTTTTTTCTATGCCTCTTCTCCTTACTCTGAGGAGCATGAGCTTAAGCCTAGATATGATAAAAACCAGTTAACTTTTTTGAGCAACTAATAAATGAGCTAAAGCAGTGAAAGCAACTCTAAATTCAGCGTGAGAAATATTCTTATTCAGGGGATCTGCCTGAACGGGTAGAGGGGCTGACTTATTTTCATTAATTTTTTCGTTAGCTTCTCTTGTAGACATGTTATGTAAACATAAGGAAGAGATTAATTAGACTGAGATCTTAACTTGAGCTCATGTTCACTCACACGACATGAATACTAAAAGAAGGGAAACTTTTCCTAAAATATCTCACAGCCTCTTGTTCATAAGTGTGGCGCGTTTCACACCCATGCACAAGGTTCTACTTGATATGACTTTCCAACTTCTTAGGACTCTGTTAAAGCTTAGGCTCTAATACCAAGTATTTAGCACCCCGAGTCTGTACCCCATACTCTACACGGTGCTAATACTCCTAAAGGACCACAAGCTAACCCATGACTGGTACTTGCTCTATTAATAAATAATAAAACCATAATATGTGAAAATTAGGTGGAGAACAATCCATAAGGTCCAATACTATAATAAAACTAAATACGGCATACGAATAACAAAATTGAAATATCTTTGTAAAAATACTCTAGTCTGAAAAACCTCTAAACTATCTGAAATGTGGAGTTGATGGGACAAGTCCCCACCTAACTCCGGCTGCTGAAATAAAACTAAAATACTGAAATGATAATCATGTCCTCGAACTATGTGGACTCACCACTAACTATGACTGCTGGATATCTATAACTTCTAGGGATAATCCGTAGCCTGTGCATCTGAACCTATGATATAAAACATCATAGCGCAAGAAAAAGGTATACGTCAGTACTTTGAATATACTTCTATACAAAGTGAAGTAGGATAAAATGCATAGGTTCATATACATGAATAGTACTAATCAAATGACATGCGTATAACTAGATGAGAGTACATGTATGAATATGTAAGCTATAACTGAGATCGTGATAAAACTGAATACTAAGTCTGAATTTTGATTAACTAATATCTGCGTTTACTGATACTGAATTACTGATAAATGAATGACTGTATCTGATAGTCTTGCTTCTATGGAACTATATTGAGTTCCTTACTGATTTGAGTGACTGTTTCTGACAGTTCTGAATCTATAGAACTGAAATGAATTTTGTACTTAGACTGAATCTGAAACTGAGACTGTGGGAGGTAATCATCTAACCCATATGCCCTTTTTTAAATAGATTAGAATCCAACCTATAACCCCAGTTAGAAGGGTTTGAATATCATGCAATAATTAAGGACAAGCTGTGAGTTAACCCTCTCTGACAGTAAGCTGTTTCGTCAACCCTTGCTGGCAGGAAAACTCAAATGAGATGTATCAGCCCTCATAATATCTGGCAGAAAGATATCTCAACCTACGCTGGCTACGTAGTTTCATAACGCAGGGATTGTTACTAAGGGTCAAACTCTCTGCTAGCAGGAATTCTCCCATCCTTGGGTTAACTTAGTGCTGAATCCTACTCCCATCTGAATAAACACTGAATTGATTAACTAGTTCATAATAGGCTTGACTGTACTGTTACTGATTATACTTTCTAACTGAACTAAACTAAGTTCATTGAGTTCCACTGACTGATGGAATACTACTAAATTCTATTAACTAACTTAATTTACTGAGTTCTGGCTGAATACTAAACTGGACTAGACTGATACAGAGTTTACTGAGCTTTCCTGTGTCCTATAACTGACTGACGGTACTACTGTATCTGAAATTACTGAGATTATTCTATATCTGACACTGGTTCTAGGTTAACAGCTAAAATGTTGTGTATTTAATACCCTCTGGACTCGATAGTAAGAAAAGTAAAGCATCACATGATCTTAAATAGCATAAAATGCACACTTGTTCATAATGTACCTATAGAAACATTTTATCAAACACTTGCATGGTATAACTTGAAAATAACCTAGCATGACATGATTTTTTTCCCTTATTTGTTTACACGAACAATTCATCAAGCACTTGTTGAGCATAATATATGCACATAATAAGAGGGCATCATGATTCACTTCCAATTTCATAATTTCAAGGTGTTTAACATGGATTTATACGAATCTACACACATAATAACCAATTCCATATGAAACATATATAAATATTGAAATAAAAATCTAATTCAAATAATAATCATGAATACACTTTAATTCTAATCATGGAAGTCATAAATTCTAACTACTTGAAGTTTAAAAGAGTTTCTTGGACTCCAAGGATGGAAGGATCCCTTGGATGAACACTTCACCTACCTTAGTTGGAGAATTCTTGAAGAATAATGGTGGAAACCTTGAGCCTTGGATCTTGACTGTGATGAACTAGGGTTTGTTCTTGATAAATTCTAGAGAAAAAGAGTTTATTTTGCCTCTAGGATGGCTTAATGATATGTTTTAGGGGTTTATATATGGTAGGAAAAGACCTATTTACCCTTATGGAATCGATTTTAAAAGACTGAAAGTTGAACCATCGATGCGCAGGCTGACGAGCCGCATCATTGGCATCAATGCGATGAATAACGCACTATGTCGAGTCCGCATTGGTTCACTACAAATTGCCATTGGAAGCCAAGGAAAATATTGATCGACACGATGGACCCGCGCCGCGCCGACATCGCGTCGATGCACTATTTTGGATTTCTAAACATGGTTCAAACGAGGTTTGAAAAATACAAAACTCATCCAGGAACATCTAATGACATTCCTAATCATGAATCAATCTAAATATTGATACTTTAAGGTCATAAGAGCCATAAAATAGAGTTTCCAACTCACGAAGGCCAAATTAATACTATGTCTGAATACTTAGCTAGAATTTTCTAAGTCTAGGACCCCTTAGCGAGCTTAAAAGACTGAGTTAAGCTTCGGATTTTTTGGGGTCTTACAATATATCCCCCTTAGGAATATTCATCCTCGAATGAGACTGATAAAACTGATAGACTAGACTTAGACATTGAACATGCACAACTTAAGCATGATTTCATGACTTAAATTATTGGTATACTAAATTATCATATAGAACATGTATATCAGATACATGATTATATTGCGGAATATGATTTATGAATGCATGACTAGGATTGCTGATAATCTGGGCTTATATACTGGACATGCGTGTCAGATACATGATTACATAATTGAATAGATTCATGAATGCATGTCTGAATATGCAACATTAATTGATACTACATTGGTGGCTACATCTGAACATGAGACTGAGTGATTCAAAGAAAAATTATTAGCTTGGGATGAGTTTTACTTGTGGAGAAGAGGTGAGGATACTTGGTCCGCATATCTTCTTCTGCATCCCAAGTAGCTCTCTCAATGGAATGATTCCGCCAAAGAACTTTGACTAGAGGGACATATTTGTTCCTCAGTCTATGAATTTGATAATCAAGGATTTTGACTGGGATATCCTCATAAGAGAGGCTATTCTGAATATCTATACCCTCTATAGGGACTACGACTGCTGCGTCACCTATGCATTTCTTAAGAAAGGGGACATGGAATACTGGGTGCATTAAAGCTAAGCCCATAGTCAACTCAAGATGGTAAGATACCTTTCCAAAATGGCTGAGAATTTGGTAAGGACTGGCATATCAAGGACTAAGTTTCCCCTTCTTTCCTTCACTCATTTAATAGGAGAAATTTTAAAGAATAAAAAATCACAGATCTCCAACTCGAGATCATTTACTGAATACGTATGAACGAGAACATGAGAACATAACTGAGTCTGAAACATGATATAGGAACTGAATATGATGAACAGAACTGAGTCCCTGAATACATGGCTTACAACTGAGATTTTAACTTGGGGGTCCTCCTATGAGTACCAAATACTCCAAACTAGATTCATAACGTGAAGAGAGGATGAAGGGTTTAGGTCATGAAAGGTCAGGAATTATAGTGCATTTCCCTCTTGGGACTTTATGTCCCCTGAAGAGTGCTGACTTGGCTGAGATATTAAGGAAAATTTGAGATGATGCACAGGGCACCTATGGACTGAATTGTACCTGCATATCGAGGATCTAATACTAAAGAATGACACCTGAACTGAGCTAAACTCGCAACCACATGGTTGCTCAATCTTGGAATAGTTACATTCATGATACTTCGGATAGTTTGACTCGATTGAAAGATGAGAAACCCAACTAATCTAACATTGTTCGCCTAGCTGTTAAACTAAATTACTAGTTTTATGGACTAACTTATGATGACAACTTATATTCGACTGAAGCCTTTCTTTGATACTCTTTATATAGAGTTCTAGTAGCTTTAAGGATCAGGGAAATCTTGGCGTGGTCTGAATAAGACATCTGAATAAGAAATCACCACGTGGCTGCATTTCTATAATATAGAGAAAGACCTACGAAATGTCATCTAAGATAGAGTTACCAAGCCTTATGTACTGACACTACTATTTTAAAATCTTAGCCACGTTTCTCAACTATTCCCTCAACTGGAACTTCTACTTCAACACTGCAAGATTTTTACTTGAGGCTACCAAAATATTCACATAGGTATTAATCACGATCGCATAAATGTACTAACTTATTTGATTAACTGAGTGGATTATAGCTGAATACTGGTCATGTAGCATTAAATTATACTTAGTCTGGATTATAACTGTATAGTATTATTCATATATGTTAAGGACTGAATGAGTGACATGAGATAATGGAGCATGAATTCACAAAAATTGTATTATTTGAGAATGTAAGACCAATCGTATAACATGATTCTGAAATATTCTATAAACTGAGGTACTGAAATACTGATAACTGTACGCTATGGTCAAGCAAATCTAAAATTAAATTGAGTTACTGTTCTAATTACTGGACTGGTACTGTGACTGAGACTGTAACTAAGACTGCAATTGAGATTGTACTGGAACTGAATACTGTGTTCTGATAATTCTACCTACTAAGGTCTGATATGGACTGAATTTTTCTAATATATTCAAGCCTACTCAAATATCAAATATACATTTAGCCACTTAAACATCAACATGACATTCAATCCTATCTTTATAGATATATCCTCATGTAAAACTAGCATACAGTAATCTTTTCTTAACATGAAATATTTACTTTTTCCCTTCTAAGTAATTGATTATCACTACATCATTTTGTAAGGAGAGTCCACTGAAGGGTTAAAACATGGGAACCTGAGGTATGCATGAATACTATACCAAACTCGATACTTTACTGAGGTCTGAGAAAGAGAATGTCAACACCATGGATTTATCAAAAGATCTAAACTGAGGATATGCATCAAAAAATTTGAATTTAGCCAATCACTAGGAGTGTAGCATGGGTCATGGGAACTGAGCATACCGTATAGCATGACATGGTTACCTAACTCATGAGCTATATGACCTAATTCTAGAGTTTCTGTATTTATGAAACATGATTCGTAACACTGGGTGAACTGGAACTCCTTATACCAGGAACTGTGAGCGTGCATGATTGCTAACGTGCATGAGTATGGGCTATGATCTGAGAGCTGACATGTAAGGCATGAATGGGTATCATGATAACTGATGGTTTTTGATAGTCTAAAGTACGAGTACGAGATGATCAGTAGGTTCATCCTCATTATGGGAATAGACAAGAGTGTTATCTATGTAGACTATGATGAACATGCCCAAGTACTAATAGAACACACGATTCATCAAGTCTATGAAAACTGTTGGGGCATTGGCAAGACCATAGGACATGACTAAGAATTCAAAGTGACCATACTGAGTTCTGAAGGATGTTTACTAGATGTCACATTCTCCGACTCTGAGCTGATTAGAGCCCAGTATGAGGTCTATCTTGGAGAAGTAAGTGATACTCTGAAGTTGGTAAAACAAGTCATTAATTCTAGGAAGAGGGTACTTATTTTTTATTGTGACTTTATTTAGCTGACGATAATCAATACACATTCTGAAAGAATCATCTTTCTTATGCAGGAATAAAATTAAGGCACCCACGGGGATATACTGGGTCTGATGAATTCCTTATTTAGGAGATCTTTCAACTGTTCTTTTAATTCACTGAGTTTCATAGGTGCTGTTCTGTATGGCGAAATAGATATAGGCTAAGTGTTTGGAAGAAGGTCTATTCTGAAGTCGATTTCCATTTCAGGAGAAACTGCGAGAAGATCTTCAAGAAACACATCTGGGAATTCACATTCTACTGAAACTGACCCAAGGTTAGGGGTTTCAGAACTAGAGTCCTGGACTCGAACAAGATTGTAGAAACATCCCTTGAATATCATTTTTCTTGCTCGAAGGTAAGAAACAAGCTGACCCCTAAGTGCTGCAGTACTACTCCTTCACTCTAGGATGGGCTCATTCGATAACTGAAACTAGACAATTCTATTTCTTCAGTTGACTAAGGCATAGAATGAATGAAGCCAATCCATTCTGAGAATAACATCAAAATCAGTCATCTGTGATTTGACTAAGTCTGTTAAAGTGACTTTTTGAGGTATCATAACTGGATAGTTCCTGTATACTCGCTAGGCTAAGATAGATTTACCCTCTGGGGTGGAGACTGACAAATGCTCTGTTAGAATTTTGGGAATGACTCCAAAATCTACTGCTATATATGGAGTAACAAAGGACAAAGAAGCTCCCGGATATAGAAAAGCATAGACATGTAAATGGAAAACTTATAACATACTAGTGACCACATTAATAGAAATTTCGTAATACTGTCAGGACTGAAGAGTGTAGATTCTATTTGGGCGCTGCCCACTGGTGGCAGTGGATACGACACCCTGCGTAATTGGGCGATTGAACTGTACTGGGGGATGATTATACTGACCTTGGGAACCTGACTGAGGGAAATATTTGACCCTGTAGCCTAGCTTTCCACATCCATAATACGTATCACTACCAGCTCTGTATATACCATGGTGGTTTCTTCCATATTTCTGGCAAAAAGGATTGGTTTGGCTATTCTTTGGCCTAAACGTTTGGCCTTCTTGTTTTTTCTCCCCTTTTTTCTATGCCTTTCCTTTTTACCATGCGGAGCATGAGCTTAATCCTAGATATGATAACAACTAGCTAACTATTCTGAGCAACTAAAGAATAAGCTAAAGCAGTGAAAGCAGCTCTAAATTCAGCATGAGAAACATTCTCATTCAGGTGATCTGCCTGAACGGGCGGAGGGGCTGACTGGTTTGCACTACTTTTTTCGTTAGCTTCTCAGGAAGACATGTTCTGGAAGCATAAATAACAGATTAATTAGACTGAGAGATTAACTTGAGCTCATGTTCACTCACACGACATGAATACTGAAAGAAGGGAAATTTTTCCTAAGACATCTCACAGCCTCTTGCTCTTAAGTGTGGCGCATTTCACACCCATGCACAAGATTCTACTAGATATGACATTCAGACTTCCTAGGACTCTGTTAAACCTTAGGCTTTGATACTAAGTTTGTAAAGCCCCAAGTTTGTACCCCAGACTCTACACGGTGCTAATAATCCCGAAGGATCAAAAGCTAACCCATGACTGGTACCTGCTCCATTAACTAAACAATAATACCGTAATATGTGGAAATTAGGCAAAAAATATTCCATAAGGTTCAATACTGTAATAAAACTAAATACAGTATAACAATACCAAAACTAAAATATCTGTCTGAAAATACTCTAGTCTATAAAGCCTCTAAACTGTCTGAAATGGGAAGTTAATGGGACAAGTCCCCAACTAACTCAGGCTACTTAAATAAAAATAAAATACTAAAATGATAATCATGGCATAGAACTATGAGGAATCACCACTAACTACGACTACTGAATATCTGTAACTGCTAGGATGATCCAGAGCCCGTGCGTCTGAACCTATGATATAAAACATCATAGCACAAAAGAAAGGTATGTGTCAGTACTTTGAATGTACTGGTATACAAAGTGAGGTAGGCTGAAATGCATGGGTTCATATGCATGAACAATACTGACTAAATGACATGAGTAAAATCGAATGAAAGTACATGCATGAATACGTAAACTATAATTGAGATCATGATAAATATGAATACTGAGTTTGAATAATGATTAACTAATATCTGAGTTTACTGATACTGAATTACTGATAACTGAATAATTGTATCTGACAGTATTGATTTTCTAGAACTATTGAGTTTCGTACTGAACTGAGTGACTATTTCTAACAGTCCTGAATCCATAGAACTGAAATAAGTTTTGTACTGAGACTAAATCTGAATATAAGACTGTGGAATATAATCATCTAACCCATATGCCCTTTTTTAAACAGATTAGGGTCTAAACTATAACCCCAGTTGGAAGGGTGTCAATACCGTGCAATGGTTAAAGACAAGCTATGAGTTAACCCTCTATGATAGGAAGCTCTTTCGTCAGCCCTTGCTGGCAGAAAAAACTCACATGAAATGTATCAGCCCTCATAATATCTGGCAGAAAGATATCTCAACCTACGCTGGCTACGTAGTTCTATGACACAGGGATTGCTACTAAGGGTCAAACCATCTGCTAGTAGGAATGCTCCCATCCTTGGGTTAACTCGGTGCTAAATCCTACACCCATCTGAATAGACACTGAACTGATTTTCTAGTTCATACTAGGCTTGACTATACTGTTACTAATTATACTTTCTAACTGAACTGAACTGAGTTCATTGAGTTCCATTGACTGATAGAATACTACTAAATTTTGTTAACTGACTTAATTGACTGAGGTCTGATTGAATACTGAACTGGACTAGACTGATACAGAGTTTACTCAGTTTTCTTGTGTCTTATAACTGACTGAGGGTACTACTGATTGTGACATTACTGAGAATATTCTATATCTGACACTGGTTCTAGGTTAACAACTAAAATTTCGAGTATTAAATACCCCCAGGACTCGATAGCATGAAAAGTAAAGCATCACATGATCTTGCATAGCATAAAATGCACACTTGTTCATAATGTATCTATAGAGACATTTTATCAAATACTTGCGTGGTATAACTTGCACATAAGCTAGCATGACATGATTTCTTTCCCTTATTAGTTTACATGAACAATTCATCAAGCACTTGGTGAGCATAATATATGGACATTATAGGAGGGCATCATGATTCACTTTTAATTTCACAATTTCAAGGGGTTTAACATGGATTCATATAAATCTACACACATAATAACAAATTCTACATGAAACATATAATAAATCATGAAATAGAAATCTAATTTAAATAATAATCATTAATACACTTTAATTCCAATCATAAAGGTCATAAATTCCAACTACTTGAAGTTTAAAAGAGTTTCTTAGACTTCAAGGATAGAAGGAACCCTAGGATGAACACTTCACATACCTTAGTTGGCAAATTCTTGACGAATAATGGTATAAACCTTGAGTCTTGGATCTTGAATGTGATGAAATAGGGTTTGTTCTTGATGAATTCTAGTGAGAATGAGTATATTTTTCCTCTTGGACGGCTTAATGATATGTTTTGTGGGAAGATATAAGGTGGGAAAAGAACTATTTACCCCTTTTGATGTGGGTTTAAAGACTTAAAATTGAACCATTGATGCGTAGTCTAATGCGACGCGTCATTGGCATTAATGCGAAGACCAATGCACCGTGTCGAGTCTATGTTGGTTCACTAGATATTACCATTGGAAGCCAAGGAAAATATTAATCAATGCGATGGCCAATGCGCCACGCTGAGATCGCGTTGATACACTATTTTGGATTCCCAAAGATGGTTTAAACGAGGTCTGAAAAATATGAAACTCATTCGAGAACACCTACTAACATTCCTGATAATAAATCAATCTAAAAATTAATACTTTAAGGTCATAAGAGCCACAAAATAGAGTTGCCTACTCACGAAGGCCAAAATAATACTAAGTCTGAATACTTAGCTAGAATTCTCTAAGTCTGGGACCCCTTAGTAAGCTTAAAAGACTGAGTTGAGCTAAGGATTTTGCGGGGTCTTACAATATCTCCCCCTTGGGAATATTTGTCCTCAAATGAGACTGATTAAACTGAGAATACTGATAGACTGGACTTAGACACTGAACATGCACAACTTAAGCATGATTTCATGACTGAAATTATTGGTAACCTGAATTATCATAATGAACATGTATATCTGATGTATGAGTACATAGATGAACACGATGCATGAATGTATGACTGGGATTGCTGATAAGCTGGGCTTATATACTGGACATACATGTCTGATCAATGAGTACATGACTAAACTGATTCATGAATGCATGTATCAGTATGCAATGTTAATTGATTTTACATTAGTAGCTATATTTGAATAGAAGAGGTGAGGATACTTGGTCTGCATATCTACTTATGCCTCCCAAGTAGCTCCCTCAATAGACTGATTTTGCAAAAAAGCTTTGACTAGAGGGACTTCTTTATTACTCTATCTACAAATTTGATAATCTAGGATTTTGACTGGGATCTCCTCATAAGAGAAGCTGTTCTGAATATCTATGCCCTCTATAGGGACTACGACTGCTGGGTCACCTATGCATTTCTTAAGCAAGGAGACATGGAGCACTGGGTGCACTAAAGCTATGACCGAAGGTAACTCAAGCTCGTAAGCTTCCTTTTTGAAATAGGTGAGAATTCGGTAAGGACCGACATATCGGGGATTGAGTTTCTACTTTTTGCCAAACCTCTTATTTTTTTCATAGGAGAGATTTTCAAGAATACAAAATCACCGATCTCCAACTCTAGATCATTTACTTAATACGCATGAGGTAGAACATGAGAACATAACTGAGCCTAAACCGTGATATAAGAGCTAAATATCATGAATAGAATTGAGCCTCTTAATACATAGCTTACTACTGAGATTAGAACTTGTGGGTCCACCTATGAGTACCAAATACTCTAAACTAGATTCGTTACATAAAGAGAGAATAAAAGGTTTAGTTTATGAAAGCTCTGGGATTTTAGTGCATCTCTCTCTTCGGACATTATGTCCCCTAAAGAATGTTGACTTGGCTGAGATACTAAGGAATAACTGAGATGATGTACAGGGCACCTATGAACTAAATCGTGCCTACATATCGGGGATCTAAAATTGAGGCATGACACCTGAACTAAGCTGAACTCGCAACCACGTGGTTGCTTGATCTTGAAAGAGTTATATTCATGAGACTTCGGATAGAGCGAATAGATTGAAAGATGAGAAACCCAACCATACTAACTATGTCTGCCTAGCTTTTAAACTGAATTACTGGTTTTGCGGACTAACTTATGCTGACAACATATATTCGAATGGAGCCTTTCTATGACACTCTTTCTATAGAGTTCTACTGTCTTTAGGGAGTAGCGAAATCTTAGCATGGTCTGAATAAGACATCTAAATAAGAAATCACCATGTGGATGCAGTTCTGCAATATGGAGCAAGACCTATGAAATATCATCTAAGATAGAGTTACTAAGCCCTATGCACTAAAACTTCTAGCTTACAATCTTAGCCACATTTCTCGACTA
Source organism: Capsicum annuum (assembly GCF_002878395.1). NCBI lineage: Eukaryota > Viridiplantae > Streptophyta > Magnoliopsida > Solanales > Solanaceae > Capsicum > Capsicum annuum. The sequence continues at coordinate 150,897,356 of NC_061120.1, read as the reverse complement.
TTCCTTCAACTGGAATTTCTACTTCAACACTGCATGCATTTCACTCGAGGCTACAAAAATATTCATATGGGCAATGAGCATGAACACATAAACGTACTAACTTATTTGATTAACTGAGTGGCTGATAACTGAATACTAGTTATGTAGGATTGAACTATACTTAGTCTGGATTGAAACTGCATAGTATTATGTATACGTGGTAAGGACTGACTGAGTAGCATGAGATAACTAAGCATGAATTCACTAAAAATGTATTATTTAAGAATGCAAGACCAAGCTTTTAACATTATTTTGAAATAGTCTTTAAATTGAGATATTGAAATACTGATAACTGAATAACTAATAACTGTACGCTATGGTCAAGCAAATCTGAAATTGAACTGAGTTATTTATATGATTACTGGACTGTACTGTGACTGAGACTATAACTAAGACTGCAACTGAGACTATACTAAAACTGAATACTGGGTTCTGATAATCCTACCTACTAAGGTCTGATCTAGGCCAAATTCTCCCAATATGTTCAAGCCTACTCAAATCTCAAAAATGTATTTAGCCACTTAACATTAATATGACGTTCTAGCCGATCTTCATAGCTATAACCTCGTGTAAAAATAACATGCAATAATCTTTTCTTAACATGAAATATTTACTATCTCCCTTCTAAGCAACTGCTTATCACTACATCATTTTGTAAGGAGAGTCCACTAAAGGGTTAAACATGGGAACCTGAGGTCTACATAAATACTATACCAAACTCGACACTTAACTAAGGTTTGAGAAATACAATGTCAACACCATAGATTTATTAGAAGATCTAAACTGACGATATGCATGATGAAATCAAAATTTAGCCGATGTCTAGGAGTGTAGCATGGGTCATGGGAACTGAGCATACTATATAGCATGACATGGATACCTGAGTCATAAGCTGAATGACCTAAGTCTGGAGTTTTTGTATTCATGAAACATGATTCGTAAAACTGGGTGAACTAGAACTCCTTATACTAGGAACTATAAGCGTGCACGATTGCTAACGTGTATGAGTATGGGTTGTGATCATAGAGCGACGAGTAAGACATGAATGGGCATCATTATAACGGATCATTTCTGACAGTCTAAAGTACGAGTCTCTGATGATAAGTGGGTTTATCCTCATTACGGAAATAGACAAGAGTATCATGTATGTATACTATGATGAATATGTCCAAGTACTGCTAGAAAACACGATTCATTAGTCCATGAAAGCTGCTAGAGCATTGGTAAGACCAAAGGACATGACTAAGAATTTGAAGTGACCATACCGAGTTCTGAAGGCTATTTTCAGGATGTCATATTCTCTGAAATTGAGCTGATGATAGACCGATCTAAGGTCTATCTTGGGGAAGTAATTGGCACCCTAAAGTTGATCAAACAAGTCATTGACTCTAGGATGAGGGTATTTGTTTTTTATCGTGACTTTATTTAGCTGACGGTAATCACTACACATTCTAAGAGAACTATCTTTCTTACGCATGAATAAAATTGGGGCACCCCACGGGGACACACTGGGTCTGATGAGTCCCTTATCTAGAAGTTCTTTCAACTGTTCTTTTAATTCTCTAATTTTTACAGGTGACATTCTGTATGGCAGAATAGATATGGGTGAGTGTCTGGAAGAAGGTATATTTCGAAGTCAATTTCCCTTTCAGGAGAAACTCTGGGAAGATCTTTGGGAAACATATCTGGGAATTCACATGCTACTGACACTGATTCAAGGTTAGGGGTTTCTGAACTAGAGTCCTGGACTCGAACAAGATGGTAGACACATCCCATAGATATTAGTTTTCTCGCCTAAACGTAAGAAACAAGCTGACCCCTAAGTGTTGACGTACTACTCCTTTACTCTAGGACATGCTCATTCAAAAATTGAAATTGGACAATTATATTTCTACAGTCGACTGAGGCATAGCAAGAATAAGGCGAATCTATGCCTAGAATGACATCAAAATTAGTCATCTCTAATTTGGCTATATCTGCTAAAGTGACTTTCTAAGATATCATAACTAGAGAGTTCTTGTATACCCACCGATCTATTATAGATTAACCTACTGGGGTAGAGATTGAGAAAGGCTCTGTTAGAATTTAGGGATTGACTTTGAAATCTACTGCCATATATGGAGTAACAAAGATAAAAAAGATCCTGGATCTAGTAAAGCATAGACATATAAATGAAAAACTTATAACATACTAGTGACCATATCAAGAGAGATTTCCTGATCCTAACGGGATTGAAGAGCCTAGAGTCTATTTGGGTGCTGCCCATTGGTGGCACTAGAAGTGGCATCCGACTGAGAGGACGATTATACTGACTCTAGAAACCTGACTGAGGGCAATATCTGACCCTGTTTCGTAGCTTACCACTTCCAAAAAACACATCACTAATAGCTCTACAGATACCCTGGTGGTTTCTGCTATATTTTTGGCAAAAAGGATTGGTTCAACTACTCTTTGGCCTAGGCGTTCTGGCCCTCTTATTCTTTCTTTATTTTTTCCTACGCCTCTCCTTCTTACTCCATCGAGAATGAGCTGTAAGACTAAATAGGATAATAACCAACTAAATATTCAGAGCAACTACTGAATCTAAGGTGGTGAAAGAAACTCTAAATTCAGCGTGAGAAATATTCTCATTCAGAGGATCTGCCTGAACTGGCGGAGGGGCTGACTGGTTTTCATTACCTTTTTTGTTAGCTTCTCTGGAAGACATGTTCTAAAGCATAAGGAAGAGATAAATTAGACTAAGAGCTTAACTTGAACTCATACTCACTTGCACGACATGAATACTGAAAGAAGGGAAATTTTTCCTAAAACATCTCGCAACCTCTTGTTCATAAGTGTGGCGCGTTACACACCCATGCAAAAGATTCTACTAGATATAGATTTCAGACTTCCTAGGACTCTGTTGAACCTTAGGCTCTAATACCAAGTTTGTAACACCCTTAGTCTGTACCCCAGACACTACATGGTGCTCATAATCCCGAAGAACCAAAAGCTAACCCATGACTGGTACCTGCTCCATAAACTAAATGATAATACTATAATATGAGGAAATTAGGTAGAAAACATGCCATAAGGTTCAATAATGTAATAAAACTAAATACGGTATAACAATACTAAAACTGAAACATCTGTCTGAAAATACTCTAGTTTGAAAAACATCTAAGTTATTTGAAATATGGAGTTGATGGGACAAGTCCCTAACCAACTCCGGCTACTGAAATAAAACTAAAATACTAAAATGATAATCATGTCCTTGAACTATGAGGACTCACCACTAACTATGACTGTTGAAAGTTTATAACTGCTAGGGATGATTGGTAGCACAATATCTGAACCTATGATATAAAATATCATAACACAAAAGAAAGGTATGTGTCAGTACTTTGAATACACTGGTTTGCTAAGTGAGGTAAGCTGAAATCCATGGGTTCATATGCATGAACAGTACTGACTAAATGACATGAGTATAACTAGATGAGAGTACATGCATGAATACATAAATTGTAAATGAGATCGTGATAATACTAAATACTGAGTCTGAGTACTGATTAACTGATATCTGAGTATATTAATACTGAATTACTGATAACTGAATGACTGTATCTAATAGTCTTGATTCTGTGGAACTATAATAACTGTATCTAACAGTCTTGATTCTTTGGAACTATACTAAGTTAGCACTGAACTGAGTGATTGTGTCTGACAGTCCTAAATTTGTAGAACTAAACTGAGTTCTTTACTAAGACTGAATTTGAAACTGATACTGTGGGAGATAATCATCTAACCGATATGCCCCTTTTTAAATAGATTAGGGTCCAACCTATAGCCCTAATTTGAAAGGTGTCAAACCATGTCACGGGTAAACACAAGTTGTGAGTTAACCCTCTCTGACAGAAAGCTTTTTCTTCAACCCTTGCTGGTAGGAAAAAATTAAATGAGATGTATCAACCCTTATAATATCTGGCAGAAAGATATCTCAACCTATGATGGCTACGTAGATCTGTAACATAGGGATTGCTACTAAGGGTCAAACCCTCTGTTGGCAGGAATGCCCCCATCCCTGGGTTAAATCGGTGCTGAATTCTACTCCTATCTAAATAGACACTGAACTAATTTTCTAGTTCATACTAGGCTTGACTGGACTATTACTGATTATAATATCTAACTAAATTTAAGTGAGTTCATTGAGTTCTATTGACTAACGAAATACTACTGAATTCTGTTAACTGACTGAATTTACTGAGGTCTGAACTGAATATTAAACTGGATTGGACTAATACAGAGTCTACTGAGTTTTCCTGAGTCCTATAAGTAACTTAGAGAACTACTGATTATGACATGACTGAGATTATTCTGTATCTGACACTGGTTCTTGGTAAACAGCTAAATTATCGGGTATTAAATACCCCCAGGACCCGATAGCATGAAAAGTAAAGCATCACATGATCTTGCATAGCATAAAATGCACACTTTTTCATACTGTATCTGTAGAGACATTTTATCAAACACTTTCATGGTATAACTTTCACATAAGCTAGCAAGACATGATTTCTTTCCCTTATTAGTTCATATGAACAATTTATGAAGCACTTGGAGAGCATAATATATACACATAATAAGAGGGCATCATGATTCACATCCAATTTCACAATTTCAAGGGGCTTAACATAGATTCGTACGAATCTACACACATAATAACCAATTCCACATGAAACATATAATAAATCATGAAATAGAAATCTTATTCAACTAATAATCATGAATACACTTTATTTCCAATCATAGAGGTCATAAACTCCAACTACTTGAAGTTTAAAAGAGTTTCTTGGACTCCAAGGATGGAAGGAACCCTTGGATCAACACTTTACATACCTTAGTTAGCGAATTCTTGAATAATAATGGTGGAAACCCATAGTCTTGGATCTTGAATATGATTAACTAGGGTTTGTTCTTGATGAATTCTAGAGAAAATGAGTATATTTTGCCTCTTGGATGGCTTAATGATATGTTTTAAGGGCTGACATAAGGTGGGAAAAGACCCATTTACCCCTCTAGATGCAGGTTTAAATGACTGAAAGTTAAACCATCAATGTGCAGGCCAACGTGCCACATCATTGGTATTAATGCGATGACCAACACTTCACGTTGAGTCCCCGTAGGTTCACTGGAAATTGCCATTGAAATCCAAGGAAAATATTGATCGACGCGATGGCCGCCACGCCACACCGAGATCGTGTCGATACACTATTTGGATTTCCAAACATGGTTTAAACGAGGTTAAAAAAATATGAAACTCTTCCGAAAATACCTACTGACATTACTGATCATGAATCAATCTAAATATCAATACTTTAAGGTCATAAGATCCACAAAATAGATTTTCCAACTTACGAAGGCAAAAATAATACTAAGTCTGAATACTTAGCTAGAATTCTCTAATTCTGGGACCCCTTAGTGAGCCTAAAAGGCTGAGTTGAGCTTAGGATTTTGGGACGTATTACATATATAAATGATAAAAGTACATGAGATGAATTTAAATGGAGAAGCATGGTTCATACGGTTAACTAGTCATCCTCATCCTCAACTTGTTTAGGAATGAGGATAGTTGTTATAATTTATGTAAATGAATGAAACATGTCTAGCATATATCGTCGAACTATATTACCATTTGTAAAGCTTTGATGCAAAATGTAAAAGGGGGAAATAAGAGGGTCTGTAAAGGTTGAGACCACGAAAATTGTGTTCCATTGTTAGCTCTATTTTTCTTTTAGCAAGTTTCTGATAAGTTCCAAGTTTAAAGCATAAAATGTTTTAAAATAATCCAAATTTTGTAAGTTTTAAATAATTTCCAGTATAAAACTTACTTATATTCTTAACTAAAGGTTTAGTAAGTTTTAAGAAGTTGTAACTTTAAAACATACTACCGCTTCTTAAGCTAAAGTTTCAGGAAGTCTTAAAATACTTAAGCATATATCATTTTCTTTTACTTCTTCCAATTTCATAAACTATATTTTTCCATATTGTTGATGTTGAATTCCATCCATGGCAACAACAAAAAGTCCAGCCTCACAACCTTCACGGCGTCATCCAGGCCGCCCTTAGAAACAAAGATTAAATGGTGAGCCTCCTCCTCCCCCCGATCCATACTTTTGCCTCAATATTGATTATTTTAAATCTTGTAACATTCTATTTTGGTTAAACTTTCAAGCCTCGAGATTTCTTTTCCTTTTTTCTCTGCGGTATTTACTACTAAAATAGTACTCTTTTTTTTAAATATTCCTATGAAAATTATAAAAGTGCATAAGATAAATTTTTAAAGCAAGAAACATGATCAACGAGGGTTCATATAGCCAACTCCAACTTGTTTAGGAACTATGCGTTGTGGTTGTTGACCTCTTCAATGCATCTTAATTTACTATTAGTTGGTTGATCTCTTTCTTGTAGCATGATATTATTTGAGAGAATACTTCACATGTGGTTAAGGATAGTACTCTTCAACATGTTAAATCTTTGTCTTTTCCATTGATTGATCCTGTTTGTCAATTTGAAGTTAACTTATATTATCTTTTCCTTATTTGAAGGATTCAGACATCTTGTTGTCATCATATAGTTAACACTACACACCAGGCTATATATAGCTAACCGTTCTTTTAGAACTGATTAAACTAGTTGACTGATCAACTGGAAATTAGACCCCTGGTCTTCTTAAAATCTATGGTTTTATGAGTTGGAAATCAGACCCCTTCGGAAACAGGTGTAGTCAGAGAGAATCTAATATAGTTTGAACTAAGATGATGATCACACTTGGATGAGTTATTTATATATGGTACAATTCCATGAATGATACAAATTACCCCGTCATCATATAGCGGAAGGGCGAAATATCCAACTTTAGCTAGGAGAACTATTAACTTCCACAATGCACACACCAAATGAAGCAACTTGATGAGGACCTGGGTGGGGGTAGGGGGTCCATTTTCTATTGAAACATGAAAAATACTTATGGGAGCTTTGCGAATTAGTAACTCATAGAAGACAAATTAAAAAGAGGCAAAGGACAATGTGGTGATGATTTGATCAGGAAGACATAGTGATATATTATGATCTTCTTGTTATATATGCTTATGGTTTTTATTTTGTTAATGCAAGACACAATTATAGTGATTTATTTACGCTTGAGGTATTTTCTTACATTAACTTATTCATATAATTTTAACCAATTTTGGTACATTACGTCTCTTATTTTCAGGTTTATTACTAATCTCACTTGTTGCTTTATCCTTTTGATTTTATCGGGAATTAAAAAGAGCAAATTGTGCTTTCTTTTTGGCATTGTCTTTAACTACTCCATGCCTTTCATATTATTTATTCTTCAAGACTTGTGACTACTCCATTCCCTCCTCTGTCTTTGACTCTTCCATATTCGCCTCTTTCTTTTTTTCTAGTTCACAACCCCCCCTCCCCCCCACCTTCTAAAAATGAAGCTAGTGTAATTGGTAAAGTCATTGTCTCATGGTTAGAATCTTTTTAAATCACATACATAGCAATAGATTAAATACATTGGACTATCATATTCTTTTAACAACCCTCAACCACAAAGAGGAATAACTAGTAAAGTTAGTGTCATGTGATTGGAAACAGCCCGGGACTTCCCTAGACCATTTGCACAACGCGAGCTTTAGTGCCTACTAACAACCCCAACCCACAAAATCTCAAAACCCTTGCAGCCACTTTATCAGTATATATATAGTACATATGTGTACTTTGCTTTGCCAAGAGCTATGTAAGATATTCATAGTGACTTAGAGAGTTGTACACTACATGGCCAAGAGCTGTGTAAGATGAAGTCAAATGAGTTTAACATATCTTAATGTATAAGATTTGAAATTTTATATTTTGAGGAGACCTTCCTAGGATAACTTAATAGTTTAAAAAGATTATTTATTTTGATACTGCAGAGTCAAACTTACAAAGATGATCATTATCTGAGGTTTAATTGAGAAGAGAAAAAGTACCTTTTTTCTATTGTTATTTCTTCTGATCCATGTAGAGCTCTCCTGTCTATGATTGAATTTCCTGAATTAGTGATTTTATCTCAAAGTAATACATGTAGAGCTCTCTTTTTTAAGAGTTGTGCAGTCTCCTGAGTGCTAAAATTCTGTTACAGGGAGAATTATGTTCAGTTTTACTAGACATGGATGACCAGTTTTACAAGACATGGATGCACTATTTTTTCCTCATGTGAATACTTTGGCACCATATTCCTCATTGCGAACTTTGAATTCTTTATTGTCCTTTTCATTGTTTCATTATTTCATTGTTTCATTGTTTATGAACTTTGAAGTTGCACGACATTTAACTTTCCAATGCCTAACTTTGTTTTCTTGAAAGGAGTTTGCTCAACATATCAAAATTAGTACTCACTGGCGTTGGTCGTCTAATTTACTTATTTTCGTCTGTGCTCCACCTTTCTTTGTGGTGCATATTTGTCCACTGCTTATGTATCAAAATCTCGGAATGACATTAAGAAAATATTTGTACTTGATTTATAAGGACAAAAAGTTTATCGATTGATTTTTACACTTTACATTTTTATGTAGCCAAGTGATGCGGCTAGTGAATTAATTTCACCCATGGATGCAAGGAGATCACGTGATGATAATGATCCTGATCATGATATTCTTTGATTTCATTGTATTTGTCTTAGATATTTAATTATGATGATGTAATTGTGTGGTTGGAGTGAATCCTATAATATTGAAGGTTTTGTGTTTAAATTTGATTTTGGAGTTTGAAGATACTAGTTAATGTTGAATATTTAGAATTTGAAGATGTTAATGTTGAAAATTTAATTTTAAAGTTTAATGTTCAATGTATTTGTGATATGGTTGTCAATTACAATGTTTAATTACTCATGTTTTATTAGTGATATATGAATTGAACAAATATTGGATTGTAGATTATGCCTAAAGGAACAATTAAATTTAATCTAAAATTAGAATTTACAAGGGAGCTGGTATAAAAATTAAGGAAAAAAATAGATGTAATATTTTACACGTCTTGCACCTTAAGTGAGTGTCATTTTGTCTTTGTGGAATGATAAATTTTAGAATGCAGAGGCCTTGTTCCTCAGTTTCACACTTCTTCACTAATGTAGATGACTCGATTCAGATATCATCATACAAACATAATGCATAAAAATGATTCAAATGAGGTACAACATGTCTCAACTTCAAAATTGTCACGCCCCACAAGGGCCATAATGGCACTTGTCGCGAGGAACCTTGACAAGTAAGCCTATCACCCAAACTGATACACAAAAGGAAAAAGACAAAAATAATCCCAATGTAAGGATTCTAGAATGAAGCAAAACCATACAAGCAACATAAATGCGGAAAAAATCATAACAATGTAGCCATAACTCTCAAAACCAGGTGTCAACAACATAAGAACGTATCTAATGCAACTCGATTCCAAATGGAGTACATAAGATATCCGAATACAAGAAAACTCTGTCTCTGAAATAAAAGTAGAAACATAGTCTATAAAAAAAGGTAGTAGAAGACATTCGAATGCCTGAAAATCATCAACTACCTTGAAAGCTCCAACAACCGCTGGAGTCAAGCAACGTGGGGTGCACCTGAACCTGAATTTGCACTGAAAGGGTACAAATTCATTGAGACTTCTCTGGCATATTCCTACGGTGAAGGTCCATAATATTCAATATTGGATACCAATATTTAGTATTTTCCAGGTTTTCTGTATTTCTTGTATTTTCAAAGAACATACATAACATAAGACACAAAACAAGTACATATACATGACAACAAGTAAATATAAAGCAATAAAACAATCAAGTGAAATGATGCGTATGATGACATGAGAAAGATGATACACTGTGCATAACCATTAAAAATGAGTATTTCCACAACCAATCTACATGGTGCATTTCTACAACCAATCCATATAATGTATTTCTACAACCAACCATAACGTTACAATTCCACAATCACGTGAGCCAATATCCAGCCACTATTTTCACTATCCATGAGTTTTCCACATGATTCATATGCACACAAAGTATGAATATATCATAACACGCCAAAGGCATCAAAATAGGTATTTCTAATAACAAAATAAAATCATTTGCATGTATTCCTGGTTATTAACATAACATAAGATCCAGCATGGTCACATGTGTCACATGATATCATATTCAATAACTACATCACATTTAGCCCCCACATGGGCACAAAATACAGATAGACATATTTCATGATTAGTTCCAGCTTTAACATGCATTTTGGTATACAAATTAACTACCCAACCCAGTCTGAAGAGGTAAGCTATAACCTACCTCAAGGGCTGAAGACGGTCTGCAACACTCCAACCACAAAGCCCTACTTCTCACGAATGACCTCAAAATCAACTAAAATCAAGAAATATAGAATCTATGCATCAAAATAAAGCTAACGATACCCATATTGATCACTATTATTTCGTGATCCAAGCGGACTATCGAAATACGTTTAAAAAAAGGGAAAAATCCTAACTTTAATTCAAAAATGCGTTCTCATTACTTTTAGGAATCCACGGTTGAAAATTCAAGTCAAATCAAGTAATAATAGAGGTTCAAATTAAAGATAAACCATTTTGAGATTACCGGGTAAAACCATTGAGATCCATAAAAAAATCAAGAAACAAAATTGTTTTGAAGATGAAATCAAGGAAAAACAAGTAATTATAGGATTAGAAATATTATTCAAGTGAAAAGGAGTGAAATTTGCAGATAAATCAAGTAATTAGGATTTTGGGGTCTTGAGAAATTAATTAAGAAATTTACTAAGAAAAAGGTTAATTCTAACCTTGAATCCGTAAGAGAATCAAGAAGTTTCCCAAGCACCCAAAAGCTTCACTTTGAAGTTCTCACACTATTTTAAGGTTTAGCTCTCCAGAGTTAAGGTGAAAGAATGAGCAAAATCGGGTAAAAAGGAGCTATTTATACTTGTACCAAGTTACCAGATACATAAAGCATAAATTGACCTCCCAAAATAAGTTTTATTTTCCAGGTTGCACCAGCAACCTGGTGTGCTGGATTTCTTAAATTACAAACGGACTTCGACTGGGGGCTCAGAATTTGTTCGGAAGATGATATATGGAAACAAACTATGCAACCACACTAAATTTGACACTACGGACTCAGTGAAGATATCAAAATTTTGAAAAAAACATCATTTTTACAAAGTTTACCCTCGAAGCATGAAATCATAATTTTCCAAATCATGGGTTAAAATAATATTTAAAAGCCACAAAACCTCACCAAATATGTCAACACCCTAAATTGACATTTCAAATTTGTTGGCACAGTCTGTTCAACCATCTATCTCACGGATCAAAAGATAACCACAGAAGTCCAAAATAAGGCTCTCAAAGCCATCAACAACCATAATATTGCATAAATGGTATCAAAATGCACCAAGAAACGTGCTAATTACCCCCACACTCTAGAAATACCACAATACAACTATGACAAGGGCTAAAATAGTCAAATTACATAAATAAAAAATTTCATCAAATTTCAGGTTGTTACATCATCTACCACTAAAAATTTAGTTCGAGGGCGACATCCATCACTAAATAAGTACCTGAATCCATAAAGAGCAAGGGATAAGAACTATGTATATCTGATTTAACCTCCTAAGTAGCCTCATCTATAGGTCGATGTCGCTACTGAACCTTAACAATAGGGATAACTCTAGAATACAACCGCCTCACATCCCTAGCTAAAATGGAGACCGACTCCTCAACAAAAGACAACTGCTCATCTAATTGAACCGACTCCTAATGAATAACATGAAACTCATCCAAAATATAACGACAAACTATATAAATATTAAATACTAGATAAACAACTAGAAAATCTAGGGAAAAAGCCAACTCATAGGACACATCACAACCATTTTAAAAAATCTCAAATAGACCAATATACCGGGGGCTAAGCTTTCCCCTCTTCGTGAACCTCATCAAACCCTTCATGGGTGAAACTCAAAGGAAAACACAATCACCAACACCAAATCTCAAGACACAAAGACTGCGATCTACATAGCACATATGCCTACTCTGAGTTGCTCGAAGTCTATCTTGAATGATCCGGGTTTTGTTCTAAGACTCATAAAGCAAGTCCGTATTTCAAGGTCTCACCTTTGAATCATTAAACCAACCTACTGCTGAGAGGTAAAGCCTACAATACAATGCCTCAAAAGGAACTATATCAATACTATAATGATAACTATTACTATATCTAAACTCTGCTAAAGCCGGATGCTGCTCCCACTGGCCACCAAAATCCATCACACAAGCATGGAGCATATGCTCCAAAACCTGAATTGTATGTTCTGACTCACCATCAGTTTGGTGGTAAAGCGCTATGCTATGATCAACTCGAGTACCCAAATCATCCTGAAAAGTCTTTCAAAAGTGAGATGTGAACACATAACCTTGATTTGAAATAATGGACATTGGCATACCATGCATACGTACAATATCATAAATGTAGATACGGGCCAACCTCTCAGTACTGAATGAGACCTGAATTTAAATAAAATGAGCTAACTTGGTCAATCGATCCACAATGACCCAAATAGTGTCAAAGCCATACAATATACGGGGCAAACCATTCATAAAGTCCATGGTGATCCGTTGCCACTTCCACTCGAGAATGGACAACCTTTGAAGCAAACCACTAGGTCTTATATGTTTGGCCTTCACCTGCTGATAACATAGGTAATGAACTGCAAAATTGTCTCTATCTCACCTTATTCCACCCCACCAGTAGTGCTGTCTTAAGTCACAATATCTAGATGGATGAAATATCTAGAACAACAGGCCTCCTCTAAGATCAACTTGATCTAGTCACCCACTCTAGGTAAATAAACTCGACCTCCAATATATAAAAATCCATTTAAATCAAGTGAGTCTTATTTAGCCTCATCATTCAACACCTTATCTCAAATCAACCTCAATACAATATCATCAAAATTGATGAGCTTGAACCTGCAACATTAAAGAATACCTACCCTCTTAAAATGCTAAAATACGCCAGATATCAAAATATCAAGCCTACTTATATTGTTAGCTAAAGACTTGACCTCTAAGGATTAGGGTCGACTTTTGGCTCAAGGGATCCGCAACCACATTAGCCTTTCCTGGATGATAGAGAATGGTCAAGTTATAATTCTTTAGAAACTCAAGCCAAGATCGCTACCTCATATTAATATCTCACTGGGTGAAGAAGTACTGAAGGCTACGATGATCCAAGAAAATATCACAATGGACTCCATAAAGTGGTGCCTCCATAACTTCAAAACAAACACCACACACAACTCTAAATCATAGGTAGGATAATTCCTCTCATGGGGCTTCAATCGATGAGAAACATACGCAATCAACTTACCCCCTGCATCAATACATCACCAATCCAATCTTGAAGCATCACAAAACATAGTAAATCCCACACCTTCCTTGCGCAAAGCCAAAATAGAAGCTGTAGTCAACAAATCCTTGAGTTTTTGAAAGCTCACCTCACAATCATCAGACCACTAAAAAGAAATCTTTTTCAAAGTCAACTTAGTCAACAGAGCTGTAATAAATGAGAAACCCTCAAAAAATACCAATAATAACCTACCAATCCAACAAAACTCTAAATCTTGGTGGGCGAAGTAGGTCTAGCCCAATCAATAACCATTGCAACCTTTGCTGGATAAACTATAATATCTTCCTTAGTTACCACATGCCCTAAGAATGGAAGAAACTCCAACCAAAGCTCGCACTTAGAGAACTTTGCATACAACTTTTCATTTCTCAATAGCTGAGGCATAATCTACAAATGCTCCTCAAGCTCAACCTTACTCTTGGAATACACCAAGATATCATTTACAAATACAACAAAGGAGTCGAGATACGATCGAAACACCCGATTCATCAACTCCATGAATGCGGCAGGGGCATTGGTCAACCTATAGGACATGACCAAGAACTCATAATGATCATATTATGTCCGAAAAGCTATCTTCGAAATATCCAAAGCTCTAATCCTCAACTGGTTATAACTGGACCTCAAATCAATCTTTGAAAACAGTGCTGCACCCTAAAGCTGATTAAATAAATCATTAATGCAAGGAAGAGGATACTTATGCTTAAGCATCACTTTGTTCAACTATCAGTAATTAATACACATCCATATAGACCCATTCTTATTTTTCACAAACAAGATAGGCTGACCCTAAGGCGATATATTAGGTAGGATAAATCCCTTATCTAATAATTCCTGTAATTGATCCTTTAATTTTTTTAACTCGATTGGGGCCATCCTATAAGGAGGAATATAAATGGGCTTGGCGCCCGATTCAACATTAATAGCAAAATCAATATCCCAATTTGGATGCATTCCAAGAAAATCTGTAGGAAATACATTCATAAACTCACGAACAACACATACAAAATTCAAAGAAAGAGGTAAAATAACACTAGTATCACAAATATGAGCCAAATAAGCTTAACATCCACTTTTAACCAATCAACGATCCTGAAAATAAGAGATAACCCTCTTAGGACCCAAATGAAGTATGTCCTTCTAAGATATCCTTGGTACACCCGATGGAGCTAAAGTCACGTTCTTAGTAAAACAATCTAAGACAACTTGATAAGGAGCAAAACAATCTATACCTAATATAACCTCGAAATCAACCATGTAGATCACAATCAAATCTACCTAAGTCTCACGGCCACAAAAAGTCACAACACAAGATCATTACACCCAATCCACTACTAAAGAATATCCTACAGAGGGTAGATACATGAATAAGCATAGAAAGAGGGTCACTAACATAATCAAAACCCAAAGAAAAATATGTAGAGACATAGGAGAAATTCAATCTGGGATCAAATAACATAGATGTAGATATGAAACAAACAGGGACATTACTTGTAATCACAACTACCTGAATGGACCCACGACTACCCCCATAAGCTCCACTACCTCTGCCCCTTGCACCTCTGGTAGCACCCCTACCTCTGCCCCTCATACCTCTGGTAATACCCCTACCTCCTATTGCTAAAATTAGAGTAACCCAAATTATACAGTGGGGGAAGTCCTTGGCCAAATGACCAACCTCACAACATACATAACAAGTCCTATGACTAGCCTAAATAGGAGAAGGAACCACTAGGCTTGAATATCCACCCTATACTTTTGAACTCAAAGATCTACCACCTAAATTCTTTAAGGCCACATGCACTGTCCTACCCTGATAACTATAAGAACCTGTAAAATCTCTATAACTAGAAGACTGGCCTCTGAACTCATCAAAATAATGCACCTTCTTGGCTCTCCCTTGAGATACTTGAAGAATACCCTCTTTCATCTTGGCATGATGTACTATACTCTAAAAGATGCCTCACATACAACTATCTAAGACATAGCCAACTGAAGAGAGACATCCAGACCCTTCACAAACTTTTGAATCTTCTTAGACTAGTAGAAATACTAGCACAGAAATATATAGACAAGACAGAAAGCATGCCTCATACTCTACTACAGTCATGAAGCCCTACTCTAGTCGGTTAAACTTATCACACATCTGATATCTCAAACTATAAGGTATAAATATCTCTAGAAAGACATCAATAAACTTATCCTACATCAACTCAGGAGTATCAAGATATCTACAACAACTAAATGAGCTCCACCAATCTGCAATATCCCTCAACTAATTGGTAGTATAAAAAACCCCATGCGACTCAAACAAACCTAAATTATGCAGTTTCTCCAGACAAAACTATCAAGAACTCATAGGCATCCTTGGCCATAATACCACTAAATCTAGGAGGACCTATATGAGTAAATCTCTCAAACCTCTTTTGATTATTAGAAGACATCACAGTACTTACATCAAGATAAGGCATAGTAAATCTAATAGGCAGAGATCCCATCTAAGAAGGTAACATAGACGAAGGCTAAAATCATAATCTTGAAATACTATGCTCAGATATTGGTGCTAAAATGAGAATAGGACTTAGGGTCTAAGGGGTACCTAAAATAGAAGCAGGTGCAACAGGAGGATCCATACTCTAAACTGAAGTAACACCCAACATAACCAAAGGAGAACCCTCTAAATAGGTTAGCAAATATACTAACAATACCTCTAATACTAGGGCAGAAAAAATCTAAAGAACTGGAGTAGAACCTACATCTCTAACCTATTTAACATGAGGCTCAGTGGAGCATCCCCTAGCATTCATCCTAGATAGGGCTGAACTATGGGCCAATCCTCTTCCTTGACTCTATCTACAACTCGAGGCTCACCCTCTAGACAGAACTCTCTCTCCAAAAGTATTAGCCACATCTCTGACCTCCCGTAACCAAGTTAATACCATCTACATGAAAAGAGTGAAACACAACTCAGAACATAAGATACAAAAGAACTTCTCATGGTAAAGAATAAAATAAGAAAAGTTTCCTAAAGATATCCTATAGCCTCTCAAAGATAGATACAAATGTCTACATATTGATCTGTGGGACTTTATTAGAAATTTTGTTCTTACACCGATGAGACCAATGAAACCTGGTTACTTTGATACCAATTTTTCACGACCTAAAAATACTAGGGTCATGATGACACTTGTTGTGATAAACCTTGACAAAGAATCCTATCATTTAAACTGATACACAAAGGGGAAATAATAGAAATAACCCTAAGGTAAGGCTTATAGAACGAAGCCAAACCATACACGTAAAATAAATCCAGAAAAAAAAAATAAAAATGTAGCCATAACTCCCAAAACCAGCTGTCAATAGTATAAGAAGGTATCTAATACAAATCAAATCCAAATGGAATGCATAAGATATCCAAATACAGGAAAACTTTGTCTCAGTAATGAAAGTAAAGATGTAGTCTATAAGGAAAGGTAACAGAAGACATCTGAATACCTAAAAATCATCAACTACCTTGAAAGCTCTAATAATTGCCTGAGTCAAGCAACATGGGGTGTACCCAAACCTAAATTTACACCGAATAGGTATAGTAGGAGTGAGTATGGTTCACTTATACTCAGTAGGTATCATTGACTGACCAATCAAAGTAGAAAATAAGGTACTCAAAATACATACTAAGGGCATGTCACTTGCAATAAGAAAATATTCCACAATGATAGCCCACACCACTTGCACTAACAGCTCTAATATATATATATATATATATATATATATATATATATATATTTATATATGCCCAAATGTAACAACAATACAACAAGCATAACACAAGTATATATTATATCACATGCAAGTATAAATAGAGAAGAGTATTCATATACAGGATGGTCAAGTATAGGTAACATAATATAGAGCAAGTTGGCATATAACCAGTCAATGCATAAATCCAATCACAACATTAACTAATAAAACAAATGCAATGTATAAAATGATGATGTTTCTACTGCTGATGATGATGCTTGGGTTTGGAACACAGCTTGAGGTTTGCACACAGTCATTGAGTTTTCTCCGGTATAATCCTTTGAAGAAGGTCCATAATATCCAATATCCAATACTAATATTTAATATTTTCCAGGTTTTTTGTATTTCCAGTACTTCTAAAAGACATACATAACATAAGACACAAATCAGGTACACATACCTGACAACAAGTATATATAAAGAAGTAAAACAAACAAGTGAAATGATGCATGTAATGACATGAGAATGATGATGCAATATTCACAGCCATTTAAAATGAGTATTTCCACAACCAATGTAGATGGTGTATTTTCATAACCAATTCATTATGATGTATTTCCACAACCAACATTAATGTTACAATTCCACAACCACGTGAGCTAATAGACACTCATTATTTTAACTATCCATGAATTTTTTATATGATTCATATGTCCATAAAGTATGAATATATCACAATATGTCAAAGGCACCACAAATGGAATTTCTAATAACATAATACAATTATTCTCATTTAGTTCAGGCTATCAACATCACATAAGGCCCCGTATGGTCACACATTTTACATGATATCTCAAATTCAATAATTACATCATATTTAGGCCCCCAGATGGGCACGACATATAGATAGCCATATTTTATGACTAGTTCCCACCCTTAACATACATTTTGGTATACAAATTAACTACCCAGCCTAGTCTAAAGAGTTAAGCTGTAATGTACCTCTAAGGTCAGAATTGGTCCGTAACACTTCAACCACAAATCCCTACTTCTCACGAATGACCCCAAAATCAACTAAAACCAAAAATATAGAATCTATACATCAAAACAAAGACAATAATATCCATATTGAACAATTTTAATTTGGAATCAAAACGAACCCCCGAATGAATTTTTGAAAAAGAAGGGAAAAATCATAACATTACTTCGAAATGTATTCCCCATACTTTTAGGAACCTACGGCTATAAAATCATGTCAAATCGAGTAAAAATGAGGTTCAAATTAAAAAAAATCCATTTTTTAGCTTTACCAAATAAAACTTTTGAAATCCATAAAAATTTAAGAATTGAAGTTCTTTTGAAGATGAAATCAAGGAAAAACGAGTGATTATAGGATTATAATTATTACTCAAGTGAAAAAGAGTGAAATTTACGGATAAATCAAGTAATATAGATTTTGAGTTTTTGAGAAACTAATCAAGAAATTTACTAAGAAAAAAGTGAATTCTTACCTTAAATCCGTAAGAGAATCAAGAAATAGATGGTAATCTAGTTTTCCCAGCACCCACACGCTTCACTTTTAAGCTCCCACACTATTTTTGGGTTTAGCTCTCAAGAAGTAAATTGAAAAATAAGCAAAAAGGGGATATTTATACTTTTACCAGGTTACCAGGTATGTAAATCATAAATCAACCTCCCCAAATGAGTTTTACCCTTTCTTTTTCAGGTACCTAGTGCACTATATTTTTTTATGTCCAAACGAACTTCAATGAGGGGTTCGAAATTCATTTAGAGTTTGATATATACAAAAGAACTATGCAACCACACTAAATTAAATGCTCCAGACTCAATAGTGATAGTAAAATTTTTTTAAAAAATCATTTTCACAAAGTTGACCCCCAAAACCCAAAATCACACTTTTCAAAATTGAGGGTTGAAATGAGATTTAAAAGCCACAAAATCACACAAAATATGTTACTACCCTAAAATTGATGTTCTAAATCTATTGGCGCAATCCGTTTAGTCATCCCTCTCATGAATTAAAATATAACCACAAAAGTCCCAAATAAAGCTCTCAAAGCCATCAAAAATTACAATATCACATAAATGGTTCCAAAATAAATTGGGAACCATGCCAATCACCCCCACATTCTAAAAATACCATAATAAACTGTGGGGAGGGTTAAAATAGTAAAATTATATAAAATCATAAATTTCACATATTTCATCAATTTCATGTCGTTTTAAAAATAACATTATTTATGACATTCTCACTTTTGTACTCCTCCAAAATATTATTACTAAGGAATAAGACATAGTTGAATGTTTAGAATTCCTTTTTTTACTCCTAATTGGTCAGTGTCTATAAAAATTAATGATTGGGCATTAGACACCTCAACCTTTTTGTTCAAGTGACCCTTAAAGTCATAAATATCTAAGCCAAATTGGTCTATATCTTGAAAGAGCTCAATATTTCCTCCTTTCATCTATGCTTTCATGTTTGTAAGACTATCACAAAGAAATTTGTGAAATTTCATTTACTGTGCTTGTTCTTTTAGCCAAGCCTATATCTCTATAAGGTGGGAATGCTATAAA
This sequence comes from Capsicum annuum, assembly GCF_002878395.1. Taxonomy (NCBI): domain Eukaryota; kingdom Viridiplantae; phylum Streptophyta; class Magnoliopsida; order Solanales; family Solanaceae; genus Capsicum; species Capsicum annuum. The sequence continues at coordinate 150,877,489 of NC_061120.1, read as the reverse complement.
TGCCTGAAATTTGATGAAATATGTAAAATTTATGATTTTATGAGATTTGACTATTTTACTCCTCCTCATAGTTTCATGGAGGTATTTTTGGAGGGGGTGAGTGGTATAGTTTTCTATGCATCTTGGTACCATTTATGAAATATTGTGATTTTTCGTGGCTTCAAGAGCCTTATTTTAGACTTCTATGGTTATCTTTTGATCCGTCTGATAGATGACTTAACAAATTGCATTAACAAATTTAGAGTGTTGATTTTAGAGTGATAAAAAAGTTGGTGTGGTCTTATGGATTTTAAATCTCAATTAGACCCTTCATTTAGAAAATTATGATTTTGGAATTTGGGGGTTGACTTTGTGAAAAAAACTTTTTTGAAATTATGATATCACCACTGAGTTTGATATATCAAAGTTTGTGTGTTTACATAGTTCGTTTGCGTATATCAGATTTTGAATGAATCCTAGGCACTCCATCGAAGTCTATTTTGGAGTTACAAAATCTGGTGCACCAGGTTGCTGGTGCAACCTAGATCAGAAAGGGTAAAAGTCATTTGTTGAATGCATTTTATGCCTTATAAACCTAGTAACCTAGTATGAGTATAAATAACCCCTTTTTGCTTAAATGTTTTGCTCATTTTTCACCTTGCCTTTCGATAGCTAAATCCTAAAATAGTTTGAGAGCTTAAAAGTAAAGCTTTTTGGTACTTGAGAAGCCATATTTATATCTATTTCTTGATTCTCTTACATATTTAAGGTAAGAATTCACCCTTTGCTTTATCAATTTTCTTGATTAATTGTTCAAAACCCCAAAACCTTATTACTTTATTTAGCCTTAAATTCTAAACCTTTTCACTTGAATAGTATGCTCAATCCTATAACTACTAGTGTTTCCCCGACTTCATATTCAAAACAACTTTGATTCTTGATTTTAAAATGATTTCAAAGGTTTTACTCAGTCAAGATCAAAAAAGTTTTTCTTAAATTTGAACCTCATTTTTAACTTGATTTGACTTGGGTTTGTAGATGTATATTCCTAAAGGTATGGGGAACACATTTTTCTAGTAAAGTTATGATTTCACCATTTTTTTCAAAAATCTATTTTAGGGGTCTATTTTGATCCTGAACCAAAAGTGGGAAATATGGGTATCTTTAGCCTTCTTTTGACATATAGATTCTATATTTTTTTTATTTTATTTAACTTCAGGACAGTTCGTGAGAACTAATGTCGAAGGTTAAAGTGTTGCAGATCGAATTTTAGCCTTGAGGTAAGTTATGACTTAACTCTTTCAGACTTAGCTATGTAGTAAATATTCATACAAAATGTATGATAAGGGTGGGAACTAATCATGATAAATAGATATCTTTATGTTGTGCCCATGCGGGGCCTATATGTCATGTAATTGTCAAAATTGAGATATTGTGTGATATGTATGATGTTTAGGATCCTATGTGATGTTGATAGCCTAAAATACATGTGTATAATTATATTGTATTGTTGAAAATGCCTTTTTTGTGGTACCTTGGCATATTTTGATATATTCATTCTTGTTTGTACGTTAAACATATGTCAATTCATGGTTGGATGAAAATAATGAGTGGATACTATCTCAAGTAGTTGTGGAAATATAACATTGTGATTGGTTGTGAAAATAAATAAATGTGGTTGGTTTTGGAAATACTCATTATAACTAATTGTGAGCATTACATCTTCATATAATACTCATTCAGGAAATAAATAGTACCACTATGCCAACACCTTTTATAAAACCCTGCCCGAGGGATATGCCGAGGAGGACATATTACAACACCTTATAAAACCCTTCCCAAGGGATGCATCTATAAGAAAATATAGATATGGACTATGGATTATATCCATGGGACCAACGTCGAGAGGCTTGCCTCCGTGGGTGTATATGGAGGTTGTGCAATGATGTCGTGCATCATCATCATCATAATTATAATCATCTTATTATACATTGTACTTGCTTTATTATGTTCTTTTTATGGTTGAATTTCCATATTAACTTGACATACCTTTATATATTCTATCTTCCGGTAATTGTATTTTGACTATCTTGTATATACATATTTCTCCTTGTTTTCTAAGTGTATATGATATGATGTATATTTGTATTCTACCAGGTTGTGTTATTGCAATATATGTGATATGTATACAATAGAACTATTAGTGAAAGTGGTGTGGGCTACCATTGTGAGATATTTTCTGATTGAAGGCGACATGTCCTTAGTGTGTGTTTTGTATATTTTATTTTCAACTTTGCTCGGTCTACCTATGGTACCTACTAAGTATAAGTGGACAGTACTCACTCCTACTGTACCCTTCTGGTGCATATCCAGGTTTGTGTGCACCTCATATGGCTTGATTTTGGATGCCTTTAAAGTATCTAAGGTAGCGGTTGGACTTTTTTGCATCTGGGGTCTACTTCTATCTTTTTGCATTAGTCTATATCATAACTAGTGTTCAAAGATAGAAATTATTCCTATTGTTTTTTCCAATGTATTTGACTCATGGATTGAATTAGTAGTTCTTACACTATTGGCACCTGGTTTTGGAAATTATGGATTATTGATGGTTATGTTTTCTTTTTTGCATTATTTATACTTATATGGTTTAGCTTTATTCTAGAAGCCTTACTCTAGGGTTATTTCTGTGTCTTCCTCTTTGTGTATCAGTTTAGGTGATATGATTACTCATCAAGGTTCGCCATGACTTATGCATGACCCTGGGATTTTCAAGTCGTGACAAATTGGTATTAGAGAATCCATGTTCATTAATCTCAATGATATAAAAATGAGATGTCTAATAGTGTCTCACGTATTGATACATAGATGTCTGTATCAATCTTTGAGAGTCTATAAGATCCATCATTTTATTCCTTATCATGCAAAGTTATTTCATACCTTGTGTTTTTGAGTTAGGTCTCATTCTTTTGGCATTTATTATGTTGACTATGTGTCGTGAGGTCAGAGGTGTGGAGTCATATCATGAAGTCAGAGGTGTGGAGCCTATTTCTGGATAAATAATTTAGTTGTATATACGGGGCTTGAGTCGTGGAAGGACTCGAGGGAGTAGATAGGCTCATGGATCAAAACCATCTAGGAGGAGTGCTAGAGGACTCTTCCCTAAGACTCATGCTATGTAGGTTAGAGGTGTTGGTTCCACTCCAGTTCCTCAAAGTTTGTCTGCCCTAGTTTTTATAGGGTTGTTGGTGCATTTGCTAACTTATTTAGAGGGTTCTCCTTTGGTTATGCTGTGTGTTTCTCCAGTTCAGAGTGTGGATCCTCCTATTGCACCTGCTTTTATTTTGGGTATTGCTCAGACCCTGAGTCCTATTCCTATTTCAATGCTGACATCTGAGCATGGTATTATGAGATTTGGAGTTCAGCCTTTATCTAAGTTACCTTCTCATATGGAATCTCAACCTGCTATATTCACTATGCCTCCCCTTGTTATGGGTACTATTATGTCTTCTAAGGATCAGAAAAGGTTTGAGACGTTTACTTGTTTGGATCCTACTAGATTCAGTGATACTATGGACAAGGATGCTTATGAGTTCCTGATTGATTGTCGAGATAAGTTTCATAATTTAGGATATCTTGAGTCGCATGGGGTTGTTTATACTGCCTATCAATTAAGAGATACTGCTAAAGATTGTTAGAGGTTAATGCTTAGTTATAAACCTCTTGATTCTCTTGATATGACTTAGGATCAGTTTGCTAATATATTTTTGGAGAAATTTATGCCTTACAAGCTGAGGGATCGAATGTCTGATGAGTTTGACTGCCTGGAAAAGGGCTCCATGACTGTAGCAGAGTATGAGGCATGTTTCTATACCTTGTATAAATATTCTTATGCTAGTATTTCCACAGATTATAAGGAGATTTAGAAGTTTGTGAAGGGTATGGATGTCTCCCTTTAGTTGGCTACATCACAGATGATTGTATTTAGGGCATCTTTTTAGAGTATAGTAGATCTTACTAAGATAAGTGATGGTATGCTTTGGGCATCTCAGGGAGGCGCCAAAAAGGTGCACTATTTTGGTGAGTTCAGAGGTTAGGTTTCTGTGGTAGCATTTTCAGAGATTCTCATGGCTATTAGGGTAGTCTAGTGCAGGCAACTTTGTAGAGTTCTAGTGGTGGATCTTCTAATTCAGTAGTTTAGGGTGTTCGTCAAGTCCTAGTTTATGTTTTTCTGTTGAGTCAAACCATAGAGATTGCTTTGTGTGTGATGAGATTGGCCATGTGGCCCAGGACTGCCCCTACCATATGATTAGAGACACTTTTATTTTAGTTGTGAGGAGTAAGGGTGCTACCATAGGTGTGAGAAAAAGAGGTAATAGAGCTTGTGGTAGTGGTCGTGGGGGGCTACTCAGGCAGTTAGTGGTTGTGGGTAGTGCTCTGCTATACCAGCCAAACCTGAGGCAGAGGCTTCAGTTGCGGTGATCACAAGTATTATCCCTATTTCTTTTAGACCTGCATCTATGTTATTTGATCCTGGATAGCTTTTATCCTATGTGTATATGTATTTTGCTTTTGATTTTAGTTCAGTTAGTGAGCCTTTTGCTATGCCTATTTGTGTATCTACCCCAATAGGTGATTCTTTAGTGGTGGATCAGGTGTAGCAATCTTATGTTGTGACTTTTACTGAGTGTGAGACCTTGGTTGATATTTTTATGTTAGATATGGTTGAAAGAAGAACTCATATGGTTAGACAAGTTGTTTGATAAGGAGCTAACCAAGTGAGATCCCAAATTGTAGAAGAACTACTTAAGTCCGTTGTGAGATCTTCTCAAATCATTGTAGCCTTCAGTACTTCTTCACCTAGTGAGATCATAATATGAGGGAACACCATTGACTTGAGTTGCTTAAGTATTATGACTTAACAATTCTCTATTATCCGGGCAAGGCTAATATGGTCGCAGGTGACTTAAGCCAGAAGTCAACTAGAATGGGTAGATTGGCGAATCTCTTGACCTAGGAGAGGCCTTTAGCCTTAAAGGTTCAGACTTTAGCTAACAAAATGGTTAGGCTTGATATTTTGACACCTGGGCATGTTTTGGAATTTGTGAAGGCTAGATCTTTTTTGATAGAGAAGATTCGAGATCATTAGTTTGATGATGCGGGATTAAGATCGATTTAAGATAAGGTGTTAAGTGGTGAGTCTAAGGAAGACTCACTTGATTGAGATGGCATTTTAAGGATCGGGGCTCAATTTTATGTGCCAAGACTAGGTGACTAGATCAGGTTGATCTAGGAGGAGGCCCATTATTCCCGTATTCCATCTATCTAGGCGTGACTAAGATGTATCTTGACTTGAGAGAACTTTACTTGTAGGGTGGTAGGAGGTGATATATATTAGATTTTCTTGGTCGTTACCTGTGTTGTTAGTAGGTAAAGGCCGAGCATTTGAGGCTTGGTGTATTGCTTCAATGGTTGCCCATTCCAAAGTAAAAGTAGAAACATATCACTATAGACTTCGTGACTGATTTGCCTCGTACATATCTTGGTTTTGATAGTGTTTGGGTCATCATGGATAGATTGGCCAAGTCAGCTCATTTCATTTTGGTTCAGGTCTTCTCAGTGTTGAGAGGTTGGCTTGTATCTACATTCGTGAGATGGCGCGACTACATAGTATGCTAGTGTCAATCATTTTAGATCAAGGTTTGGTGTTCACGTCTCACTTTTGGAAGACTTTTTAGGATGAGATAGGTACTCCAGTTGATCTTAGCATAGCATTTCACCTCCAGACCAATGGTCATTCAGAGCAGATTATTCAGGTGTTAGAGGATATGCTCCGTGCTTATGTGATGGATTTTAGTGGCAAGTGGGAGCAACATTTGGCATATGTAGAGTTTACGTATAATAATGTCTACCATAATAGTATCGATAAGGCTCCTTTTGAGGCATTGTATCGCAGGCATTGCCTCTCCCAAGTGGGTTTGTTTGATATTTTAGAGGCGAGACCTCGAGGTACATACTTGCTTTGTGAGTCTTGGGACAGAGTTTGGATCATTCAGGATAGACTTAGAGCGGCTCAGAGTAGGTAGAAGTGCTATACAGATCATAGGATTTGTGCCTTGAGATTTGATGTTGGTGATTGTGTTTCCCTTCTAGTTTTACGCATAAATGGTGTGATGAGGTTTGGGAAGAGAGGAAAGCTTAGCCCTAGGTATATTGGTCCATTTGAGATTCTTCGGGTTGTTAGTGATGTGCTTTACAAGTTAGCTTTTCCTCCAGATTTATCAGTTATTCATCCAATTTTTCATGTTTCTGTGCTTTACCGTAATATTCTGGACAAGTCTCATGCCATTCATTATCAGTTAATTTAGTTAGATGAGAGGTTGTATTCTAGAGTTATCCCTGTTGTTAAGGTTCAGCGGAGAATCGACCAATAGATGACGCTACTTGAGAGGTCGAGTTTAATATGCATAGTTCTTATACCCTCTCTTTGTGGATTCAGGTATTTTTTTTGACTTTAGTCTAAGGACAAACTAGATTTTTAGAGCTAGATAATGTAACAACCTAAAATATGTGAAATTTATGATTTTGTATGATTTGACTATTTTACCCCTCCCCGTAGTTGCATGGTGGTATTTATGGTGTTTGGGGGTGAGTGACATGGTTCTCTATGTATTTTGGTACCATTTATGTGGTATTATGATTTTTGGTGGCTTCGACAACCTTATTTTGGCTTGTGTGGTTATCTTTTGAACTATACGACGATGGATAATCAGACTGTGCCAGAAGATCCGGAACATCGATTTTAGGGTGGTAACATGGTTGGTGTGGTTTTATGGATTTTACATCTTATTCTGATCCTTGACCTGGAAAATTGTGATTTTGGATTTTGGTGGTTGACTTTGTAAAAATGATGTTTTTCAAACTTTTGATATCGCCATAAAGTTTGGAACATCGAATTTTGTGTGGTTACGTAGTTCATTTGCATATATTGGATTTCGAACTAATCTCGGCACCCTGTCAAAGTCCGTTTTGGACTTAGAAAATCTTGCACCAGGTTGCACTAGCAACCTAGAACACAAAGGGTAAAACTTATTTGAGGAATGTGTTTTACGCCTTATGCACCTAGTAAATTTGGTATGAGTATAAATAGCCCTTTTTGCCCAATTTTTGCACATTTTTATCTTGACTCTGATGTTCCGGCATTTGACAGAACATTTTAGGCCTTTTTCTTAGTATAATTGTATGTTTTCAAGCAACTATTATTTTATTTAACACTGGACTTTAGTGTTTTTAGGACAAGAACTAAACGTGTAGAATAACTTGGAATCTGGGCAAAACAACAGAAAAATGACAAGCAACGACGTAGGCGACGGACCGTCGACCATACAACGGACCATTGGTCTAGCCATCGCGCAGAAGCAGAAGAAAGTATCACTGGAAGTATCACGACGGTCCAGGCAATGGACTGTCCATCTTGTGATGAATCGCCAATCTAACCATCGTCCAAAAGTAGATAGCAGAATCACTTGAGGGTCCGCGATGGTATAGGCGACGAAACATCGACCCTGCAATGAATCGTTCCCTGACCCATTACAAAGACATAGAATGAGATCTCACTGGAGCTCCAGCGACGGTCCAGGTGATGGAACAGCGACCCTGTGATTAACCATCGCCAACCCATCAAGCATGACGCGATAATTTCGAGTTTAAAATTTAAAACCCTAGTCCTGGAATCATATAAATACTACGTATTAGGGTTTATTTGGGGACTTTTGACAGTATTATCATACTTTCTCCTCTATTGAGAGCGTTGTTACACTTTTCTTAGAGATTTGAAGCTAGAACTAGAGATCTTATTATTATTTCCATATTTTCCATTAAAGATTGTGAAGCACAGTATTGTAACTTTTCTAAGTACTCTCTTGAAGCTATTTATGAACATCAATATGTCATTGATATCTTATATGGAGATGAGTAGCTAAACTCCCATAACTAGGGTTATGGGATCCTTTTTGTAGAAAGCTGTTTGGGGTTACGAATCCATTCGATTTTTGATGTCTCTCTGTTTATTATAATAACATCTCTTTGTTGGAAACTTGAGAAGTGAGACCATGACACCACTTGTTTGAACGAGAAAGTGGATGTTGGGAAAAAAGGTGATTCACATGAAATCCATAGATTTACCCTTTAGGTTAAGGGTTAATGACCTAATGAGATCAACCCTCATGAGAACTATATTGAATAATACATGAATCCTTTCAGTTCAAAAGAAGTAAAGGGTTAAATACCCATTAGGTTGAAAAATAACTGGATAATCCTTAGAATTTAATATTTCTTTCAATTGAAATTAAAAGTTAGAAATCGAACACAAATTCACAACCCTTAATGTTTGAACATCTTGGTGAGCATAACTCTAGTTAACTCATTCTCATTGAAATTATACTTGCATTAACTCTTATTAGTTGTATCTTGGTGTGATACAAGAATGAAAGAATAATATTAACACATCAAACCCCCCTTTACTCTGAAACATTAGATCAACAGTCCATTAAGAATAAACTTACTTAATTATACAAGTATTCCCTGTGGGATTCGACCCAAACCTTTGTTGGGTTCTATATTTGACAGAAACCGCTTACACTTTCATAACAAAAGTGTAATTTGGGTGTATAACATTTTGGCGCCGTTTCCAAGGAATACGATTCTCCATTAAGTCTGTGATTATTAATTGACCTTTGGTCAAAGTTTCCTAGGTTTTACTTTTTTTGTTTGTTGTTTTTGTTTGTGTATGTTAATTTTCTTTTATTTTTTTGTTTGTTGTTTTTGTTTGTGTATGTTAAATTTCTTTTATGCCAAGTACACACATATTGGGTGAACCATTATTACCTATTCATCTGAAACCTCAAATTATTGGTAGAATGAATGGTCAACAGGACCCAGAGAGAGTAGCTGCTCAGCAGGAAAAAACTAGACTAGCTTCCTTTGCAGGTGCACAAGTAAACTAGCAGATGCGGACAATGCAGGAAAGGAACTAAACAAAGATGATGATGATCTGGGTGATGATTATCTATCAAATTTGGTCAACCCAAGGCGTGTAGACAATGTGCCTGGACTAACAAATAAGAATGTCAACAGAAATCGCCCTGTTAGGGCAAGACCAGAATGCCAGGCCATCCAATTTAATCTAACAGATGATGATAATGATTTGGATAGATCTGGTCCAACAGGGGATATAATTCCTCCACCCTTAGCACCTGGATCCAAGTTTAATATCACGAGCATTATGATACAGTTATTACATCTTAAAAGGTTGTTCGGTGGACTTGCTGGTGAGGACCTGAATATGCATTTAGTTAATTTTATCTCGACATGCAAATCATTTGACAACCCAAGAATTGGGAAAATGCTATTTGGTTGTGGCTGTTTTCTTTGTCTCTGTATAGGGAGGCAACTTTATGGTTGAATGGGATAACTGCTGACTCTATTTCAAACTGGAGGCAACTGAAAGATACTTTCCTAGAAAGGTTCTTTTTTCATCCAAGAGGGCACAGTTGAGAGATGAGAACAACAAATTTAGATAGCTTCAAACTAAGGCTCTCCATGAGACTTGGGAGAGGTTCAAGAAGAAGCTTATGCAGTGTCCAAATCATTAGATAACTAATGTCCACCTGATAGGAATCTTATATCAGGACTTAAACTTTGTGATAAAGCAAGTAGTGTATAATGCTGCAGGTGGGGCATTCATGGATCTCACTTTTCCTAAAGCAACTGAGATGCTTGATCGAATAACTAAACAAAGTAGATCTTAGCATACCAGGGAGTCTAGCGTAGCAAGCTCTACTGTATCTATTAGTATGGTCGTAGAGCAGTGGTAGAGAGAAGAAGAACGTGTCCAAGACATGGCTCACATGAAGACATAGATGGATCTTATTACTAAGTACTTATTATCAGAAAAGACAGAGAAGGTTAAGGCTGTAGCATCACAGGGAAGGGATGACTCTAATTCTGAGAAGGAAGCCAATTACTTGAACAATCATGGGGGTTTCCGAGGCGGTGGACAAGGAACCAAGGTTGGAACTATTATGACAAATTTGTCTATAAGGACCGTGACCAAGGCAATTGGAAGAATAAAAATGACAGGATTGGGCTGTATGTTCCTCCTAGAATTTGTAAGGCTGCTGCGACTAGTTCAGGGAAGATGTCCAAGGATGACATTATGGCTAAGTTATTGAAGGGAGTGGAAGCAACCAATACGGGGGTAGCTGAGATGAAAAGTGATTTATCTTCAATGAATCACTTGGTTGATTCATACTCTACTTTGATAAACCAGTTTGAGTAGCAGATGAACCAACTGTGCCGCATTCAATCAGAGAAAAAAGAGTACTTTACCAAGTGACACAGTTCAGAATCTAAGAAAGGATGGTTCATGTATGGAGGTTACCACTAAGAGTGGTAAGGTATTGTAAAGCCCTCCTATAGGCAAGCCTGTGGTTCATACTGTGGTAGATAATGTTGAAGAAGCGGAAATTGATCATCTAGTAGAGTCTAAAAAACTGAATAAGATTATTAATGATACACCATCCAACCATCAACAGGTTTATGAGTTGGAGAAGAGCAAGGGAAAGGAGGCCGGAGTGGTGGTTACCACTCTCCCAAAACCACCTCTTTTATTTCCCCATTAGTTGAAGAAGAAGGCCGATGACACAAAGTTTGGCAAATTTATGGCCATGCTTAAGCAGTTGACAATCAATTTGCCACTGGTGGAGGCATTGGCCTGGGTATGAAAAATTCATGAAATACCTTGTCATAAAGAAATAGATGGTTAGCTTTGAGCCGGTGGACAACCTTCATCACTGTGGTGCTATTTCCACATGGTCTTTGGTACAAAAGAAGGTAGACTCAGAAGCATTTACCATCCCATACACTATTGGGCCTCTTGATTTTGCAAAATCTCTATGTGATTTAGGAGCTAGTATAAACTTGATACCACTTACTGTGTGTAAGAAATTAGGTTTGGAGGAGCCTACTCCTACAAACATGAGACTAGTTATAGCGGAGAGGTTTGTAAAGTGGCCGTAGGGATTCTATATGATGTATTAGTAAAGGTGGACAATTTCATATTTCTAGCAGATTTTGTCATTCTCAATTATGAGGTGGATTTTGAGGTGCCCATAATCTTGGGTTGATCTTTTCTCGCAACCGGGAGTGTACTTATTGATTTGAGGGCGAATGAGCTACTATTTAGGTAGAATGATAAGGTTGTTCAATTCGATGTATGACCGTCCATGAAACAACATAAAGATATGAGCGTATTGTCTATTGTGGATGTCTATTATGAGGAGGAGGAGGAAGTCCCTATAGAAGAAAAATTTTTTGTGGAGACTTTAGCTACTCTATTGATGAATTTTGATCATGACTATATCAAAGATTTTGAGGAGACTGTGTATGCCTTAACAGGCATGGGGTCTTATTCATATGCACCTAAGAAGTAGGATTTAGACTTGAAAAATCATCCAAGTCCACCTGGTAAGCCTTCTATAGAAGAGCTACCTACCTTGGGGCTGAAAGAATTGCCTGTCCATTTAAGGTATGTGTTCCTGGGCAGTGGGAATACACTACCTATTATTATTATAGCTGATCTGGATGAGCAACAGGTGGAAGCCCTCATCTCTATTCTTAAGAGATATAAGAGGTTTATTGGTTGGATGATTGCAAATATTATCCACATCCTTCTTAGTATATGTAAACATAAGATTCATCTTGAAAAGGATTGTGTTCAGACTATTGAGCACCAGCATCATCTAAACCCACCTATGCAAGAGGTGGTGGAGAATGAAATCATCAAATGTGTAGATACAGGGGTGATATACCCTATTTCAAATAGTAAGTCGGTGAGTCCCATGTAGTGCATGCCCAAGAAAGAGGGCATGACAGTGGTGGCTAATGAGAAGTATGAGTTGATCCTACTATGGCCTGTTACTGGGTAGAAGGTGTGTATGGATTATAGAAAACTCAACTCATGCACATTGAAGGACCACTTCCCAATGCCTTTCATGGATCAAATGCTTGATCGACTAGCAGGAAGGTGTTTGTACTGTTTCTTAGATGGGTAATCTTTTTACAACCAAATTTTTATTAATCCTGAAGATCAAGAAAATAGGACATTCACGTACGCATTTGGTACTTTTGCTTTTAAGCGAATGCCTTTCGGTTTGTGTAATGCATCCACCACTTTTTAGCAGTGCATTATGTTGATATTTTTTAATATGGTTAAAGACACATTGGAGGTGTTTATGGATAACTTTTTGGTGGTCGGTGATTCTTTTGAGATCTATTTTCTGAATCTTAGTCGGGCATTGCAGCGGTGTGAAGATTTTAACCTGGTCCTTCATTTGAAAAAATGCCACTTCATGGTGAAGGAGGGCATTGTTCTTGGTCATAAAATCTTGGCTAAAGGCATTGAGGTAGATAAGGCAAAGGTTGAAGTGATTGAGAAACTACTTTCCCCTATATCACTTGAAGGGGTACGTAGCTTTCTCGATCATGCAGGGCTCTATCGCAGATTCATAAACGACTTCTCAAAGATTGCAAACCCACTTTGCAAACTTCTTGAGAATGAGGCTAAGTTCTCTTTTGATGATGACTGTATAAAGGTTTTTGAATGCTTTAAGCTGAAACTAGTGAAGGCTCTAATTATTGTTGCTCCTGATTGGACGAAGTCATTTGAGATTATGTGTGATGCAAATGGAGTGGAACTGGGAGCTGTTCTTGACCAAAAGAAAGAGAAGTTATTCCATCCTATATATTATACAAGCAAGGCCCTAAATGGGCTTAAAAAATCTATTCTATGACAGAACAGGAACATCTCACAGTGGTGTACATTTTTGAGAAGTTTTGGGCATATTTGTTAGGTACCAAGGTAGTGGTGCACACTGACCACTCTACCTTGAGGTACTTAATGGCAAAGAATGAGGCTAAGCCAAGGCTGATCTGGTGGGTATTGCTACTTTAGGAATTTGACTTCAAAGTTAAGGATCGAAAGGGATGTGAGAATCAGGTAGCAGATCACCTATTTAGACTTGAAGGTAAATAGGCAGTTAAGGATGAGCTGGAAATTGATGATTCCTTTTTGGATGGGAAAATATTGGCTACAATGCCTGAAAAGTACTCTGTATGCTGACTTTCCAAACTATGTGGTAAGTGAAGTAATTTCGAAGAATATTTCCTTTTATCAAAGGAAAAAGTTTCTCCATGATGTGACACATTATTTTTGGGATGAGTCATATCTATTTCGGTGGTGTGCAGATAGCATTATTAGGCGGCGCATCCCAGAAGTAGATATGTTGAGCATACTGGAAGCAAGTCATGCTTCCCCAGTTGGAGGTCACCATGCAGGTGATCGAACTATAAGAAAAGTGCTTCAAAGTGGCTACTATTGGCCCTCCTTATTCAAAGATGCCTACGAGTTCATGGAGAGATGTGACCAATGTCAAAGGCAAGGTCTATCTCAAAGCACCATGAGATGCCAATGTCTAAAATGATGGAGGTAGAATTATTTGATGTCTGGGTCATTGAATTCATGGGGTCCTTATTAGTTGTTGTTGACTGTGTGTCAAAATGGGTTGAGGCAGTGGCTCTGGCGTATAATGAAGGAAAGCAGGTTGTTGCATTCTTAAGAAAAAATATCTTCTCTCACTTTGGGGTACCACGTACCATCATAAGTGATGGAGGATCAAACTTTTACAACAAGATTTTCAGAGTTGCCTTGGCAAAATATATAGTTAAGCAGCACAAGGTGGCTACCCCATATCACTCATAAACCAGTGGGTTGGTGGAAATCTCTAATCAGGAAATCAAGCTATCCTTGCCAAGACTGTAAATGCTAGCAAGAAAAATTGGTTTAGGAAGCTGGACGATGCCTTATGGGCATATCGAACAACTTTCAAGACACCTATTGGCATGTCGCCATACCAATTAGTTTACGACAAGGCATTTCATTTGTCGATTGAGCTAGAGCATAGGAGACTGGGGCAACTGAATGATATGGATGAGTTCCATCTTAGAGCTTATGAAAGAGTTGATCTATATAAAGCAAGAATGAAGAAGTACCACGATCGCAGAATTGAAAAGCAGGAATTTTAGAAAGGCGACTTGGTGCTCCTCTTCAACTCAAGACAAGATTTTTCTAGGTAAGCTAAAACCCAAATGGTCTGGCCCATTTAAAGTAAGCCAAGTTTACTCATCTGGAGTAGTGGAACTTGAAAATAAAGATGGAAGTGTCTTCAAGGTTTATGAGCAGCTCGTAAAACTATATATCTGTCCAATGGACTTGATAAAAAGTATTGCAACCATCTATCTCAATGAAGTTGAATAATTGAGATAACTCAGTCACACAACGATGATGATTCAGGCAATAGTGGGAGGCAACCCATAGTGTGTTGTTGTAAAACATTAGTTTAAGTTATTTTGTTGTCTTATTCAAGCTGAAGGGTTCGCGTAAGTGTGTAGGTATGCCAATACAGAAAAATAGAAGCTGAAACAGTTCGAGGTGAATGACGAATTAACGAATGGACCATTGCTACCTCGATGGACCATTGTGGGGAGCCCTCGCAATAGATTCTGAAAACTAGGTTACTAGAAAAGTAGCGACGGGTTGACCAACTGACCTTCACAAGCTCGAAGGATTGATGGCCCAACCGTCACCAATGTGTTTCATGGTGAGGTTACTTGAAAAGGGACATGACTCATTTGACGGAACGTCATACCTCTAATGGACCATTGCTTGAACCGTTGCACTTAACCCTAGTTTAGCATGTCGGGTTAGATCAATTTAAATTGTCAAATATTTCATTCTTATCCGACCCGAGCAGTTTTAAACGGATAATTTAAAGTGATTAAATAACATCAAAAATGTTCAAGTGACTGAAACTATTTAGTTTCCAAGCATTCAAGATATCTGAGCCTTTTCATGTCCTTCTAAAACTTCTCCTCTTCCCTTTCCCATCTACTTAAACTCCATTCTCTTCCTCTTATTTTTCCATCACAAGCTAAACAAATCTCTCACAAAAACAAAGGTCTATTTCTTGTTCTGTGTTTAGTGTGCAAGTCAGAGTAGTGCCCACGTACTGCATTCCCAAGGTATGATCTCTTCATCACTCTCTATTTTATTCAACATTAAGAACAAAGAAAGTATGTGAAGGCTTTAGTGTTGAAATAATTTCTCTTTTCTCTTGATTGATTCTGTGTAGATCTGACCTAAGTCGAAACCTGACAAACACTGTCCTGGGTAAAGTCTGAGTAGCCCATGGACAAAAAATGGCAAAAGTGGTGATGTATTATTAATGAAAATTCCATGAGAATCATGTTTAAATGAAATGTATGCAAGGTGTTCGACAAAATACCAAAATAGGGTCTGAATTTGAAAATTGTAGGCGATGGCTTATGTTACGGACCATCCAACACCCAACGACCCATTAACTAAAGCCTTCGTAGATTTCCCAGACTTGAAGTTACTTGAATTGACCAGATGGTTGGGGTCGATAGACCATCACAGACCCGACAGACTGTCGCCCTATCCGTCGCTGATCAAAAATTTTCTATTTTCTGGTTTGAGTTTGTAAACTGATAAATGTTTTCTTTACAGGTGATATGAAAAAAAAACTACCACTAACCAGGGGTAGGGGTAGGGGCAAAATAGCTAGGCCATATCTATCATAGGGTTCAGATGCACTAGCACACAACACCTGGCAAAGACGTTAGGTAATTTCTTTACGCTCCCTATCTAAAGAGGAGGATGAAAGCAGTAGCAGTAGTAACTCTAGCTCAAGGTTAGTTGAGAAAAGGGTTGAAACATCTAATCCCATCCAAGAGGAAGTTCCAGATGAGGAGGACCCGAACGTAGTTTGGCGCAAGGACCCACAGTTGCGGGAGGCTATCAGGCGGTAAGTTGAAGGCTCTCAAAAGCATTTCTTTAGAGGGATTGAGAAAATGAATAGGTTGGAAGTCAAAAGATCCATTTTTGAGGAATATTAAATTATGACTACAACTCTGCACGAGTATGTATAACTTGAGCACCGATTTAGTGAATATAAGTTGGCATGGATGAGTCAACCACTCAACACCTATCAACCGAATCTTGTTCGGGAGTTTTTTTCCAACTACTTGGTGCTTGTAGAGAAGGATTGTCCACCAGGTACATCAGTTAGCAACATGAACAATCTATCCATAGTTCCTGTACGGGGTCAATATAGATATCTCAGAGCGTATGTTGAATAGGTTCTTATTCAGGCTTGAATATCAAATACCGAGTGTAATACCAAATTTAGAGCATCGATTGTTCACAACAAGCAACCAAAGGCCTTGGCTGGCCAGTATACGGATAGTAGAAGGTGAGCCTGCCTGGTTGCACAACCCCTGTGAAAGGATATCTAAGTCGTCCTCAAGCTTTACGGCCAAGTTCTAGCAAGCAATTTTGAGACAGAGGCTAATGCCAATAGGCGGTGATGACTGCTTATAAATCAATAGAGTTGTGATTTTTGCTGCTTTGATTGAAGTATTGATGGTAGATTTCATCTATATTATTGCCTATAAATTATTTATCCACGCTCACAGAACCATTACTGCATTACTATTCCTATGTCTTATCACAGATTTGTGCAGGCAGGCAAATGTCCTATTAATTAGTGGAATTGATAATGAGGTCCGAGAAATGCACAAGTAAGATATTGAGAAGACAAGGGATGTCGCAAGGTTAGATATGAGAGTCAATATACCTCCAGCTCATCAAACTCAGTCGGCACCAATACTTAAGCTATCAGAGGTTCCCTCAGGTATGCCATTACCTCTTTCTACATATGTCCTTCCTACTACATCTGCAGGTTTAGCTTTGATACCTATGGATAGGAATACAGATTCAGCGTCAGTCCCACCCCAATATTCTGAATACAGGCTGAACTAGGAGAAATTTGTGAAGGCGGTCTGAGCCCAAAAAAGTTTTAAAACAGTTAGCTATATGAGGTACAAATTTCAAATACTTTGTTGAAAGAATTATAGAAGCAATGGTATGTACGTTCAAGAACATTCAGCTAAGGATGGACGATATAGAGGAGTGAATCAACAAGAAGTTGGATGCCCTGTCTATTCTGAATTTCACCAAACTTATGGTGGAGTTTAGATAGGCTCAGGGAGATATAGTAGAACTGAAAAGGCAGCTGTAATAGCCCATGTTTGATCTTCCTGAGCCTATCTAAACTCCACCATAAGTTTGGTGATAAGGATGAAGGTTTTGCAACAACCCATGTTTGATCTGCCTGAGCCTATCTAAACTCTATCTTCCTAGATTTCTAACAATTCAGTAGTAGCCACCCTTAAATTTATGATGGAGTTTAGATAGGCTCAGGCAGATATTACAGGTGATAAGGATGAAGGTTTTGTTGACTTAATAAGGAGACCGATCAAATATAAAGGTAAGAAATAGGTAGATGAGTATGCTAAATGGAAAGCTGAGAAGAGAAAAAGAAGGAAAGCCATGACACCAGAGGAACGAGAGCAACATGACATGAGAAAAGCCAGTAAAAGATCAATGAGAGATGAGAAGAGAAAAAGGAAGAGAGTAGAAGACAAAGCGGCTGGAGTGTCCAGTAGTTCAGCCCCAGCTAAGGAGCAAATTTCCTATCCTATTAACCGTTAGATCCCTCCAATTCTAGAAAATGCTGATATGAGAAGCCTTACCACCATAGGGGTCAATGTCGATGAAGATGAGGCCAAAGCAGCCTCAAACCATTTGACTGATGCCTCATTTGAATGACAGGTTGTACAAGTATTTTCCTCCCTTTGTTCTTACTTTGTATGCATTGAGGACATTGTATTTTTTAGAGGGGGTGATACTTATACCATGGGGATTTTTATTGCCGATGTTCTTTTCCCTCATGTTTATCTAGGAGGACCGGTATGTTTAGTTTGCATTTTTATTTTCATGTGATGTCCTGTAACTATCACCAAGTGATTATTAATATAAGTAAGTTTCTATTTTGTTGGTATCATTGTGTATATATGGATGATACGTGATCGTGGCAAAAGTATTTTAGATTTTTTTTATAATTATTTCTTTTTACCATGTGGTAAAGTATTATGCACCCATTGTGACTCTAAAACTGGCATTAGAATGTAAAGTGAGGCAAATTATAGCTATGTGATATGATTCCCAAGAGTTAGTAGGATAGGAATTAACTAAGTTCCTGTGTGTGAGTATTTGTATAGTTCTTGCTTATACGTAATATGATATTTATAATCCATCGATAGGATGAGTTTTGTTTGGTTCTCTTTGGAATGATAAATGACCTACTTAACTCAGTGGTTAGAGTACTGCTTTCATACGACGGGAGTCATTAGTTCAAATCCAATAGTAGGTAAAACTTATTAGATACCAGAGTCAATGGTATCTAATAAGGTTTACGGCCCACCTTTAGTGATATTTATTTTTTGATTTTGTATCTTTTCTATTTCATTTTTAAATATGAATTTTTGCATAAGAATTGGCTTCTATTTGATTGT
Source organism: Capsicum annuum (assembly GCF_002878395.1). Taxonomy (NCBI): domain Eukaryota; kingdom Viridiplantae; phylum Streptophyta; class Magnoliopsida; order Solanales; family Solanaceae; genus Capsicum; species Capsicum annuum. The sequence continues at coordinate 150,858,961 of NC_061120.1, read as the reverse complement.
ATTTAATTGTATTTACCCGACAGAATCTAAATAGGATTAGAAAGAGAACTTCTTTTTATTATTTGAACGTACTAACTAGTTGTACTAACTAATTATGAAATCGGATTGATAGCCTCCACCCGTGTTCTAGCTCATTAGATTACACCTAGGACTTGCCCGGTTCATTAGATGTTGTCGAGTATGTGACCCAATAAGATAGGATAGTAAGCCTCCTTGATTTGTTAGTCTACTTAGCCAAAATAATGACCCAAAAGAAACATTTTGTTCCTTTGTAAACCCAGTTGAGCCTTATTAGTGTTTGTTCTGTCCAAATAAGTTTGATTTACTCTCTAGAAGGTGTTAACGCGTATCTTTGGCTGTGGTCTAATTTTGGACATTATACACTTCAACTTAGGCAAATCACCTAAGTTGAGGGTGGCTACTGTTGGATTGTTAGCATTCTAGGAAGGCGAGTTGACATTGGTTTAAGAAGTAGCATCTAGCCTTGGTCTAGTTAGATATCTAAATTATTATTGTGCACCTTAATTGATAGCATCAGCTTAAGTTGAGGGTGGCTGATGCTGCTGTTCTTTCAAAAAAAAGGGGTTATGGCAAGGGCAAGGATGGATAATAATGGTTATGACTGAGCGAACAAATCTATAATCTTGGGGAGTAGCTACCAAAAAGGGTAAAGAGAGTGAAGTTTTGTACTTTTAGTCACTTCCCCAAATAATCAATCTTCACTGAGCCTAAACCTCATTACAACCCTTAGTAATTCCTACTTGATCTTGGCGAGTCACTCATGAGGGAACATTAGACGATAAGGGAAAGCTTATGGGTTTTCACTATGTTTGCCACTTCTATTCTGAGAGTGAGAGTCTTAGTTTTGTCCATGATTTAAGTGTACAATATGAGGTGGACTTCTTTGACTGTGAGGGCATGTTGAGTTATACCTGGTCTACTTATCTCTTTGGGGTGTTGTATCTGTGGCTGTGACTATGCTGATTAGTAATAAATGCCAGTAGTGGATCCATATGTGTTGAGATCACATAGCCAAATGGGCGGTTAAATAATTGTATGATTGTGTTGGTTTGACTATGAAATGTCTATCATGATGTTGTTCATATGTTTATCTTGGTGTTGAGTTTCTTGAAGACAAGCAATTTCCTTAATAATCTAAACTGAACTGCAATCATTTTACTCTAGAGTCTTAGATATAAAAATACACATCAATAATAAACTCACCCTAAAAGACTACACCTGAAAGAGTAACACCCAATGCTAATACTTTCTTCTGAGATACAAATCTTATCTTTATATAGGACAAATAGTCATTATATAATAACTTAAACACTATCTAACTTAGAGTCTTCATGAGTATCACCATACTCTAAGTTCACACCATCTAGAATTTTAACTCTTCTTTCTAGCTCAATCATCCAAGATTCAAACTTAGATTCTAACACTTAACATGGATATTCCCAAACTATTAATGAACTATACTAACTTCATTCTTGAAAACACCCTTAATATATACAATCCTTAACTTTCTTTATCTTCAACAATCATCATCACATACTTACACCCTTCTTAACAACATACTTTCCTTACTAAATATATAATTTACCTCTTTTCTTTCATAGCCTACTAACATCACATCTCTAAACTTATATTTTTCCCTAAACAATGAGAATTAAAATTACACCAAAATAACTAACATCAACAACCTATAACCCATAACTTAGCTGGTAAAAACATCATATACTACATGACTAGCCTCATTTGCACTTCACAACTCAAGGGTTCTATCTAAGTGAACACACTTTAAAAACTGAGAACTAATACAACCCCATATTACCTTGGGAACACGTCTAAATTACACCCACACCATTATACTTAATTACAAATCAATAAACTTAAATTCTTCTATGCGATATTTCAAGCCTACCGGTTTACCTTTCATACAACTAGATCTGTGGATACATAATTTACTAAATTTAGATAACACTATCCTAAATCTACTACTGCTAAACTACTGGGTTCATGCTTCTAACTCTAGGTCATAGGCTGTCATAGGATTCTGAGAAAGGATCTGAGGGCACATCTGACTTTGGCTTAGTGCAGAATCTTCACAAATAAGAATGAACACTTTCAAAGATTAGAACATAAGAGAACTGATGGGATACTTTAGAGCCTATGTGCAATCCCATAACTGTTTGTGGAGACTGTCTAAGAAAACTCTATCTATAAGGATTTAAGCTTGGCTATTTTTATTACCTCAAGAATATGGAAAAGTTGACATAAATGAATTCACGCAAGAATCTGCATAAGTTCCTTAGAGAGCACTTCTGCTGCATGATCTGAGACATTAAAGAAGGGAAAATTTCATAAATTCTCTATATCCTCTCAAAGAAAAGTACAGACATCTTTATACCATTTTACAAGACTCTACTAGACAAGACTTCATAGATAGCCTAGGACACTTAAACTCTGTGCTCTAATACCAAGTTTGTCATGACTCGAGGCTACCCCCTTAGTCATAATACGATGCTTAGAATCACAACTGATCCTAAGCTAACCCATGTACTTGCATGCTGCTTAAGAAACTATTTTAAATTATATAAAACTAATTTATTAAGAAAAAATATGATCATGAGAAAGTCTAAATAAAGAAATACTGATAAATTTTACACCATGATAAAACTGAGGAAATAAACTTTAATTACATGTAATGACTCTAACTGACTACCTGTGAAGCCTCTACTATACTGACTTTAAATAGATGGGACATTTCTCAAACTACCACTAATCAATACATATGACTACTCAAAATACAACACGTAAACTGTAATGAACTATAGTCCCCAAAATAAGAGGACTTATCACCTAATGGTTGAAAGCTGAGAACTTCCTGATTATGATGTGTGGGCTACAACTGGTACCTACATTATGAAACAATGTAGCCACACAAACGTATATATGGTCAGTACTTCTGGAATGTAAAGAGTAAGTGAGGGTGAATGCAATAAGTAAAGTTGAATAGATACATAATCTTAAAACATGCATGCTAAGTGCAAGTAGACTCACAAAGACTGAAATAAACAAAAAACTGATGTATCTTAAAACACGAGTAACAAACATAATCTGATAAGCTGGTGAATCACTACACTTAGTTCCTTAAAATCTTTACTCTTGTAAAATAAGTAGAACTGAAGCTGGGAAGTGGTAAAATATAAACAGTGTATATAAATCTCATGTAAAGCTGAATATGTAGTAAAACTAAAATAAGGACCATGTATGGATACTGATCATGAAAACATGAACATGTAAAATTGAGAATGTAAGACCAAGCATAAACATGTTCTGACATGATCATAATAACTTAATAATAGACGTCTAAATACTTGGTTAAGTTAACCTTAACTGACATACTCTGAATACTATACTAACACTATGAGAGCTAGCTATAACTTACATTCTCTAATTTGAGCTATCAGGTTCCAACCTATAACCCTATTGGAAGGGTGTTGGTACCTTGCTAGGGGTACCAACACATGAATTACAATATGGATCCAAAAGTCTGATGTCCCAAAGAATGAGGGTGTTATTGTTAACTGACTACGGATCCCTCATACACCGTAGGATTGAAACTTATGGAATATTACTAATATATCATGCTTAACAAATGGGGTAGACTCCATCCTTATATTTACTCGGTGCTAAGTGTTAATCCCAAATAAATGACATTGGTGTTATTAGTCATTTAAATTGACATGGTACTGTACTTATAAGTGCTCAACATGATCATGATATCCAAAATATGATAATAAAACCATGGTCTGACTGACTTGTTACTAAAAAATATAAATATGTAAAACACATAGGTATCGGGTGTTCATAACTCGCCAACACTGAATGATTACAAAAATATGATGAAAAGCCTAAAACAGTGGTATAGAATCATAGTTCAAAGACCCAAAACATAAGATATTTGAACAAATAGGTTAGAAGCATGAATTTGAATATAGGAATATGTTAAACATGAGAAGACAACATATATACATGGTTTAATACATAATTTAACATTGTAACATGGAATCACTTAAATATGACATGGGAAATTAACATTTAAAAGATGAAATTGCCTAATTTTCATGGGATCATATGTGGACATAGATTGAATTTAAATTACTAAGAAAAATCATAAATTAAACTCATTTTAAACATATGAAAATCCATAATGAAGGAAAAACCCATATTTTAATCAAAGAGAGAGTTTTTGAGCTTAATGGGTGAAAAAGACCCATTAATGAATACTCCACAGACCTTAATTGAATGAATTCATGAATAAATCTTAAAATTGAGGCTTGAATCCTTGAATTTTTTAGAGAAGAAGATTGAATTTTGTTCTTGGGAAGAGGGAGGGTTTTTAGTGAGTAATTTTGAGGTTAGTAGGCATATAATACCTCCATGAAGGTTATAAATCATGTTTTGGACGACTGGGTTGAGGGGAAAGGCACAAATTACCCCTTGTACCCTTTAATAAGATATAATATCCCTTATGGAGCAACCCTTATTCCAAGGAAATAGCTATCGCAGTGTGGGGCTATTGGTATCCCTTACTATTTCTTATGAAAATGATAAAAACTTTTTGTGCGGTATCAGATTAAGGAAAAATTGGTATTTTTGGAAAAATAATTTAATTATTTATAAATTTATGGGTCTTAAGCTGTAAGATTACTCATATTTCAAAAGTTATATATATATATTCAAAGTTTACAATCGTAGAATTGAATACCAAAATTTGGTTAAATCAAAGGCTCTTCGCTCAACTTTGCTCTAATTAATTCCTATGAAAATTTGTCCCCTCATAATTACTTCACACACTATGATAAATAAATGATAATGATACATGTATTTAAATATAAATTGTGGGATAAGTGTTTACAGACGTAGGACTGCTGGCTCAATATCTAGCCCAAAATGTAGGGCATTACACAGGCGTTTTTAGAGTGGAGATAACTATAGGGTGTAGGGTTCCCAATATGAGCCTAGTGTGGCCAAGTAATCTCCATTATATCCTCTTTGTAGATTTTGTGGTCATTTGCATTGAGGTTTTTATGATTAGTGAAGGCATAAGTGCTTTAAATTTGGTCAGGTAGGACATATGCTTAGAAGATGTCCTATTGGTAAGGTTTATTCTGGGATAAACAAAGATCATGTTTCCTCTTCTTTAGATCCGGCACTAAGGGGTTCACCATCCTGCTCCATCACTAGTCGAAACCGTCTATATGCTCTCACTACCTGCCAAGAGTCTGAGGCATCACCTAATGTCGTGATTGGTATATTGAAACTATTTTATTGTGATGTATACTATTTACTTGATCTGGGGTCCACTCTTTCTTTTGTGACCCCATTTATGGCTGTATATTTTGGTTTTGGTCCTGAGTGTATTTTAGACCCTTTTTTATTTCTACCTTGGTAGGTGACTCTATGGTAGTTGAATAGTCTATAGGGGCTATGTGGTGTCTATGGGTGGTCGTTAAACCTTGGTGAATCTGTTTGAATTAGACATGGTTTATGTTGATATCATACTAGGGATGGATTCATTGTACTTGTGCTATACTTCTTTAGACCATTGAACTTATATGGTCATCTTTAAATTCCCTAATAAGCTGGTTATTGAGTGGGAGGATGGTTCCCTAGATCCTAAGGGGAAGTTAATAGCATATCTTAGAGATTGAAGATTTATCTCCTAGGGGTGTCTCTATCTCCTGGTATAGGTTAAAGATTCTAACACAGAGGGCCCTTCTTTGCATTTTGTCTTGGTGGTGAATGAATTTCCTGAGGTCTTCCATAATGAAATTCCTAGTGTTCCTCTTGATAGGGAGATTGAGTTTGGGACCGATCTTGTTCCAGATACTCATCCAAATTCTATTCCCCTATATAGAATGTCTCCAGTTCAGTTGAAAAAGCTTAAGGAGAAATTAAAGGATCTTTTTTACAAGGGTTTCATCTACTCTAGTGTGTCTTCGTGGTATGCACCATTGTTATTCATGCATAAGAAGGATGGTTCCCTTCAAATGTGTATTTATTACCGATAGTTGAATAAGGTGATAGTAAAGAATAAGTACCTTCTTCTAAGGATAGATGATTTGTTTGATCAACTTTAAGGTGCTAAGTTTTTCTCCAAGATTGATCTTCGATCCGAGTATCATTAGTTAAATATTAGGGAGGTATATATCCCTAATACTGCTTTCCATACTCGGTATGGGCATTTTGAGTTTTTGGATATGTCTTTTGGGTTCACCAATGCCTCAACGACATTCATGGATTTGATGAATAGGGTCTTCCATCAGTTTTTGGATCTACTTATTATTCTGTTCATAGATGATATTCTAATGTACTTGAAGAGTTAGGTGGACTATTCTATCACCTCCACATAGTGTTGCAGACCTTAAAAGATTAACAGTTGTATGCCGAATTCTCAAAGTGTGGGTTTCGGTTGAATGCTGTAACTTTTCTAGGTCATGTCATTTCTAGTAAAGAAATTATGATGGATACGAAGAAAGTTACACTGGCTAAGAGGTGGCCTAGACCAATGACTCCAATCGATATTCAGAGCTTCTTAGGTTTAGCTGGTTACTACAGGAGTTTTGTGGAGAATTTTTCTTCTACAGCTTCCCCATTGACAAAGTTGACTTAGAATAAGGTAAAGTTCTTGTCGCCTGATGCTTGTGAGAGTAGTTTTAAGAAGCTGAAGGATAAGGTGACTTCACCTCCAGTCTTGACCTTGCATAAAGGAACTAATGGTTTTGTAGTTTATTATAATGTGTCTCGTATGGGGCTTGGTTGCATTTTCATATAACATAGCAAGGTGATAGCTTATGCCTCTAGATAGTTAAAGGTGCATAACAAGAATTATTTGACTCACAACTTAGAACTATTGGTTGTGGTGTTCGCATTGAAGATATGGTGTCACTATCTATATGGCGTGCATGTGGATATCTTTTCTAATCATAGGATCATGTAATACATATTTACTCAGAAATAGCTTAACATTAAGCAAAGAAGATAGCTTGATCTCCTTAAGGATTATGACATAAGTCTTCACTACCATCCAAGTAAAGCTAATATGGTTTCAGATATTCTTAGCAGGTTATCTATAGGAAGTCTATCTCATATGGATTAAGGAAAGTAGGAGTTGGTGAAAGATATTCACCATTTGGCTATCCTTGGGGTTTATCTCTTAGAATCTCAAAATGGTGGGGTAGTTGTGCAGGAGGTGGCGTAGTCAACTCTTGGTGCTGAGGTAAAGGAGAAACAAGTGTTGGATCCTATCTTGATAAGGATCAAAGGTGAGGTAGGTGGACAAAAGGTAATAGCCTTTGATATTAGAGGTGATGGTACCTTACAGTACCAAGGGAGGTTATGTGTTCTCTATATAGATGGGTTATGAGAGAGGATCTTGGCCTAGGTGCATGAGTCATGCTATGCTATTTATCTTGATTTGATGAAAATATATCATGACCTTAAGGATATGTATTAGTGGAACAATATGAAGTGGTATGTGGCTAGTTTTGTGGCTAAGTACATGGTGTGCCAACAAGTGAAAGTTGAGCACATGAGGCTCGGAGGGTCATATCAAGAAATTAAGTTGCTTGTGTAAAAGTGGGAGGTGATCAATATGGATTTTGGTACAAATATTCCTTGGTCTTGGAATTAATTTTATTTGGTATGGGTCATCGTGGATAAGATGACAAAGTCTACTCACTTCTTACAAGTGCGGACAAATTTCTTGGCTAAGGATTATGTGAGGTTATACATACATGCGATTGTAAAGTTGCATGGGGTGCCTTTTTCTATCATTTTAGATCGTGGTATACAATTTTCATTGAAATTTTTGGCAACCTTTTCAGAAAGGTTTAGGGACCAAGGTTAGTCTTAGTACTGCTTTCCACCCATAATCGGATGGGCAAATAGAAAAAACTATTAAGACTTTGGAGGACATTCTTAGAGCTTGTGTGATTTACTATGGTGGTAGTTGGGATAAACATTTGCCTCTTATAGAATTTGCATACAATAACAGCTACCACTCTAGAATTAGAATGGCTCCATTCAAGGCGTTGTATGGTAGAAGGTGTAGGTCTCCAATTGGGTGGTTTGAGGTTGGTGAGGCTGAGATATTTGACCCGAATTTGGTTAACCAAGCTATAGAGAATGTGAAGGTGATTCGGGATAGGCATAAAGCCTTCCAGTGTCGCCAATAGTCCTATGCGTATGTGCGGCATAGGAAGTTATAGTTTTAGGTTAGGGATAGGGTGTTCTTGAAGGTGTCTTCCATGAAAGGAGTAATGCAGTTTAGGAAGAAGGGAAAGCTTAGTCCTCGGTATGTTGGTCCATTCTTGGTTTTGAGAAGAGTTGTCAATGTTGCATATGAGTTAGATTTGGCTTCTAGTTTAAGCTCCATTCACCTGGTATTCCATGTTTTATGTTGAGAAAGTTTGTGGGTGATTCATTACAGATTATACGTATCAAGGATATTGGTATTTCAGATTCTCTGTCTTATGAGGGGGTACCTATTGAAATCTATGACCAACTGGTTTGTCGATTGCAGACCAAGGACATAGCTTCAATACAGGTTCTATGTAGGAATCATAAGGTGGAAAAGGCTACATGGGAAGCTGAAGAGGACATAAAGTCAAAGTATCCATTCCTATTTTCTACTTCAGAAATTCGTGCATAGGGTATGTGTTGATCTTACTATCTTTTTTTTTTAAGACTGTTAAAGGAATGATTGATTTCCTTGGCATATTTATTTTTTAACTTAGTTAAGGGTAAGAGTGGATCGTTAGTTCCTTAGTAATCTATTTTCTTTGTTAAAAGTAAGAGTAGAGGCGTGTGGGGTCCAAATCATTCTTGTACTGCCTTGTTCCATCATACTAGAATGAATGATCGAAGGAAGGGAGAATTAAAACACCCTGGGTTTAGGCCCTTGGAAATTTCCTTAGTTTTGAACTCACTGTCCTGGTAACAACTCACTAAATGAGTTGTATGGTGTGGGTATGGGTCTAGGGACCCTAGTCGTAATTGGACAACATATTGTCGACAAAGTTTTTTCCTAGTTATGAGAGACTCCATACGAGTCGTATAGTCTTGTGATGAGAGGTTTAGGGTTCAATCATATGTTGGCCAGTGTCTATCCCTTGATATTCTGCTTAGGATACGACCTGAGGGTACTAGTTATATGGTATGGTGACGGGTTGGGAAAGGGAGTCGTATGTTGGACAAAATGTGTTGTCCAACTTTCTAACCTTGTGACAACTTGAGGGTACCACTCGTATGATGTGGTGACGAATTGGAGGGTCCACTCGTATCCACTTGTGACTTTTCTACAGTTTTGAGTTGGAGGTATTATGGACATTTCCCCTTTTGTAACTCCCTTTGATACCATGACATAAAACACCCTTTGGGGATTCATTCACCTATTATTCTCAATCAAACACTCTTAAAAATCTATTAAAAGCTCTCTCAAGCTCTTGGTTCAAGGAACGGTTACGGTTTCTTCAAGGCAAACCAATTAAGGATCTAAAGGTTGTTTCTCTCTATCTTTCTTAATGTCTGAGGCATGTTACTCCTCCCTCATTGTTAGTTTAACTAAAAGCTTGTTTTAATAAATGGTTTTCATGGTATTATTTTGGTACTATTTTTGTTTTGAAATAGATGTTGGGGGCTTTGTTGTTTATTGTTGGATAATATTTTCCCATGTTTTACTTATGGTTTTTCATGTTATAATTTTGGTTTGAACATGTGCTTCCCTGGGAATGGTCAATTGATATATGATTTTGGTTTTGGAAGTTATATGCCCTTAACATGTTTGTTAAAATGTCAGTGAGAATTGTTTTGCACATAGTTTGACTATTATTGAAATCATTGAATTGCATTGGAGGTAATGGAAATTATTTAGGTTTGGTTGAATTTAAATGGTTTGGAAAGGCCATGATGGGCATGGTTTTGTTTTAATTGGAGATCGTGTGAAATACACAAAAATCCACTGAGTATTGGCTAGTGACATTGCTTGCAAGCTATAGTTGGTATGACGATACCACTTCACAATGCCTTGATAATAGACTCTTTGAATTGGTGTTTGGTTATGTGCTGAATGTTATAATCAGGAAATAATGGCGGGTTGTGATAGCTAACCGTGAAGGTGTGATTTTGATGGATGGACACTAGAAACTCATGTTTGCCGACATGAGTGTTGGTCTTGGTGACCATCTGTTTGTGGGGTTGATGTGGCATGAAAGCACGACACCTTCTATGCTTAAAACCGTGAATTTTTGTGTGAACTTAGGGTGTTTTGTTAGATATGATGCACTTTGGTGTGTATTGTGGGTAAAACAGGTCTACAACAGTGTTTGGTTGAAAAGAGAAGAAAAAGACCTAAAAAAAGACCAAAACTAATCAAGATACGAGTCAGCTCACAAGTCGTATACCCAACATACGACTTGTAGGAGGAATCATACCCATAACAGAAGAAAACACCAGGGTCAAATGCCAAGTGAAAGTAAGATACGACTCATGTATATGAGTCGTCAGATTAGTATACGAGTTATGTCAAACAATTATAATCATTCTAGAATCAAAGACCCAAACAGCAAGTGAAGAAAAGATATGACTCATCCATACGAGTCGTACACTGAGGATACGAGACATACATAGAAGTCACAAGCATAACGGAACCTAAGCTATTGTTCAAATAATGAAAGTTTAGAAGTAAACGAGTCGTAAGTATGAGTACAACTCATATAAGTATGTCTTATACAAACCAGTGTTCAAGACTTGGAAGGTCTAAAGTCCTAGGTAGATATGGATGGAGAACATGAGTCGTACACTAAGGTATGACTTGTAAGAAGAAGTCATATGCTGAACATAAAGTTGAAGTCATGGGAAGATCAGACACTGGAACGGATACAACAAGGCAGGGTATGACTCATATGATGCCAATACAAGTGAAGAACGAGTCGGATCGACTGCCGACATAACTTTACCTTTCCTATTCTTATTAGAATTTTAAGGTTATTTTGAGATACTATAAATACCTTAGGGTTTATCCTTTATTAAGTTACACTCTTGAATGTAATTTTACATTATTTTACATAATATTACAATACTTTCACAATTGTTCTTGATATTTTAGGGTTTATTCAATTAAAGACTTTGGAGTTTAATCATATTATTTTTGTACAATTTATTTTATGTATTCTTCATTGATAATCATGGTTGCTTGCACAAATATGAGCGGCTAATCTCATTGAATAGTGTTGTGGGAACCTTGGTAGATTAGCTACGTAGAGAAACTGTATGATTTAACTGTTCTAGGGTTTTTGCATATATCTTAATCATCTTCATATTAATTAATCTCAAGTATCTACAAGTAACGACCCGAGACTACCCCCTAGTTGTCACACGGTTCTTACGACCTCGAAGGACCATAAGCTAACCCATGAATGATATTTGTTATGAGCACTGAACAATAATACTTCAATTATTGCAGAATAATAGGCTAAAATGCCATAAGGTTCAAAAGATCTAAAATTTGAATCTGAAATACTGTCTAAAAATCTAGTCTGAAAAGCCTCTAACTGAAACTGTCTGAAAGTGGAGTTGATGGGACAATCTCCAAACTAACTCCATCTACTAAAATACTACTAAGCTGAAGTACTGAAATACAATTATATCCTTGATAGATGAGGACTCACTGTTAAATCTGCTACTGCTGGATGAATCTGGCTAAGCGCGGTCAGGAACCTGAGCGTCCGAACCTATGATATGAAACAACATAGCGCAAGAAATGGGTATGCGATCAGTACTCGGGAATGTACTGATATACTAAATGAGGTAAGGATGAATTCATGGGTTCATATGCATGAATAATAACTAATGAATGATATGCAAGAGCTGGAAAGCAAACATAGAGGATCTGTAACTACTAAACATACTGTGCATACTGTAACTGAGTATACTAAAACTAAATTTTGATAACTGATAACTAAATATATTAAATATCTGAGATCACTGATAATATGAATTACTGATAACTGAGTAACCGTATCTAACATTCCTTATTCTATAGAACTGAACTGAGTTCTAAATTGAAGACTGAAACTGAAACTGTGGGAGGTAATCATCTAACCGACATGCCCCAAATAAGATAAGGTAATTAGGTTGGGCTATAATCTGTAACCCCAATTACAAGGGTGTTAGTAATGTTCCACGAGTACTAACATTGGCTATGAGTTAACCCTAACTAGCAGGAAGATATTTTGTCAACCCTCACTGACAGGAAAAGTCATGCGAGATGTGTCAACCCTTATCTAGAAGGAAGTCATATTACGTAGTTCTGTAACTCAGGGATTCCTACTAAGGATCAAACCCTACACTAATAGGAATGCCCCCATACCTTGGTTCGCTCGATGCTAAATCCTACTCCCAACTGAAAGACACTAAACTGGACTGAACTGATACAGAGTTTACTGAGTTTTTCTAAGTTCTATTATTGACTGAGAGTACTACTGATCATGATATGACTGATACTATTCTGTAACTAACGATGGCTCTAAGTAATAGCTAGATTGTTGGGTATTAAATACCTCCAAGACTCGATAGTATGAAAAGTAAAGTAAAGCATAATCTTGAATAACATGACAATGTTCACTTGGTCAGAATTCATTCATAGAGACATTTCATCAACACTTATGTATTAACTTGTACATGGATGGGGAATACATGTTAGCATGCTATAATGACATTATTTCATTCTCATAGATAATTTATCAAATACATAACAAGCACACTTGATTCATTAAATCATAAAAACTTAGGGTTAACATGGTTACAACAATCAACTTGCAAATTGAAGGGTTTATCATAAATACCATGTAATTCAACACAAACTAGAATCAATTCTTGGAACTTGTAATCTAAATCATGGATTAAAACTCAAACAACATCATGAACATGAATTTAATCTAATTCAAACATGAAAATCATAAATCATAAATCTTGTATTTTGAGAAAGGATTCTCGGGCTCCATGGAAGGTAAGGATCCATGGATAAACATCGAACATACCTTAATTCATAAGATTCTTGAAGTTCTTAGAGAGATTCTTGAGATTGACCCTGATTCTTGAGAGCTAGAGTTTATTTTATTAAGAGAGGACTACCTTTTGATTTTAGGGAAAAGTGAATAATAAAGGTTTTTACATGTTTTTAGGGCTTAAATTCCACATATGGGAAAAACAAAATTATGGGAAAAGATTGTTTTAACCCTGGGCGCAACTTTAATTTTTTGTTTAATTTTCCCGATCTAGACCCATGGAATGATGCGACGCTATTACGCCATGTCACTGGAAAATGACAATTGGGATATTGCATGATGGTGCGACGTGGTAGTATCGCATTGCCACTTTGTGAACTGGAAGTGCACTGCGACGTGGTGGAATCGCGTTGGTACACTGGAAATTGACAATTATGAAATGGGTCTATGGCGCGGTGCTCCATTATCATGGAGCAATACTAGAAATTGACAATTGCTATTTTGACACCCTCCGCGACGCGCTACTAGCCTGAATGACCTGAAACTTAAAATCTCTATAACTTCTTACCCGGGTTCCAGATTTACGAAAATTTTATATTGTTGGAAAGCTAATTGAATTTCCTATGCAATGGAAGGCTCTAAATCTGAAAATTACTGAGTATTCTAAAAAATTTATTTAGGATAACCCATGTATTGAGAGTTAATCTAGGCTAGGGAAAATATAGGGTATTACAATGCAGTACCTTGAGATAGCTTGTATTCGCATCCATCCCTACCAAGGAGTTTATGATTGGGAAAAGAAGTTAAGAAAGTGATTTGGGATCCTTATACCTTTACCTTTTAGTCTCTGTATCCCATCTAATCACTTGATCCTACCCAGATGAGTGAATTCAGGTCTTAGTAAGGAGAAACAAATAGACACCCTGAGACTTGACCGGTTAAGGGTAAACTTTATCTTCTAGCTTACCTGGCAGTTGATAATATCTATTTTGTAGGCTTTTCATGGACACTAGAACAGTTGGGTTGATCACTAGAAATTTATGGAGTTGGGAAGCCAGGGGGAACACAAACCTAGTGTTCGTCTCTTATTGATTACAACTCAAAAGCATTCAATATTTGGTTACTACTTACAATTGATACTATAAATCCCCCTATTACTTTCTTGTACTACTCATGAATTACATCAAGTCAAGAAACTAATCACCTTTTCCCTATGGGACCAACCCCAACTTATTTGGGTTATTATATTTGCAATTGACCGTATTATACTTCTGAGAGGAGTGTAGTTTTGGGAGACATCAAATTTTAGCAATGTTGCTAGGGACAACAGTTTGAGTAGTGAATTAAATTGGTGAAGTTCATAGATTTTAGCATCTGTTTTTGGTTTGGCATACGCCGGTGTATGCAAAGTACAATGAGTAGAGGAAATCCCTTATTCTCATTTGGTCCAGAACCAGAGAGAATCCTTCAAACTTTGAGAAGAATGTCAGGACAAGTTTATGACGGGGTTCAAGATCCCCTTCCTTTGGATTTGAATATTGAATTCCCCCATGTTTCTTTAGATCCACAAAATATTGGAGACATGCAGACACAACAACTATTGGAGCAAGAATATAGAGAACTAGAAAAATCCAGATTTGCTGTAGAGGTGGCAATAGCTCAGCAAGGTGGACTAGTAAGGCCAAGATAGGTTATTAATTATTGAGTTCAGAGAGTCAGAGCTCCATTTATTCTAGAATATCAACACTTAGACCCAAATAAGAAAGATGATGAAGATCTGGGTTTTGGTGAGCATACGAAGTTTGGAGCCATTGTTCCTCTTGTTTATCCCCTAATATGAAGTTTCATATCACTAGTTCTATGATCTAATTGTTGAATATGAAAGGGTATTTTTAGGTGAAGCTACGGATGACACAAACATGCACCATATATATTTTGTGGGTATCTGAACAAATTATAATATTCCAGGGATTAATTAGGAAGCATTGAGATTGAGGTTGTTCCCATTCTCTTTGACAGGTGAAGCATCACTATGGTTAGGGGAACTTCCAAGAGGATCTATCACTACTTGGAATGAGTTGAAGACATAATTTTTGAGAAAATTCTTCCCTCCTACATGGATGTTACATTTGAAGTTTAAGATTTACAACTTGAGACAACTACCTATAGAGTTTATGTATGAGGCATGGTTTCAATTTAAGAAGAATCTGAGAATGATACCAAATCACAGAATTAGAGGATCTAACTTGTCTGAGATCTTATATCAATCACTGAATAACAGTTCAATAGCTAAGATAGATACTATTTTAGGATGAGTATTTATTCATTTTTGCTAGGAAGCTGCACAAAAAATGATAGATGATATTACAGTTATCAAAAAAAGATGTCACACTAAAGATTCAGAACATGGTGGTGGTGCATATGCTATTAGAGAAATAAATACTTATGGAGCAGCAAATGACATGGTAGCACAAGAGGTTGCACTGCTTCATGTAGATATTGGGTTACTTACGAAATAATTCACGTTAATGAGTGTTGAGAAGGTGAATGTATTTGTGGCATAGGTGTTTACTTCCAAACTATTTGAGATTGAATCTGAAGAAGAGGCAAAGCATCTTGATCGTAGATTGGCGGATTTTTTATCCTAAGGGCATGAGAATCAATGTTGGAGCTATTATAATAACAGATATAGAGATAGGAGTAGAGATAATGATGGTGATTGGCAGTTTAAAGATGAGTATAAAGAGAATAGTGACAAATATACTCCACTAGGTAGTTGAGATGTAGAGTACAAAATAGAGGCCTTTTTGTCTAAGTTGGTCAAAGGGAAAGGAAGTCAAGAGAAATTCCTAAGGGATATCAAAACTGATCTATCAGGATTGAACCAGAAAGTTGAGTCACATACAAAAACAATCAAGCAATTAAAGTAGCAATTCGGTTAGATGTCAGCCTAGTGAATTAGAGACAACCTGGAAGTCTTTCGAGAAATACAGTGGTAAATCCCAGAAATGATAGTTAATACTATGCCATTACCACTCAAAGTGGTAAGGTTACTTCAGACTGACCTGTACCTACAACTGAGAGAAGAGGAGTGAGGATGAGCTGATTGATATTGGGAGCAACAATAAGCAGAATGGAGAAGAAAAAAAAGGCTACAGTGCCTATACTGAAGTCCATTCCAAAGATCCATTCCTCCCTATCTACAAAGAATGAGAAATAAACAAGAAGATGGTAAGCATAAGAAATTTTAATCCATGCAAAAAGAGTGACTATCAATATACCACTTGTAAAGGCATTAGAGAAAATTCAAGGATATGGAAAATTCATGAAGGATTTGATCACCCAGAAAAGCTCAGTCAGATATGAGCCAGTTGACAATATTCATCATTGCCGTGTTTTAGTTACTAGATCTTTGGTAGAGAAGAAGGAGGACCCTGGCTCTCTCACAATGCCTTGCACTATTAGGTCTTTCAACTTTACTTGAGCATTATGTAACTTAGGGGATATCATAAACCTCATGACCTTTGTCGTATTCAAGAAGTTGAGTTTGGGAGCCCTTAAACCAACTACCATAAGACTAGTGATGGCTGACAAAACAGTTAAGAAACCTGTTGGTATCCTTTATGATGTTTTGGTAAAAAGTATCTTCTTTTATATTTCTAGATGATTTTGTTATATTAGATTTTGAAGTGGAATTTCATGTCCCAATTATTTTGGGAATACCATTTTTGGCTACAGGTAGGATGTTGATTGATCTAGAGAAAAGACATCTGATGCTCCAACTCAATGATGAATAGGTGATATTCAACGTCTGCAAATCTATGAAGCAGCCTGACGAATTGAGAGTGGTATCTATAATTGATATAGATGATGAGGAGATAGATTCATTCCAAGATGTTGATCCAGCTACACTGAGGATGATGGTTCTGATATGGCTATTACTATAAAAGAGAGACTAGGTGTCGAAGCTTTGCCAACTGTGATCATAAATTTTGATTCTGATGGTATCGAGGAGTATGAGGATCTAGTAAGTGCACTGCATAGGAGTGGTTATAATTTTATGCCAAAGAAGCTTGGTTGAGACTTGAAGAATATAACTACTTAACCTGCTCGCCGATCCATTGAGGAACCACCAGTGTTATAGTTGAAGGCCCTCCCATCTCACTTGCAATAAAAATTTTTAGGGGCCAACAACACTTAGCCGGTTATTATTCTAACTAATATAAGACAATCCGAAGTTAAATAATTATTATTAGTATTGTAGAGATTCAATAGGGCCATTGAATGGTCCATTGAAGATATTGTAGGTATTTCGCCTGGTTTGTGTACTCACAAAATACAACTTAAAATGGATTGTGTTCTATCTATTAAACATCAGCATTGACTTAATCTTCCTATGTAGGTGGTGGTAAAGAAATAAATAATCAAGTGGTTGGATGATGGTGTAGTGTATACCATTACTGATAGCCAGTGGGTTAGTCCGGTACAATGCATTTCGATAAAAAGTCGAACTACTGTAATGCCTAGGGATAAGAATGAGCTAGTGCCTATGAGGCTAGACACTGCAGGGAGAGTGTGCATGGATTATAGAAAATTAGATGCATGGACTTAGAAGGACCATTTTCCCATGCCTTTCATTGATCAGATGTTAGACAGGTTAGTAGGCAGAGGATGGAATTGTTTTCTTGATGGGTACTCAGGCTATAATCAGATCACTATTACACCTAAGGACCAAAAGAATACTACTTTTACATGTCCTTATGGGACCTTTTTATTCAACTGAATGCCATTCAGTCTATGCAATGCCCCAACCATGTTTCAGAGATGTATGATGTATGTAAATCTCATGTAAAGTTGAACATGCCATAAAACTGAGCTGAGGATCATGTATGGATACTGAATATGAAAAAAAACATAAATATGTAAAACTTAGAATTCAAGACCAAGTATAACATGTACTGGCATGATCTGAATAACATGAATAATCAGTAAAACTGACGGAAATAATTACTGAAATTTTATTACTTGGTTAACCATGAACTAACCTACTCCGAATACTTCACTGAGACTATAGGAGGTATCTACAACTGTCATGTCCCAATCTAAGCTATCAGTGTCCAACCTGTAACTCCTGCTGGAAGGGTGTTGGTACCTTGCCAGGGGTACCAACATATGAATGATGATGTGAATCCACAAAGATAATGTCCCGAAGGACGAGGGTGTCATACCTCTACTGATGGGGGGACGCTCATAATATATGGTGGCATCATAGGTCTGGAACTTAGGGACTTCTGCTAGAGACTCATGCCTCTAATGATGGGGGAGTCGCCATCCCTACGTTCACTCGGTGCTAAGTGTTACTCCCAACTGATAGAATTTGATATTCTTAGTTGTTTAAGATGACATAGTACTGTAGTTGTAAGTGCTCATCATGAACATGGCATTCTGAATATGATATTAAAACCATGCTTTGACCAACTCATTACTTAAAAATATAAATCATGTAAAAACACATTGGTATCGAGTGTTTATAACCCGATGGTGCTGAATGATAGCAAAATTATGAAAATAACATTTAAATGATAATAGAAAATAATAATTCAGACACCCAAAGGGAGTAAATTTCAATAACCACTGAAGTACATGAATTTTAACATGGGAATGTGTAACTCATGGGAAAACAACATGCTTACATGATTTAAATTTGTAAATACCTGGACTCAAAACATTAGACAATTCAATACATAAGTATAATACATAAATTTAAGCTTGGGGATGCATTAACCTTAGGAGAATAACACTTTTTCATCAAAATCACGAAATTCAAGACAAACTATCAAACTTGTAGTTTAAAATAGGAATAAGTAAAACTCTTATGCTCTTTAGTCCCTTAAATCACATGATAATGTTATGCTTTCAACACATAAGGATTTGGGAATGAACCCTAACTTAAAGTATGTAAATTCATCTTGAAAATAATACTTTTAGGCACTAGGATAAAGTTTAACCTTGTTCAAAACCCCACATACCTTAATTGAACGGATTCTTGAAGAAATCTTGAAATTGAAGCTTGAATCCTTGTGTTCTTAAGAGAAGAAAATTGGATTATTTTACTTGGGAAAGGGGAGGGTTTTTACGTGATTCATTTTGACGAATATAGGCAAATAATGCCATTTTTGGTGTTATAAATTGTGTTTTGGATAATTGGGGTTGAGTGGCAAGGACCAAATTACCCCTTGGCCTTTAGAAAGCTGAAACAGTGTGGGAATAACCTCCGCATCACATCCCTTATTTTGGGGGAGAGACCAACGAGCCACACACCTTATTCTAGGGGAGAGACCAATGATCTACGGGCCTATCATGGAGGCTTACTGTTTCTCATAAAAATGGTCATAACTTCTTGTTCGGGTATTGGATTAAGGCGAAATTGGTATCGTTGGAAGGCTAATTCAAATATATATCATTTGGTGGGTCTTGAGCTTCCAAATTCTACATATTTCATAAGTTATACACGTTCAAAGGTGAACTTTGTAGAATCGAATACAAAAATTTGGCTAAATCAAAGGCTCTTAGCTCAACACCGCTCTAAGTGATTCCTATGAAAATATTTCACCTCATAAGAACTTTATATACTAGGATAAATATCATGTCTCATATATTAAATAATAAATCATGAGATTTGAGTTTATACCTATAGGAACAGCGGTTCAAAGTCTATCCCAAAAATGTTGGGTATTACAGTATCGTCATACCAATATGTGTGCAAACTAATTCAACTATGACAAGCCAGTCCATTTAACCATTAGACTCCCAATTTGAATTTAAAATTCAAACCATTGCCACCAAGGTCATTCCAAAACTATTTTTATCATCCATTTATCCTTTAATGCAATGCAATTTTTCATTGGTAAGTTAAACTATGTGAATATTCATATTTAAAACCAAGTACACAATTTGGGTTACGGTTAATGCCAATGCCATGCCAAAAGTCCAACAATTTGGGGAAACCCATGTTCCATACTCCAATCCTTATAAAGTACACCCATTTAGGCCCAAAATTCATAAAATAAAGCATGAATATAATAACAACAACAAACCTAGTAGATTCCCACATCTTGGGGTCTAGAGAGGGTAAAATGTACGCAGTCCATACCACTACCTCCGTAGAGGCAGAGAGGTTATTTCTGATAGACCCTCGGCTCAAGAAAAAAGACCGTAGACAAACGTCATAAGCATACAATATGATAAAAAAAATAAAGTATGAATGATTCATTTAAAACATGGGAAAATCAATTCAAGGAAAAACAATCAAAAGCCCTCAGTTCAATTTCAAATCCATCAATTAAATCGCATGAATAATGGTAAAGTAAATGACACAATGAAAAATTCAAACTAATGATGAAATCATGCCTAAAGTATAGAAGAAATTGAAATGAATTTGAAGTTTGAAGTCTAAATGTTGAATTCCTTATAAAACCCCTATATCTCTTGCCTTGAGAGTTAAAGAGGAAAGAGTAATGTTTGATTTTTATAACTGGTGATAGAGGGGTACTTTGCTTTTTTTTAATTCATGGAAAAGAACTTGGAAGGATTAAAGGACCAAAAAGACCCTAATTAAAACATGTAGGAAAATTAGGAAAAGTCATCACAACTTGAGTAACGACTCATAAGGTCCGACCATGAGTCGTGGCCTGGAGTCATTACCTGAGGATCAATAATCCATTCCTTCACTGTTATGATGACAAATCTTGTATAATAACTTATTATTTGACATCACGAATCATGACAAAGATTAGTGGTTTGGGGTTGAACTCCTGGGTATACTTCTATTGTGACAATAAGTCCCTCTTAACAACTCATTGTGTCCCAAAATGGGTCGTACCCTGGACACGTTGTCAAGGCACCGAAACCTAGGTTGAGTCCTCCTAATGACTTGTTATGTTTGACAATGAGTCGTTGTCGGGACTATTGTCACTAATAGTTTTGACATTACTTCATAACTTGTCTAATACATTTATTAATCTCTTGGATGGTCTAGAGCTCTAGAATTTAAGGTGTTACATTACCCCCCGACCCCATGATCATTTATACATTAATGAGAAGTTAGGGTACCCTTAGCATAGTAAAAAGAGAATACAAATAGAGTCCAAGGACCTATTTGAAATACGATAAGAGGGAAATTGAACTCATACCTTAAGCATTTTCATCCAATATGGGAAACAAGAAAGGTACTTGGCTTCATATCTTCTTCAGATTCCCATGCAGCTTCTTCCATGTTTTGCTTTCTCCAACGCATCTTTACCAAAGCTATATCTTTAGTTATTAAACTATCAACTTCCTTATCTAATATTTCAGCTGGGATTTCCTTATAAGTGAAGAAATATATGACACCAACATCTTCAACAGGAACTATCAGAGAGGGATTGCCCACACACTTTGTTAGCCTAGACACATGGAAAACAGGATGAATCGAAGCCAAACTCACTAGCAAATCCAATTAATAAGCGACATTCCCAATGCTCCTCAACATTAGATATGGACCAATGTAATTGGGACTGGCCTTCCCCTTCTTCCTAAGTCTCATGACTCTTTTCATAGGAGAAACCTTCAAGAATATCCAATCACTAACCTCAAAACTCCCACTCCCGCCGCCTCACATCCACATAACATATTTGGTAACTTTAGGTAGTCTTAAGTCTTTCTCTAATCTCTTTCAAGTTCTCCATAACTTAGTGAACAAACTCAAAACCAAAAAACCAAGTCTCACCAACCTCAAAGAATCCAATAGGAGACCTGGACCTCCTACCATAAAGAGCCTCAAAAGGGGCCATCTAAATGCTAGAATGATAATTTTTGTTGCAAACAAACTCAATAAGAGGAAAATGATCAACCCAACTACCTTTAAAGTTAATCACACTGGATCTTAGCATATCCTCTAAAGTATGCATGGTACACTCTATTTTTCTATCTGTTTAAGGGTGGAAAGTGGTACTAAGGTTCACCTTAGTCCCCAAACCTTTCCAAAATGAGCACCAAAAATAAGAAAAGAATTGCATACTTAAATCTAAAATAACGGACATCCTCTCCATGCAACTTAACTATCTCCAAAATGAACAAATTAGCATAATCCTCTCCTGAGTAGTTATTCCTCACAGGCAAAAAGTGAGCAGACTTGGTCATTCGATCCACAATGACCCATATGGAATCATACTGATTGCGAGACTGCAGAAAACCCATAATGAAATTCATATTGATCATCACCCACTTTCACATGGGTAATTCTATGTCTTGAGACATGTCACAATGCCTCAAATGTCTAACCTTGACTTGTTGACAAACCATAGACTAAGCAACAAAATTTGCCATATCTCACATCATATTATTCCACCCGTAGATTTCCTTCAAGTCATGGTATATCTTAATCTAACCCAAATGAACATTATATCTAGACTCATGACCTTCGGTCAAAATCCTTTCCTGCGGCCTATCAATATCAGGAATACACAATCTTCCTTGATACCTCTAGATGCCATCTCCTTCAATATAAAAATCCATAACCCTTTGCTGACCCACATCATTCTTAATCTATATAAGTATGATATCTAAAGCCCGTTTCTCCTTAACCTCAGCACTAAGAGGTGACTTACCAACTTCCTGAATAATTACTCATCCATCCTCGGAGTCCAAGAGACAAATTCCCAAGTTATCCAACTTGTGAATATCCTTTACTAACACTCTTTTTTCCTCATCAACATGAGATATTCTCCCCATAGACAACCTTTTAAGAGCATCAACAATAACATCAGCTTTATCTGAATGGTAGTAAAGGCTCATGTCATAATTCTTAATCAATTTGAGCCACTGCCTCTGCCTGAGATTCAGTTTCTTCTGTGTACACACAAACTACAAGCTCATATGGTCGGAATAAATATCCATATGCACCCCCATAAAAGTAATGGTGCTAGATTTTCAAAGAAAAAATGACAACCCTCAACTCTAAATCATGAATCGGATAGTTACTCTCATGAACCTTTAGTTTCCTAGTAGCATAGGCTACAAACTTACTATGTTGTATCAACACACAATCTAGTCCTATATGGGATTCATTACAATACATAATAAACCCCTCAGTACCCTCGGGTAGGGTCAAAATAAGAGCAAAAGTCAACCTATCCTTCAATTTTTCAAAACTACCTCACAAGTATCAGACCATAAGAATTTAACTTTTTTTTAGTTAACTTTATCAGTGGATCAGCAATAGACGTGAAACTCTTCACAAACCTACTATAATACCAAGCAAAGCCCAAGAAGCTCCTAATGTCGGTTGGAGTCATGGATTTACGCCACTCTTTAACTATCGAAACATTCTGTGGATCTACTTTGATCTCCTTACTATAAAAATATGCCTAAGAAAGGTCATAGCACTTTGCCAAAATTTGCACTTAGAAAATTTTGCTTATAATTTTTTTTCCTTAAGAGTTTGCAACACAATTCAGAAGTGATTGGCATGATCCTCCTCACTTTTGGAGTACACCAAGATGTTATCAATGAAAACTATAACAAATAAATACGAAAACTACCTGAACACCCAATTCATAATATCCATGAAAGCAGCCAAAGCATTAGTCAATCCAAATGACATAACAAAAAACTAATAATGGACATATTGGGTTTGGAAAGCTATCTTGGGAATATAAACCACCCTAATTTCCAACTGGTGATAGAACAAACAAAGATCAATCTTTGAGAAACACCTAGCACCCTAAAGCTGATCGAAGAGGTCACCAATCTTAGAGAGAGAGTACTTATTTTTAACTATAACCTTATTTAACTGATGATAGTCTAAGCATATTTGAAGAGACTCATCTTTATTTTACACGAAAAGTATAGAAGCACCCCAGGAGAAACATAAGGACTAATGAAACCCTTATATTGGAGATCCTTCAACTGCTCATTTAGCTCAGTCGGAGCCATCCTATAAGGGGTAATATAAATAGAATGGGTATCCAATAGAAAATCAATACAAAAATCTATTTCCCTATAAGGAGGAATAGTTGGAAGATCATCGAGAAAAACTTTAGAAAATTATTAACCACAGGGGCAGATTGCAATACGGGACACTTAGAATGGAATCCTTAACCTAAACTAGGTGATACAAACACCCTTTAGAAATTATTTTCTAAGCTCTAAGATAGGAAATAAACTTCCCTTTGTGTACTAAGAACTCCCCTCCCATTCAATCATCAGTTTATTAGGAAAATTAAAAGAGACCTTTTGGGTCTTACAATCCAGAGAAGCATAACACGAATGAAGCCAATCTATCCCTAAGATTACGTCAAAATCCACCATATCAAGTTCTATTAAACTAACTAATATCTCTATATATAAAAATGGACACCACACAACTCTTATAGATTTTTCTAACAATTATGGGGTCACCCACATAAGTAGACATAAAAAAGGGGTCAAAAATATTTTCAAGAGCAAAACCAAAATATATAGCCACGTAAGGGGTCACATAGGAGATTGTAAAACCCGAATTAAGCAAACAATAAATAACATGGGAGAAGAGTTATAACATACCAGTGACAACATTTGGGGATGCCTCAAATTCCTAATGGGTAGCAAGTGCATAGAGGTAATTTCGGCCTGTGTCAGTACCTGAAGTGGCTCCTTTAGGTACAAGAGTCGAAGAAGTAGCGATCGGGACCTTTCTAGATCTAGTGAAAACTTTAGCTATGGGATAATTTTGATGCATATGACCAGGCTAACTATAATTAAAACACAAATTCCTCTCCTCTTCATAATAACCATGGTGAAGTTGCCCAAAAAATTGGTAAGAAAAGTAAGGTGAGGCTGACTAAGGTCTACTAACCTGAGACTGGGCACTATGTACCTTAGGACCACTACAAGCCTAAAAATGATGATTACCTGAAGGCTTAGGATAAGAAGCACTATCAGTAGAATAAGAATTCTCACAATTCTTCTTCTTGGTCCATTGTCTACCATCTCTCCACTATTCTACTGGCCTACACCTTGCTCTAAATATCTAAACTTTATGTTCTTCCTCTCTTCCATCTTTACCTGCTTTTTATTTTCATCCTCTACCTACTAAAAAATAAACCATCAGTCTAGAGATGTCTATGTCACTATTCAACATTGCAGCCGTACACTCCAACACCAAATCACAAGACGAACTAGAAGAAAACTTTCTCATTTTGGACCTCATATTGGACACCAACTCTGGAGCATATTGGGAAAGTTACTGGAACTTCAGGGCATACTACTTCACATATTTCCTACCCAACTTCAAGTTCACAAACTCTTCAGCCTTAGCTTTCCTGAACTTCTAAGGAAAGAAGTGATCAAGGAAAGTACTTGAAACTCATCCCACATCATAGAGTTGGCATCATCACCCATCATCGCAAATGTGAGGTATCATTACCCGTCATCGCTTCCCAGTCCTCATGCTATTGGTAAGCTATATATTTTTACTGATAGGTAGCAAACTCTACACCCTCTAAATTAGTAGCATACATTACCCTAAAAATTTTCTCCATCTCATTAATACACCCCTGAGGATCCTCCTTAACCTTTGAGTCAGTAAAGGTCGAGAGATTCAATCTTATAAATTATCCAACTCGAGTACCCTCAGATGAACTAATAGCAGAACTAAGATGATCGAGTCAACAAGAATGAGATGCCACAAATTGATTAAGCATATGAACAGACTGACAAAACTTTTCATTAGAAATATATCCCTAAGGTTCCTGAGAATAAGTATTGCTAGCCTTAGAAGCTTGAGAAGGACTAGTATGGATCGGTGGAACCCTACATGTAGTAGTATAGTTAGGAGTAGAGACCCTAAACTTTGTCTATACTTTAAAAATAGGGTAAATTCCCTCCATATTTCCCCTAGTGGGATAGCGATTCTAGAAAAGTTTCTACGACCGTTAGATCTTTGGGGAGGCATGATTTAAAATGCGAGTAAGATAGAAGTTAGAGAAGTTTCGAGATAACTAGACTCTACAGCTCAAAATAGAACACAAGAAAGCAAGATATTCCTAAATAGCTCATAATATACCTCTTATAAGTATGGCATGCTACACACCAATAAAAGGGATTCTACGCGACATGGTTGTGTGAACACCCAAAAACCCTAAACTTTTCTCTAATACCAAGCTTGTCACAACCCAAACTAGGGCCTAGTAGTAATGGGTATCTCAAGCCCACCATAGGTTAGAGACACCCCCTAGCTTAACATACAGACAATAATATAATAGACACTGGAAGCCAACTAAAATAGTAAATAAGATAGATGAATCATATAAAATCTAAGAGTTTAAACAAGATAACCAATTATCCCAATACTGTCCACAAAATCCTCTAAAAATAGAAATACCAAACTAGGTTAGGACATGCCCCCGACCATGACAAAACAAAATTCACAACTCCCAAAATATGAAAAAAAAAAAAAAACTTAATAAAATGGTAGGTTTTTCTGAAAGATGGAGGCTCACTGCTTTAAAACAACTCAACCATTGTAACACACCACCTAATACTACACAGAGGTAACAAAAAAATCCTCAGACCCTATATTATAAATGATGCAGCATCTATGAAAGGTCAGTAAGGCAAGCACTAGCATTTAATAAAGGGGAAAATGATAAAATAATCATTTCCAAAAACTAGTCAAAACCATAGGCACAATATTTATATATACACATATAGGATGTCGGGATAGGACAAGGGTCATGAAAATGAGAGTTTAATCCATTACCCTAAATTGTGTAGCTCGCTTTATTCTAAAGGTATCCATGTGCTATATAGGTCCAGCACCCTCTGCTGGGAAGGCTCCATAACTGCTAGCAGTATGAACCGAGGAAAGTTTAAAGGTACCAAGGCGATAGCCATCTAAAAGATAGTACTTATCCAGACATACAGTCATATGGAACCCCATGCCTGCAAACATTGTTTCCAGTGTTGGTCCCCTCGAAGCTACACTTTAATGATGAGCTACACAATTCTATTTAAGCCTATATTAAAATGGTTTTCACATAAATAAAACCATCAACCAAGGATTCATTTATAAGGCATTTACCAACTTGGTATCATCATACCAATATGCTTGAAAAGCTAATTCAACTATGCCAAACCAATTCATTTAACCATTAGACTCCCAAGTTCCATTTAAAATCCAAACCATTGCTATCAAGGTCATTCCAAAACCATTTTCATTATCTATTTATCCTTTAATGTAATGCAATGTTTCAAAGGTATGTTAAACTATGTGAATATTCATATTTAAAAGCAAGTTCATAAAGGTGGTTGCAGTTAAATGCTAATACCAAGACAAAAATCCAACAGTTTGGGGAAACCCATGTTCCCCACTCCAATACTCATAAAGTGTACCCATTCAGTCTCAAAAATTATAAATTAAAGCATGAATTATTCATTTAAAACATGGAAAAATAATTCAATGAATAACAATCAAAGAATTTAAAGTTTAAAGCCTGAACATTGAATTTCTTCTAAAACCTTAATATATCTTGTCTTGAGATTTAAAAAGAAAAAAGAAATGTTTAATTTCATAATTCATGGTAGAGGGGTCCTTTGATTGTTTTTATGTTGTGGAAACAAGTTTGTAGGGAGGAAAAGACCAAAAAGACCCTTATTAAAATGTGCAAGAAAAATTAGAAATAGTCATCACGACTTGGGTAACGGCTTGTAAGGTCCGACCACGAGTCATGGCCAGAAGTCATTAACTTAGGATTGATAATCCAGTCCTTTACTATTATGACAATGAATCTCTGATAATGGCTCATTATCTGACATCACAAGTCATGACAAAGACTTGTGGTCAGGGGCTGAAATCCTGGGTAATCATTTGTTGTGACGAGTCCCTCCTAACGACTCATGTGTCACGCCGGGTCGTACTTTGAATCATCATCAAGGGACCAAAACCTGTTCTTCCTTACTTATGTGGCAATGATTCCTCCTAATGACTCATTAAGTTTGACAATGAGTTATTGGCTGGACCGTTGTCACTAGAAGTTTTGATATTACTTTTGTAACTTGGCTAATTCAATTATTCATCTCTTGGAGCATCTAGAGCTCAAGAATTGAGGGTGTTAACATTTACCAATAAAACAAAACCAGAAAAAACAATTATTTTTTAGTACAACCAATATTCAGTTGAAAACCCTAACTTTTTTAACCCATTTAAGAACTCGAAACCTAGTCAATGGTACAATCTCAATAGTTATTGGACTTCATCATAATAGATATGTCTCTAAAAAAATCAAAATTCAAATTTCATTATTTATGCCCCAATGTTCGAGAAAAAAATTAAAAAAATATTTCATCCAAAAAAATACCACATTTACATCAACCATCATATTAAGAGATAAAATAACAGAAATTAGGATTTTTTGAATTCCCATTTCCTTTTTAGCATCAAAAGATTATCCTCGGTAACCCATTATAGAAGAGAAGACAAATCAATTCTTTTTTTTCATAACTTAAATTCCTTTATTTTTTAAATCCAAAAAAATGCAAAAGCCTTTACGTATGAATCAACAAAATTGGGGTCGCTAGAGTCACGAGATTTAGAACCTATGGACACTAGAGTTTGAAAGTTACCAAAAATGGCAGCGGCAATGATCTGCTGCTGATAGAGGCACAACGATTGTTGGGTGATTTTGATAGAGTGAGAGGATGGATGAGAGGTGATTGGTAGTTTTATAGAGTTGGAATCTAATTTTCTTTTTTAAAATTTTTGTTTTTATTAAAATAATTGTGGGTTGGTTTGTTGTTTGAAAAAGATTAACAACATTTAAACTATTAATTTTGTCCCCAATTAACTTAATCAGTTTCTTAAGTAACTTTGACTAAAACCTTGCTCAAAAGTGACCAATAGTTAAAATAAGACTTAAATGACTCCTTTTGTTCAATTTTCTAAACTAACTTGCAGAGAAAAAGTTAGAGCAATACCTTATGACATGTCCTAAACCCCTATATTCAAGTGTGTAGGTCCTAAAGAAGGCCTCCTAACAGAAGAAGATAAAGTCATATAGGTTTCGGCTAGAGAAGGCTAATAACTGACCCCAGATGGGCCTCATGCAGATACTGGCATAGCTGAATGGTAGGGTTTAGAAGAACCAAACTCCTTTGAGAAAGCGCCACTGAATTAGCTTAAGGTTCAAGCCTTATTTTCTTCTCCCTTTAACTATCCCTGTTTCTGAAGTGCTTCAGCCTTCTTTGCAAACTCAGCACATCCTGAAGAGACTTACCTATTATTATCATAAATAAGGTAGCCATTTATAGTGCATACCATGACAATGCAAGAAATTTATCCTCATAGGCCATCATCGATAGGTTACCCTACTCTAATCTTAAAAACTCATTCTTTTTCTAGTCACATGAGTATGGGAAAAATTTTCTCAATAAATATATTTGAAAATTAGGTCTAAGTAAGTAGAGGTAAGGCAACCCTAAGATCGACGAATGACGTCCACAACAATTTAACTTTATTCCATAGTTGAAAGAAAACAAGATCCACCCTATAGTTTTCAAGAATACCTATTTTGTATAGGAGTTCATGACAATCTATTAAGATTAAAGCATCCTTAGACTCTCTACTTTGGAATATCAAGGGATTCATCTTCATAGACTCACAAAACAACCCATGCTCATTATCAGTCATTACTGGTCCAAGTACTTGCTGGGGATACACCTATGTTTCAAGGACTGTATCCATCCTTTGTTCTACATCAAAGACATATTATAATGCTAGGGATGGAGCAGTCAAAATCAATGTAGTGTAACTATTGCCAACCAAGATACCCAAGAATCGCAAAACTTGTTAGATCACCGATTTCGCCTAAAACTAACCTCATAAAAAAGTATGTTGCGGCAGATGTAAAATATAGTAACCCAAAAGTATTGGGGTCGAACCCACAGGGAAGAAACTAAATAGTTTATTCACTTAATGTAATTCACGAGTAGTGCAGAAAAGTAAATGGGGGATTTTGTAAGTAATCAATAAGTAGTAACCAAACTTGTATTTTTTGAGTTGTAATAAAAGATGAACACTAGGACTATGTTCCCCCTATCTTATCAACTCCATAAGTTTCTCATGTTAAACCCACCTATTCCACTACTATGTATGTAAAGTTGACAGGCTATGTATTATCAATAGTCTTGTGAATGTGTCGATAAATCTCACCCCTTACCTTGTGAGTCTTAGGGTGTCACCTTATTGCTCCTTGTCTATGACTTCAGCTCAACTCTTACCTTTTTATCCTCAAGTTGATTAGATAAGATGGCTGAGTAATAAGATGGAAGCGAATCTCAAATTACTGTCTTAATTTTTTTTCCCAATCACGAACTCCCTTGTGAGGATGTTTAAGAATATAGGATATCCTTAAGCTTTTGTAGTAGCTTTGAGGTTAATTTATACAAAGAAGATTAAGATACATGAAGTTTACTTTAGCATAGATGAATCTCCCACTTTCCTTACATAGTTAATCTACCAGGATTCCCAAAACTGTAGTCGGGGAAGTTAGCAGCTCATGTTCATGGAACAATCCATGATAATCAATAAAGAAAATATACAATTAATTGCACAATCATGAGATGAATGAATTATGAAATCTACTATTGAATAAAACACAAAATCTCAAGAACAAAGTAAAATAATGTAATAGAGTATATTAGAATGTAAAAAGATGTTAAAGAATATCATAGAATGTAACTCAATAAAAGATAAACCCTATGGTATTTATAGCATCTCAAAAATACTCAAAAATCCTGATAAAAATGGAAAAGGTAAATTTATGTCGGTACATGGTACGACTCGCTCATCCACTCATATGTTTATCATATAAGTCATACCATGCCTTTCGTATCCAATCCAGTGTCTGATTTCCAAAACCTTTAACTTTCTGATCTTCATACGACTTCTTCTCACGAGTCGTACCTTTACCATACATATCATGGCTTTTACCATCCACCTGGTAGTTTTTTCTTTGTAGCTTTCGACACTGGTTAGCTTACAGTTTCCCTATAAAGTGGTACTTAGACTTCTAACTCGTATACTTCTGAGACTTCAAATTTGGATGGTAGCTTTAGATTTTGTTATATTTATGATTTGTTCATGCGAATCATATCCTTATTTACTACTAAGATGCTCGAGTCTTATATTCTTAACACTTTGTTTTACTTCTACTTCTTAGTTTCTATTGTTCACACGAGTTAGCCACCAAGTAGTATAATGGGTTGATGACTCGAAAGGAAAATCGTACCTTGCTACAACTTGGTATTTTCAAGTCTTTTTCTTCTATTTTCATCCCAACACTCTTGTTGACCTATTTTACCTGCAATGAACATAAAAGTGCATCATATCGACTAAAACAATCTAAGTCCATACATAAATTCTAGGTTTTAAGCATCGAAAGTCCCATGTTTCCACGGTGCATCAACACCCTCAACTTAGACTTTTGCATTCCCTCAGGCAAACAAAAATCAAACTCTATCTCAAAACATGAAAAGGATGCTTATACAGGAAGATCTTAGGCTACCCATGGCAATGATTTTGAATTCAATTTTCAATTTGGTTATTCCCCTCCTAGTTTTAACATTTCAAGACTCAAACTGTGTATAACGATTTAGCATATAGAGAAACACCAGGGAATCGGATAATGGCATTACATTAGTAAAAGATAACTAGGCATAGCCACAAATTACAC
The DNA here is from genome assembly GCF_002878395.1 of Capsicum annuum. NCBI lineage: Eukaryota > Viridiplantae > Streptophyta > Magnoliopsida > Solanales > Solanaceae > Capsicum > Capsicum annuum. The sequence continues at coordinate 150,827,133 of NC_061120.1, read as the reverse complement.
TCACCAAACAATTTAGCAACCTAGCAACATAATATGTATGAGCTCATTGTCAAAGAAATCCCTTTTACTCTCAGTATGGTTCAATAAATTTATTGACAGATATAGAAAATTCCTCTCTCACTCACAAAGAAGTATCACCGGTGTATACAGAATACCATAGGATTGCCTTTATTCTCTCTTCCTAAGTTTTTAGACGGTCAAGGTAGGATCACTACAGGACTTTATTCAGATTGTAACGTAGGCTTGGGGCTGGTATGATATCCTTTTGGTATTTATTTAGTGACTACGCCTCCTTGATAATAATATTTCTTTGGGGTCCACTTGTTCTTAAATTTTATTTCTGCCCTTATGTCTCCCTTTTTATTTTGACACATTCAGATTCAGCCAGGTATAGTTTACTCACTTTATTTTTTCTTATTCGTTTCATTGCAACTTTTATTCATTTTTATTTTCTCCGCACCTATCCAATTTTCTAATTTTTCTTCTTCATGATTTTTCATACCCATTTTATCCAATGCACACCTATAATAGCCACCATAACTTAGGCTATTAGCCTGAGTTAAGGTGCACAGTGTCCAAGGAGGACTAGGGCCAATAACAGGTTCATTTTAATGGAAATAAAAAGATGAAATTTGTGTAAACAACAAAATTCAATCAATTAAGGCTCAAATATTTGGATCAAAGGGATTCATTCATTAGGTTTGGAAATTTAGGCTTAGGTGGACTTTAAACAAAAAGGTCCTATGATCATCTCCTACTTGACTAACCTAGACCTAGGTAAAAACAACAAGGCAAGTTCTAGATTTTGATACACAGGGAACTCAGTAATACCTCACACACACTCACATAGGGTTACATTGCCACGTACTACTTATCTTGTTATGCATCTATTTTCCCTAATTGTTATGTCCTTAATCCCAATGCAATTATCATATTCAAAATATTCTCACACACATACACATATCACACAGTTTACAAAAATTTAGGATGGGTCTCAACTTTAGTGGTTTCAACTTTTCAACATAATTCAATTTAACACAAATTCTCTCAGCATCATCATTTTAAATCCACAAATGTTTTCAAACTCATAAATCAATTTCAAAACCATAATTCAATACAAATCAATTTTAAAAAAAATTCAGAATCAGTAAAATTAGCCTTCTGCCATAGGTGCTGATTTCCCCCTATTTCATCCCTTTGTAAGCACAAAACTTGCTAGCCATAATAGACTTTTAGCTACTTATACTTTTTGCTACTCCCATATATTTAGAATCGGATACACCCCCACCCCCAAATAAAAATATTCTTACACTGTACCTAGAGTCAAAAAAATAATATAAAGAAAGAATGAGAGGTCATACCTGGGAGCTCAAGGTGTAGGCTCAACAACATCATCACGTGGGCCCTCAAACCAGGTCCCACTATCATCGGCATGCATCCCATAAACTATGAGGACTGAATCAGCAACAACGGCATTGGATAGTTCTATAACACCGACTCCCTCAGTATCCTCAACTGGAGTTCTAGAACCATCGACTCCAACAGCTATCTCAAGGACCCGTGTCTCTAGGTCCCGCTCATCCTGAAGATTAGCTGCCTTGGCCTTCTTCTCAGCATCCTTCTCCTCATGTCTTTTCCTTTTTCTCTCTATCTTTTTTTCTTGGGTCTCCTTAACCGATACCGCTACTAGGTTTGTAATAGCCCAAATGTTATAAACATAGAGTGTGGGACCCACCGTCTCAATCACAGGCTCTGGGATCATTAGTTTATCATATACCTTATCAACCATCCTCTTGATCTCATCAACTTTAGACCTGATATAAGGATATCGAATATCTTCCCATTACCCAACTGTCGAGTGATCCTTGACTCAAATATATCAAGCTGCCCTTGGACCTATCTGTCCTGGCTTGCCATCTGTACGTCAAACTACGATTTCGTGCCCCCTTCCATGTTATGGACCTTGGCCTCCAATGTACCTAGTTTGATCATGGCCATGGTCTACATAGCCTAGGAAATCATAATAAGTCTAAAAGTCATACCTCTCGGGTGGGGTGGTATAGACTATACTAAAGGAGAAGCACTAGAAGTATCCACTGCATCAGTCTGTGTAGTCTCGATTTATCCACTTATCTCCATAGCCTCATTTGTCTTATCCTAATTGTTCTATAAAAGTATATCAAATAACAATTTCTCTGCTCTCCTTTCCTATCTGGCCATTGGATTTGTTGTATCTTGAATTAGCCCAAGGTTAGTAATGTTGGTTTCCTCAATTATGTTATCAACCCCTAGGATATCTTGTACCTCTACAGCCAAACAAAGTTGTATAATCATACACGGGTACACCATCAGTGAAATCTCACCCCTATAACTCAATCTCTTATCTCTCAAGCTAGAATCTCCCTGATATTAATCTCGTATCTGGATATGAGGCCAGCTATCAAAGCTGTCCGAACTGGGCTCAAATCATTATCTCCTGTGGTAGGAAAAAGTATGTGTTGGGCCAACGTCCACCACACCTTAGCCTCAAATATAAGGGTATTCCTTTTTATCTTCTGGATGACCACTTCGGGGACTCTGACAACCCTCAATGGATTCTGACTATTGGATGCTATACGCCTTGTAATCCACTAGAAATATCCCATTTTCTCTTATGAGTCCATCCATTTTTGAGTAACTTTGCTCATCTTTTCCAGATGGTAGTCTATTTCCCCAGTGTTGACCGAAGGTAGATATTTCAATCCATACAAGAATGTACCATTAGTCCATGGGGAAATGTCTACCCACACTCCCCGAATCATTAGTAAAGGAATAGGATCACCATCTTTCCATAATTGACCCTGTGGATATTGTCTATTTAATTTTCCCTTGTACATAGCATAAAATTCTCTTACTAGGGCATCACTATGATTTTCAGGTGCTTTTATCATCCACTCAAAGCCATATTTCTTAAAGCGTTTCCCGAATTTAGGTAACTCAATCATCCCAGTAGTTATCAACCTTCTCTCTAGATATAAAACCTATTTGATCTTTCTATTACAGAGTCTACTTAGGTCATTATTATATGTCTCTGGCATATTAGTGTACCCCTATCATTGAATGATGGGCACCAGAGTAGTGGTGATATCTAGTGGTGGGTCCTATCTAAAAGTTTGTAGCACATTAACTTCTTCCTCAAAAACCCATTTTGAGATATCTTCCCCAAAACTAGATTCAATATCATCTTTTACATACGAAGGTGGAGGTGTATGACAATGGGAGATTGTCATATTCTTTCTCCTTGAACCCCATGGAGGTGTGTTCTTTGGACTCATTATCTTCTTTCTATTTTCGCCCTTTGTGCCTTTGGGTCAACCTTGCTCTTCTATGGGTAGTCATAAAATTCACTGCTACTGGTGGAAGACTCAATAGCCTCAGAAACTGGAAGATTGTGCTTTTTTATTTCCCTTTTAGGCACTTACTTGGAAGAAAAAGCATTTTTTTGAGGCATTGTACCTTCAATTACAGTGTCATTATTAATTAAATAAAGAAAAAGAAGAAAAAATAAGAAACTAAAGTTCAGTGTGCAAGTTGTGTCTAGGGTACTAGAGGTGGGTACTAGTCTTATGGACTGGGTACGGCTCATATGATTGAGTGGTATGCTAAATATTAAATATACCATTGTTCACTGGTTTTCTTGTGAGCCCTTCTAACCAGTCGTACCAATAAGGTACAACTCGTTATCAACAATCATGAGCAGATCAAAAATAATTTATAATATTTAATTTTTCCCAAGTCAGTACGATTGCAATGTATGAATCGTATGGTATGGATATGACTCATTTAGGTAAGTCCTACAAAAACCAGAATCTATAATGAGTTAGACTTCTATGTTTTCAGTGGTTACAAGTTATGTTACAACTTGTTACTTGTAGGTATAAGTCATAAGATGGCTTGTATCCACTGCAACTTAGAGGTTCAACTTTAGAGTTGACTCCGAATTAAATTTCCCAATCTAACATTTACTTTATGCATAAATATCATACAAATTTTAGCCAAAATAACACACAATATCAACACCCAACACAAGTGTAACACCCAATTTCAATTTTCAACTAAAATCTTAAAACTAGGGTTCTAAATTACAACATATACAAAAGTCAACTCTAATCGAGTTCAAGGTGTCTCACATTTACCATTCCAACTTGATATGTGAAGAGATTGGATTCAAAACTTACTTAAATGAGTGAGAGGCTATGTTGCTCAATTTCTACCTTTTTTCCCCAAAAATTTGTACTGAACTCATTCAATGTAAGGAATATGAGCACATTGGTAGCTAATTTTAAGTGTTTTCAAATAATTTTATGCATTGAAAGATTGCAAATCAGGCAATAATGGTGGTGGGTGAGTGTTTTGAATATCAGGTACCCAATGGGTACCCTATTTCTTTTTCAATCATTTGAAATAGGTTAGGTTGACCCGCAACCCCAACCTGGCAAGCTTGGGTACGAGTCATGCATACGACTCATACCTAGGATTATGTGTTGTTTCTTCAACTCATATAGACCTGGAACCTTATCTGGGTTCTGAAGTAGATACGATTAAATGTGAAGAGTCATACCTTGAGGGTACGACTCATTCTGAGAATCATATCCATTCCAGAAACTTTTACCTAATTCTGAATTTTCTTCCATGTCCTTATGACTCCTAATCACGTCGTACTGTCAAGATATGACTTGTAAAAAGTCTGTATGACCAAAATTCTTGAATTTGTTTTGATATTTTCTGCAATTTTTAGTCCCGCACACTGAACAAACAAATTACCTTCTAAATAAGTACAAAAACATGGGTTGTCTCCTACGCAGCTCTTGATTTATCATCCCAACATGATGTGGCTAAGTTGGGTACTCAGATTTTACATACTAGGACATGGGTTGCTGCCCATACAGCGCTTGATTTAATGTTGCAGCACGACGTAATCACATTGATTTCCTTAGTTTTACCCATATAGTGCTCGACTCTTTTCCCATTCACTTTGAATTGTGCTTCACCATCCCTCTTCAATTACAAAGCACTAAATAGAAAAACTCTGAGCATAGTAAAGAAACCATACTATCTACACTTCAACTTACCTAGAAACAAATAAAACCTGGAGTTGTAGAGCAATACCTGGTCACTTTTTTGAAAGATTCTTTTCTCAGTTTTGCGATCATGATGAAACTTCATCTTCTCTTTGTAAAGTGCAAAACTTTCATACGCCCATACTCAAAATTATTCCAAATCATTCATACTATTCATCCTTGACTAGGCTACATCTTTCCACTCAAAGTTTAGCTTCTTCAAAGCCTAAAATGCTTTATGTTCAAGTTCAACATGCAAGTGACAAGGCTTGCCATACACTAGATGATAAGGTGAAGCACTAATAAGGATCTTGAATGATGTTCAGTAAGACCATAATGAATTATCTAACTTTCGTGAACAATTAGTCCTATTGGAATTCACATTCTTTGCCAAGATAAACTTAATTTCTCTGTTGGACACCTCAACCTATCCACTAGTCTACGAATTATAAGGTGTTGCCTTATTTTGTTTCACACTATACTTCTAAATCATACTTTTGAGTAGGCTATTACAAAAATGTAACCCACTATCACTAATGATAGCACCTGGCGTGCCAAATCAAGAGAAGATGTGTGTAATACCCCAATCATTTCTTAAGCCAAAATCCATCTTTTGAGTGAATATGGATGACTTCTAAGTTTATTGTTATTTATATCATGTTTTATTTCCCTAAATTCTACTCTCTATCATGTGGAGAATTGGATAAGCTTTCCATCGACATAAGATTCACCCGAATCGGACACCCGGTGAGGAAGTTAGAGACATTTTGTAATTCCCCGAAACTCTAACAAATAGTGTAACCATGAATCAAGATCTTGAGAAATAAATTATAGTTATTTGGTTGTTTTCTAAGCAAGTATGGTGTGTATTAATGCCTTAAAGATGTCCTAACGATTGGGCAAATGAAAACATTCCTTACCGATTGAGTTCTTGGGAAGGATATTAGTATTGTCAGCTTCAAATAAGAATATCTGTCATTATACTTAGAATTTTTGAGCTCATTACCTATTAACAGATATATAATTGAATTATATTTTCAATGATATAAATTACTCCAAAATCCGATATTGGAGCAAAGAGTTATGCCCATTTTACTCCAACATGGTCAAGCTGGAAAACGGTGATGACGGTTCTGACGGGCTGTCACATTTCTGACGCCATTTCTAACGACGTCGTCACTTTCTAATGACATTTCTGATGACATCTTCATCGTTAGGTATAAAATTTAAAATTTGACCCTTTTGTGATGACATTTCTCGACGGCCTATCACGGGTCTGACGGCCTATCACGAATGTCATCAGCCATTTTTTTCAGCAATTAAGGGGCATTTTTAAAAGGGTATTTTGGTCTTTCACACCCATTTTTACCCTCTCTATATATCCAAGTAAAGAATAAAACTTAGTTATTCTTCCATTTCATCAAGAATACTAGGGTTTCTCTCTCAAAAATCCAATACAAATTTTCCAAGAACATCAAGAATCCAACCATAGATTTTATAAATTGGTTCAAGATTCAAGGTACCCAAGTCAAAAGCATCAAGAACCCTAACTCAATAAGTGGAAAAGGAGTCTATAACAAGTTTCTTCATTCAAATCCATAGTCAAGGTATGTGGGGTTTGTACTAGAACACTTCTTTCGTTCTTGTGCCCAAAGATTTAATTTCTACTATTGAAATCCATGATTTTGCAAAGCGGGTTTATAGCCAAATTACTTTATTAATGATTTATGATATTTGAGTTATTCAAGATCGATACACATGACTATTTCATTATTTTATTTCTTAAATTGAGAACTTATGCCATGAGTTAAATATTATTATTATGAGTTGATGATTTTCAAATGATTTGAGATAAGAGTCATGATTGAAGCATTTCTATGAGAATTTTAATTAATTAATATATATATATATATATATATATATATTGATATTTGATCTTGAGAGTCAAGAATGAGTTCTACAATGTTTTCTTGAAGTTTTTGATACATGATTATTTTACAACTTCCACATTATGACTTGATATTTAATATTGTGAATTTCATGTTCTACCATGAGTTGGTATTTCAAGTGATTTCAAGACATGTGTCAAACTTTAAGCTTCCTTATGATAAATTGGATTATGGAGTATATTGATTCATAAGATTGAGTTGTTATAATGAGTCATGATATTTCCTCAAAGTTATTGATGTTTCCATGTCTAAATGAATTGATACATCTTGATGTTGAGAAAGATTGTTTGATTATGAGTCGAGTTAGGAATCCACAGTTGTATATGATTTACAGATGAGATATATATTTATGTTTTGGTCTTTATAATGGACCCACGAATTGATACTAATTAAGGTGGATTTCCTAATGCGTTCTGAGCTGAGTCTGGGAGGAGTATTTAGCACCGAGCAGAAAAATGTGGTATTTCCCCAAAACTACATACAACTGTAGGATTGATATATTGATGACTGTGGGCTAGAGATCGAGTATGGGATTATGACTAAGAAATTGAGGTTGTACTCCTTGGCAAGAGTACGACACCCCAACCAATGTGGGGTTCTCTCCTTAGAAGGGCAAATGTTGGACTCCATGCGGCCCACATGGTATAGTTATGTTGGTTATAAGAAACTCCCAAATCCATAAGAGTTCAAGTTTCATAAGTTACCGAGTCACTCTAAGTCATGATTTAAAGAGTTTGAGTAAAGTATAATGATTTATGAGATTTATAATGTTTGTATTACTACTAATGATTTACAAGGAATATATTTCAGTTAATTTAAGAGAAGAAAGTTGTTATCGTCAGCATGCATGATTTTGATAATCATATATGATATTATTTATAATGTTGCATTGCACCCCCACATACTTAGTACATTCCTTAAAGTATTGACCCCCATATATTTCTATATGCTATAGTGTCTTATAATATAGGTACAAGTTGTAGCACAGATACCGCATTCAGTCAGTGCAAAGCTTCCAGTCAGCAGGCTATAAGTCCTTTTGATTCGAGGGCATGAGTCAGTTATACAGTTTGAGAAGTGTTGTATTTTTCTTACTTTAGTCATATTGAGATTATGTAGTTGGGATTTATGACCCATTTATCTGAAATCACTACCAGTAGAGGCTTTATAGACTGTCAGTAGAAGTTGATGTATTTTGTTTTAGTTTTATTTGTAAAAGTAGAGTTGTAATCTTGTAAAGTTCATGTTTATTTTGATCAAGTTCATAGAAGTTCTATATTTTTACTAAATTTATATAGATTTGAGCATTTTATCCAATTGTTTATGAGTTATGCCAGTAGGAGGGTTATCTTGGGGTCACTTGCGCCCCTAAGCACAGTGTGACGTCCCGGGACCCAAATTTCAGGGTGTTACAAACTTGGTATCAGAGAACAGAGTTCAAGTGTCCTACAATGTCTATGAAGTTGTGTCTAGTAGAGTCTTGTAGAATGGTACAGAGATATCTATACTTTTCTTCAAGAGGCTACAATACATTTAGGAAAGGTCTTCATTCTTTCAAGTCTTAGATCGTGCTATAGAAAGGTTCATTGAGAAACTTATACAGATTCTCATCTTACCTTATTCGGGGCATCCCCACCTTATTTTCAAGGTATTAGAGACAGTCAAACTCAATTCTTTGTAGATAGTACTTTCTTAAACATTCCCCACAGATAGTTATGAAGTTGTAAATGAGCTATAAAGTACCCTATTAGTGCCTTATCATGCTTTGCTTATAAATTGTGCAATAAGCCTAAGTCAGTTGTGCTTCCAAATTTCCTTCTCATAATCTATATTGATAATCTATACTTCCTTATCTATGTATTATTCTTGAGGTGACATGATCAATGAGTTCCAATTTTCTCGCTCTGATAATGCTTTCAGACTTACAAGAGCAAAATTTCAGAAGTCTCATAAAGCGGCCTGAGAAGAGCTTACCAACGTGTTATAAGTTTCCTAAGTTCAATGTTATGCCCTCTCCCTTATGATTCTTTTAGTTAAGACAGAGTAAGATGTGTATTCATAGATTATCAAATATTGTATGGCGAGTTTATATCTCTTATAACCTTTTTATCTTCATGATGTTGGAACTGAAAGTCTAGTGAAGCCGTGTGAGGCTCTTTCGATTCACTAGCATAATTGCTTTATTATCCATCTCAAATTCTTTTTCAAAATGCAAATCAAAGACTAGTGAAGCTGGGTGAGGCCTATTTTGATTCACTAGTGACTCAGTATGTATCTTGTTTCCTCGTGCTAGTTAGAACTGGTTTAGAGGTATTGTGGGAAGAAAGGATGGAAACTATGATTTATTGAAAGTATGTATAGATGAGCCTTTTGCATGTGATCGAGTTAGTGATGAAGTGATATTGTTCTTGTTTGTCAGCTCGTGGAAGAAAGAGAAAGAGTTATTAGTGGAGGTAAATAATGGTTTGCTTAAGGTATGAAAAGAGTTGTTGATAGTGTGTTGCACAAGATAAGTATAAGTTATGGATGATGATACTTATTAGATGAGTGTTGTTAACTTAGATGCTCCTGAGATTGAAAGGGAAAGTTAAGTTGAGGCTTAGAGAGTTATGAAATAAGTTAAGTTGTGTATGAAAGATAGATAGTAATGATAGGTAGAAGAAGGGCGTGTTGATAGATTATAAATAAGAGAGGCCATATGATTTTGACTAATTATTATTATTAGGGGGTTTAAGTGGACTAGTGTTTATTGAAATTTTGTTTTATAGTTTCCAAGTGAGAATGGTGTGTGCGAGGTGGAGTTGTAAGTTATGCTGAGCGCTAGGCATTAAGCTTGGATGAATGGTGGCTATGAAGGTGGATGTGATGATTTCTTGGATAAGGGTGCTAGTTATAGGGAAGTGATCTAATGGGCTATGACAGTGCATACGGGAGCTTGAGTTTGATCAACTTGTAATTAAGTTTGATTTTGTGTTCTTAGTGAGAAATCTTGCCCAAGATTCTGTGGAGCTGCTTTATTTTTTTTTCTAGGGTCATTGTATGTGGCGTAATTAGTAAGTGTCGTGAAGTTACTAGGTGGAGGAAGACTAGTTAGGCAATGAACGATATTCCTAATAATTAAGTCAAGAAGTGTGATGACTTTAGTCTAAGGGGGAGATAGTAGAACAAGGGACCAGGTTAGTTTGTCAAGTTTTAGTGGGTATGCCAATAAGTTGTGGAACAACTGTGAGAAGGGATACTGCTCGACCCATTTTTATTTTAGTATTTTTAGTCATTCCTGTATTTATTTATGCTTTGCATTTTGATTCCATGATCATGATTCATGTCCAGGCATGCCATAAAAAATCATGTCCTCACTTAATTACCAAAATACGGAGTCTCAAACATTTCACCGGTTGGAATCACAATTCATAGTGACGAATTCCCAATTTAGGTCATGCAACTGATGACTTATGTACTCAAGCTTTGTGATATGTTCAGTTCCAATGTTCAAGCGCTACTTTTAATGATTAGCAAGAAAGGAATTTAGATTTATATCGTGCATGTCCCCTGGTCGTATTTCTTTGATGGATTTATAATGTTAAATCCTCTATTCCTCAAGCCTCAGTTGAGTGTCAAGTTATTCATAGTATCTATTCATGTGTCAGATCCTCATGTTCTAATCTTTTAGTTATCTTTTCTTACCCAAGATAGTGGTTGTGAATAGTTATTTAGTTGGGAGAGAAGAGATATTTCCTTATCAACGATAGAAGGTGCCATGCCTACTTTGGCTTGGCGGTAATGTGAAGTAAGATTGAGGCTAAGTCTTTGATACATGTTATGGTTAGTTGAAGTTTAATGTGTTATGATTGGGAAGATTGTGGTGTGTTTATTTTGTGTAATTCCATAAGTTATAATTCCATGAGTTGGAAGGAATATTGGAGTGAAGCATTTGTGTAGGACTCGATTAGCAAGGAGTATGTCAGGTGTTCTTGAGGTGAGTGCATGGAAATTTTCTTGATAAGAGGTGTGTAGGGTATGAAGAAGAGGCTTTATCATTATTTGATTAGGAATGTGCATGTGGTTATGAAGATAGGCTTGAATGTCGTGTTTGTGTGCATAACGAATTGGTGCCTTGCACATTAGTAAATGGCTAGTGCTAGGTGGATTGGAGTTGTAAAAATGGTAATGAGAATTACTCTTGAAGTGAGAGGTTGTAAGAATGTAGATGTGTGGGGAGCTCATGATTCAGAATGAGGTTATGTGTTGAATCTTGTGGTTCTAGGTTACGCATGAAAATAATGAGGGGGTTTGGTTCAAGGGGATATGACTAGATGGAAGTATCGGTGTCATGTAAGGATTGTAAGTTGAATTAATCAAATATAGTATCATAAGGGTAGAGTATAGTCGAGAGAGTTTTTGAGAAGTATGGTTGAGTTGAGAGTAAGGAGTTGCCTTGCTTGAAGCTTAGTACTTTTATCCTGACTTATGATTCATAGGTTTAGGTTTCAAGTTATGGGATTATGGTGGTTTTATGATCTTCGATTCAGATGTCTTGTTTAGATCTTGCCAAAAGTTCTTTTCTCCTTCAGGCCATTAGAATTCCTTGGGAGGGTGTTGAAGAAATCCTCTACTTAAGTATGAGTATCTAGTACGATTCAGTTTGCATAGCTAGCAAACCAGTTTTTAAAATTTGGCAGATAGATTTCTATGGTCTTCTATTTTTTTTTTGAACTAGTCTGGTCTTACCACTCAAAATTTCATAGGTATGAGCAATTCGATAAGTAGTTGCTCGTGCCCAAAATCTACGAATTAAGTTCAGTTTGTGTATCGGCATCAGTTTCAGATTCGGATATATAATTGTGATTCAGTCTGTGAGCATTCATTGAACAATCTTTGTTTTCCAAGTATTCTAGTCCAGACAATGTAATACCCATTGTGTAGTCTTATCCTTGTTTATCATGACCTATGCCTGCAGAAATTATCTCTTCACCGTCAATGAGTACGATTGTACCCTTATCACATCAAGCGAATTCTAAAATCTCAGTATGAGACCGCTCTTTAATATAGGAAGAAGGCAAATCAGCTCAGATTCAGTCGAGAATTACAGTTGTCCTCTATCTATTTTTTCCAGTCTCGAATCAAGTTGTATAGCTATTCTCATCATGATTTTATACATTCAATGAAGTACTTCAAAGTTTAGAAAGATATAGATTTAGATTTGCAAGTTTTTTCAGCTTTGTATCTTCAGTTTTCTCTATATTCTTGGCCAAAAGTAACATTCGAGGACGAATGTTTCCAAGGGGGAGATATTATAATACCCCGATTGTTTCTTAAGCCTAAATCCATCTTTTGAGTGAATATTGATGAATTCCAAATTGATAGTTATTTATCTCATGTTGTATTTCCCTAAATTCTATTCTCGATCATGTGGAGAATTGGATAAGCTTTCCATCAACATAAGATTCACCCGAATCGGACACCCGGTGAGGAAGTTAGAGCCATTTTGTAATTCCCCGAGACTCTAACCAATAGTGAAACCATGAATCAAGCTCTTTAGAAATAAATTATACTTCTTTGGTCGTTTTCTAATCAACGATTGTGTGTAATAAGGCCTTAAAGATGTCCTAACGATTGGGCGAATGAAAACATTCCTTACCGATTGAATTCTTGGGAAGGTTATTGGTATAGTCAGATTCAAATAAGCATATCTCATATTATACTTGGATTTTTTGAGCTCATAACCTATCAACATATAGATAATTGAATTAGATTTCCAATGATACTACTTTTTCCAAAATCCGATATCCGAACAAAGAGTTATGCCCATTTTACTCCAACATGGTCAAGCTGGAAAATGGGGACGACGGTTCTGACGGGCTGTCACATTTCTGATGCCATTTCTGACGACATTTCTGATGACATCGTCAGCTTTAGGCAGAAAATAAAAAATTCAACCCTTTTGTGATGACATTTTGTGATGGCCTATCACGAATGTCGTCAGCCATTTTTTCCAGCAATTAAGGGACATTTTTTAATAGGAAATTTTGGTATTTTCCACCCATTTTGACCCTCTATATATATCCAAGTAAAGAAGAAAACTTCATTATTCTTCCATTTCATCAAGAATACTAGGGTTTCTCTCTCAAAAATCCAATCCAAATTTCCCAAGAACATCAAGAATCCAACCATAGATTTTATAAATTGGTTCAAGATTCAAGGTACCCAAGTCAAAAACATCAAGAACCCTAACTCAAGAAGTGGAAAAGGAGTCTATAACAAGTTTCTTCATTCAAATCCATAATCAAGGTATGTGGGGTTTGAACAAGAACCCTTCTTTCGTTCTTGTGCCCAAAGATTTAATTTCTACTATTGAAATCCATGATTTTGCAAAGTGGATTTACACCCAAATTACTTTATTAATGATTTATGATATTTGAGCTATTCAAGATCGATACACATGACTATTTTCATCATTTTATTTCTTAAATTGAGAACTTGTGTAATGAATTGAATATTATTATTATGAGTTGATGATTTTCAAATGATTTGAGATAAGAGTCATGATTGAAGCATTTATATGAGAATTATTATTATTGAATATATATATATATATATATATATATATATATATATATATATATATGTATATATATTGATATTTGTGCTTGAGAGTCAAGAATGAGTTCTATGATGTTTTCTTGAAGTTTTTGATACATATTATTTTACAACTTCTAAATTATGACTTGATATTTAATATTGTGAATTTCATGCTCTACCATGAGTTGGTATTTCAAGTACTTTCAAGACATGTGTCAAGATTTAAGCTTCCTTATGACAAATTGGATTATTGAGTATATTGATTCATAATATTGAGTTATTATAATGAGTTTTGATATTTCCTCAAAGTTATTGATGTTGTCATGACTAAATGAATTGATACATCTTGATGTTGAGAAAGATTGTTTGATTTTGAGTCGAGTTAGGAATCCACAGTTGTATATGATTTACCGATGAGATATATATTTATGTTTTGGTCTTTATAATGGACCCACGAATTGATATTGATTAAGGTGGATTTCCTAATGTGTTCTGAGCTGAGTCTGGGAGGAGTATTAGCACCGAGCGGGAAATATGATATTTTCCCAAAACTACGTGCCACTGTAGGATTGATATTGATGATTATGGGCCAAAGACCGAGTATGGGATTGTGATTGATAAATTGAGGTTGTACTCCTTGGAAAGAGTACGACACCCCTGCAAATGTGGGGTTCTCTCCTTAGGAGGGAAAAACTTTGGATCCATGCAGGCTCACATGGTGTAGTTATGCCAGTTATAAGAAACTCCCAAGTCCATAAGAGTTCAAGTTTCATGAGTTACCGAGTCACTCAAAGTCATGATTTAAAGAGTTTGAGTTATATGTAATGATTTATGAGATTTATAATGTTTGTATTACTATTGATAATTTACAAGGAATATATTTCAGTTAATTCAAGCGAAGAAAGTTGTTATCGTCAGCATGCTATATTTTCATAATCATTTATGATATTATTTATAATGCTTCATTGGACCCCCACATACTCAGTACATTCCTTAAATTACTGACCCCCATATATTTCTATATGCTACAGTGCCTTATAATGTAGGTACAAGTTATAGAGCAGATACCGCAGTCAGTCAGTTCGCAACTTCCAGTCAGCAGGTGATGAGTCCTTTTGATTCAAGGGAAAGAGTCAGTTATACAGTTCGAGAAGTATTGTATTTTTCTTACTTTAGCTGTATTAAGATTGGGTAGTTGGGATTCATGACCCATCTATCTGAAGTCAGTACCAGTAGAGGCTTCATAGACAGTTAGTAGTAGTTGATGTATTCTATTTCAGTTTCATTTGTAAAAGTAGAGTTGTAATCTTGTAAAGTTCATGTTTATATTGATCACGTTCAGAGAAGTCCTATGTTATCACTAACTTTATATAGATTTAAGCATTTTATCCAGTTGTTTATGAGTTATGCCAGTAGGAGGGTTAGCGTGGGATCACTTGCGCCCCTAAGCACCGTGTGACATCCTGGGACCCAAATTTTGGGGCGTTACAATGTGTTTTTCAAGAATGTAGAGACACTACGTGCTTTACTGTTGGCAAGTGCAATTGCTTCCACCAATTTAGAAACAAAATCCACAGCCACAAGAATATACTTCAGGCCAAACGAACTCCCAAAAGGACCCATGCAGTCTATAAGCCATACATCAAACCACTCCAATTCTAAGACTAGAGTCATAGGAAGTTCATGGCATCTAGAGATGTTACTTTGTTGTTGACATTGATCACAAGTAGAAGTGCAATCATGTGTATCTTTGTAGATTGTTGGCCAATAATAACCACATTTCAAGATTTATGGGCTGTGTGGGTTCCTCCATGATGACCCCCAACTAGCGAATAATGACAAGCCTCAAGTATATTCATTATCTCCACATGAGGCATACATCTACGAAAAATATCATCCACACAAATTCTAAATAAATAAGGCTCATTCAAGAAAAATTTCCTTACCTCATGCATAAACTTCTTTCCTTGCTGGAAGAAAAGATCTTCTGGAATTAGATAATTTGTATAGCCAGCAAACTATGGAATTAGATCTTAGGAAGATGAAAATATCTGCTCAGCTGGAAACTTTCATAATCTCAAGACCATCTTCGAAATTCTACATAGCTTCCTCCTCAAGTCTAGATAAATGATTTGCAACTCATTTCTCAGTGCCTTTTTGTCCTTGACCTCGAAATCAATTTCCTGCAGCAATAGCACCCACCTAATCAGTCTAGGCTTTGCATCCTTTTTCACTATAAAGCACCGCAATGCTACATGATCATTATGAATCACCTTTGTCCTAATCAAATAAGACCTAAACTTCTCAAAGGCAAAAAACACTCCCAACAACTCTTGTACCATCATGGTGCAGTTCTTTTGGGCAGGATTTAGTGCCTTGCTTGTATAGTAGATGGTATAAATGATATTTACTTTTAATTAACCTAGTATAACCCCTAAGGCACAACCACTCGCGTCACATATAATCTTAAATGGAAAGGACCACTTTGGAGATACAATTATAGGAGTAGTCATCAACTTCTCTTTCACATACTCAAAAGCCTTCAAGCATGCTTTGGTAGACTCAAATTTCACCTCTTTCTCAAGAAGCCTACAAAGAGGGTTGGAAATCTTAGAGAAATCCTTGATGAACAACCTATTAAACCCAGTATGACCTAAAAAGCTACGAACTCCCTTCACTAAAATTGGTGGAGGTAATTTCTCAATCACTTCAACCTTCGCTCTATCAACCTCAATACCCATTTTTAAAATTTTGTTTCTAAGAATTATACCATCATTGACCACAAAATGGCACTTATCCCAATTAACTACTAAGTTGCATTCTTCATACCTTCTGAGAGCATTGGCCAAGTGCACTAAGAAACTGTCAAAATAATCACCAACAACTGAAAAATCATCCATATATACTTCGATGGTGTCTTCTACCATGTAAGAGAAGATTGACATCATACATCTCTTAAATATATATAGAGTGTTACATAACTTGAATGGCATACATCTAAATACAAAGGTCCCAGAAGGACAAGTAAAGGTTTTCTTCTCTTGGTCTTCAGATGCAATAGTAATTTGGTTGTAACTGGGATACCCATTAAGAAAATAGTACCATTCTCGGCTCACTAACTTGTCTAAATAATGGTCTAGGAAGGGCATGGAAAATGATCTTTCTGAGTCCATACATATAATTTTATATAGTCCATGCATACTTTCCATCCTGTGAATGGTCTTATTGTCACTAGCTCATTCTTCTTATTAGGCACAACAGTGTACCACCTTTTTTCGAAACACATTGTACCAGATTGACCTACTTACTATTAGCAATAGGATACACTACACCAACATCTAACCACTTGATTATCTATTTCTTCACCACCTCCTGTATAGAAGGATTGAGTCAACGCCGATGCTCTATACTTGGAATGCAATCTAGCTCAAGTTTAATTTTATGAGTACAAATACCAGGCGATATACCCACAATATCTGAAATGGACAGCACTAATAACAAAGCTTCTACTACTATTTCATCTAAGTTAGCTGCAATGATTACTAGCAAAGTATTATTGGCTCCTAAAAAATACATATCATAGATGAGAAGAGCCTTCAACTCTAATATGGGTGGCTCCTCAATAGATTGACGAGCAGGTAGAGTGATTCTATTCTTTATATCCAAATCAAGATTCTTTGGCACATAATTGTAAGAACTGCTACCATAGATTGCACATACCATCTCATCATAATCTAAAATACCATCGCTATCAAAGTTCATGATCACTGCTTCTAGGGGATTCAACACGAAACCTTTCTTCAATAAGAACTAGAGTATCAGAACCATCATCCCGAAGAGTAATAGAATCAACACCATGGATAGAGTTTATCTCTTTATCATACGTATCAATCACTAATATAACTCTCAACTCAGTAGGTTGCTTTATGGATTTACATACATTAAATATCACCTGTTCATTATTGAATCTCAACGCCAGATGTCCCAGCTCCAAATCAATCAATGTCCAACCTGTAGCCAAGAATGGCCTTCCCAAGTAATTGGGATTTGAAAATCCACTTCACATTCTAATATCACAAAATCAGCAGGAAATATAAAAAAAAGCCACCTTAACCAATACATCATATAGAATACCAACTAGCCTTTTCACCATTCTTTCTACCATCACTAGTCTCATAGTAGTTGGAGTAGGAGCCCCTAACCACAACTGCTTAATTATAGCTATTGGCATGAGGTTTATACTAGCCCCTAAATCACATAGAGCATGAGCAAAGTCGAAAGATCCAATGGTGAAAGGTATAGTGAAAGCACTAGGATCCTCCTTCTCTACCAAAGATCTAATTGCTATTGTGTTGCAATGATGAATATTATCAATTGGCTCATAACTGACTGACCTCTTCTTGGGATTAGATCCTTTATAAATTTAGCATATCCTGGCATTTGCTCCAATTCTTCTACAAGTGGGATAGTTCTTTTAACATAGACAAAAAATTCTAACACTTACCTTATTCTTGTTTCTTCTTTAGCCTTTGAGGGAAAGGAGGACGAGGTGTCAGAATGGTCTTCATAATAGGCTCCTCGGTCTCACCTTTCCTTGTATATTGCTTGCTACTATTCTCTAAATCAATAAATCATCATCATTCTTTTACTCATCAACAGTGGGTATAGACTGGTCCATAGTGGTTTTGTCACTCTAAGTAGTAATGGCATAGCAGTGACCATCATTCTTCGGATTTGGAATCGTGCCACTAGGATGAGTGCCAGGTTGTCTCTAATTTAATGTAGCCGACATCTAACGATACTATTGTTCTAGATGTTTAATTATGGTAGCATGTGACTCAACTTTCTAATTCATCCCTGACAGGTCTGGCCTAGTCTCTTTAAGACAACTTTCTTGACTTTCTTGCCCTTTTACCAGTTTTGACAACATTGCCTCCATTCTAGATTCTGAATCACGGCTGCTTAGTGGAACGTATTTGTCACTCTTCTCCTAGTAGTCCTCTTTCTGCTGCTGTTGCGTTCAAATGTACACACAAGTGTACGCGATCATAAAAGTAATATAGTGACTTAGACAGTCGGATATTGTTCCCATGAGGACTACGCAACTAACAATTCAACCAACTTTAGTTTTAGACAAGGAAGTCTTAAGTGTTATAAAGTATCAAGATGATTTTTAAGTTTTGAATTAAACTGTAAATAAATAAGAAATAACAATTTGTGACAATAGCAAAGCAAGCAATGATTGTGAACAGTAATAATAAGAATTCCAGGGTTGAGGCACATCAAACAATAATACAATTCACTATTCTTATCGTGTTCTGGTTTGTTATCGGGTTATTGGTTCGCAAGGTTTATGGTACGATCTTGGTCTCCTAACCTCAAATCTTATAGCTATTTGAATAATGCAACTACATCGACTAAAAGAGATGTAACAATGTATCTAGATTTATACAGTTATCTGCATGCAATTGAACCAAACAAGGCTTCTAGGTATATCCCTATCCTAGATGCTAATTCAAGTCTTCTATTTAATGAAAGGATGAGAACCTTGCTCCTTAATTTCTTTGGTCTATTCCATGATTCTCCTCCCCGAATTCACATAGAAATATGAATTTATTCTAATGGAGGCCACTCATCAAAATAGTAAGCTCAAGAAATTAAGAATAACCCATATGATAATCCAACAAGAAACTAGGAAAAAACATATAAAAGAGTAATCATGTTCCTGGCCTCAACCCCAGAACAAGGGTGTTTAGCCACTCATGTTTGAATTTAACATCAAAAATAAGTAATTTGCCATACCAAGAATTAATCTTGAAGAAAAGAAGCTCAAAAGAAATTCTAAGAACCCTAAAAGATATATTTCTCTATTTTTCTACTGTTGCTATGCTTTCCAAAGTGTTTTTAATTATACTGAATTATTCATTTTATAGCTGGGATAAAATAATGCCGATTTTGTCAGGCAGCGCGACACACTATGTTGTGTAATGCCATAATCTGCACGAATTTGTGTCATCGCAGAAGGTTACTATTTTGTGATAATTGTGATTTAGCTCCTCACCGCGACGCAGTGCAACCACGGTGAGCTACTGGCAAATGAGATTTCCTTTGTCACCGTGATGTACTGAGCTGCAAACTTTGAAAACTAGCAATTCCACCTTCACCGCAAAGAAGTAATACGCGCTAACCATCTATATTTTGGAAAATATGAATTGTCCCCTGACCATGGAGCGGTGATATCGCAGCAGCATTCTGGATTTTGACAAATACCATTTGGTCAGCCAACGCGACGCGGTGATTGCATAAATCGAAAGATCGAACTTTTAGTTTAACTTTCGGAGCCATGTTCCAATGCCTTTGTTTGCTCCCTTTACCATTACATCTTCCTTAATGTATCTAATCATGTCTTATTTCATCACAATTTAGTCATGCAAATAGAAGTCATGTCCATTAGATAAAGAACACAATTAAAGCTCAATTACACTCAGAATAGCACATTATATCTCTCGGAACAAATCCAAATCTGGGTGAATATTGGTGATTGAACATATAAATTTGCCCAAGATCACCACCCCACACTTAAAACCTTGTTTGTCTTTAGACAATTTAAATCAACAACACAATCACTTAATCTGCATTCCATAACCTAAGAGTTATGCTTGCATTGGGAACTTACAATTTTAGCAATGACTTCTTATCTCAAATATGTCAAAATGTTTTAGCACATGGGACAATTTGTTTCAAATTTCTCTATCTCAACAATGAATTTCCAATTTTTTGGCAAACTTAATCAAATTACTCAATCTAGAAGCACAAAAAGTAATCGAACTTTCATCTGCATGCAGCCTCACAACAAGAAAGCTTCCCCATATTCACACATTAATTTCAATGCAAAACGTAAGGGGAATAGAAAAATCAAATCGCTGTCTCTCAACAAAGAACTCATACATGCTATATAATGAGTCGTAAGTTTGACCTTCATGTACTACTCCACTAATAGTTGGATGTTGGGATGAAGGATCAACTAGGTCTTTCTGGGTTGTAATGAAGGCTAGGGGATGGGTTGTCACTATTTAGGAAATAGTTAATAATCTCCCAAAGCACTTTAATACATGTCATTCTACAATCAAAATCATACTCTATCAACCCAATTTCAAATTTATCACCTTCACGCACCATTCGTTTTACCCCATTCTCATTAAGCACATCAATGTAAACTATGGTGAGAGTATTTTTCTTTTACATCATGATTCAATTTTCAGATTTTCTCCACGCCCACTTACGGTTACGCTATGCTATAATAGCCACCCTCACTAAAGCTATTATCTTTGGATGAAGTGCACAGTGTTTAATACAGACCAGGGCCAAAAAAGGTTTACTGTAACCCAACTTAGGCAATAATTACAAAACTTGGAATTTCTTTCAGAACAAAAAATTTTAACTCCAAACTACAACAACACCATTAACTTACTCTCTTAGGGCCTCACTTTCACCTATATTAAAATTTTTTAAATTGGATTACTTCATTTCCCTACTCCTTACTCACTTAATCTTCTACATTAAATTGCTTAGGAGTTTTGGATCAAATAAAGGTCCATCAAAGAATGGATTCGGCTATGTATAAGGCTACCAACGAAGAGGCTAAAGGCTCAACAGGGATGACTAGGGATACACACAAAGGTAGGTATATAATGTCTAAATATTTGGCTGTCAAAGAAATGCCTACATCACTTCCTACACCCAACACCCTTTATTTTGCTTTGTAAACATACCGGCAAGTTCTAGACACTCCTATACATAGAGAAAAAAAACAAACACCCATACTCTGAGCGCATTCTCAGAATTAAGTTGGATCCTCAAGGTTCTCGATCTTGTTCTTTGTCAAATTAAACTTTAAGACAACAAATTGTATTACACCTATTGAGATTAAGCATAAAAAATTATCACTCATTTTTGTTTTGGATGTTTGTTTTAAAATCAATGTGCTCCAAGTCACTAAAAAACTGACCCACACAAAATACTTCTCTAAAATCGTGAATAGGTTCTCATTAGTTTTTCGCTTCTTAAGACCAACTCCCCTTGATACGGTCATCATCCATCTATCATATTGGAGGACAACTAACTAGGACTTGTTTATTTTGAATTACATTGAGGGCCACACAAAAACAAAAACATTAACGAAAATTTGCCTTAAAGGCAAAAGCAAACACTTTAAACTAAAGCAATATGCGACAAATGCCTTGAGGGCAAATTGCATCAATCCATACTTTGAAATTACTAACTATTACAGACATATTGTTACGAATAATTAACAGTACCAAAATCTAAAAAAACATAAAAATAAAAAATTTTCAACCAAAATAAACCAAAATAGATAGAAATAAGACGTGAAAGCAAAAGATAACCACCTCACACTTAAATAAAGCATTATCCCAGTGCTATCAATTAAGCATATGGCAGGGTGGTGTAATACTCCCTAATCAGTCAAATTGTACTTTTACCATCATATCATCATTGTCACCATCAGCATCATCACTGTTATTATTTTCTACATAGCTATTATCAGACTGGCTATCATCATCTGACTAAATATCTGAGTCCTGGTACCGTCTCTCGACATCTATCGGTACATCATCATTTATAGGTTCAACAAACTACAGCTTGATCCATGGCAAAGTCCTAGCATGATGCGCAAGAGGGTAATCTAACTAAACAGCATGAAGTTCTTCGTGTGTTGCAGGTCTTCCCACTATCTGTAGCTGCAACATCTGTAGGACAAATATTCTAGTGGCTATCTTATCAGTTTGAGCTTGGCGATTGAACATAGTTAGGATTGTACCTTGGGCCCTAACTATGATCATAGCAGTAGTAATATAGAGGAGTGACAATCAGCTGGCTCAAAGGGTTTGCATCGATCTTAGGTATACCCAGCAAGTCATTTATATCTACAGCTGTGAATCGAAACACCTTGCCACAAACTTTTAATTCATGATTTAGGTACATCGCAACTCAATTTACATAAAATTCATAAACCAGGTGCAAATTGCACTCAGTAGGCTGATGAAAAATAAATTTCATTTTCAGTTGCTCAAGTCATCGCAACATGCTTGTGTATTCCCTTAATAGGCTCACCCTATCAATGAACACCTCAGGAATGTATTTGGTATCTGTGTGTTTTTGGTACCACTACTTGCCTACTTTTCTAACCACCTTAAATCCAAATTTCCTTGTCTTCCCATGCTATATTGGTGGAACACGTGGTACCCTAGCAAGTTGTCTTTCCATCTGTCTGCTTCATTTTCTAGCTGGTGAAGAAGAACTAGCCTTAGCCTTTTCTTTACATTGCTGGTGATCCATGGTGCTTGTCAGTCACAACATGCCATAAATGAAACTGGAGTCCGTTAGTGCACTGCCTCAACCAAGTATGGACAGGTAACAATGGCACCCCACACTCAGTCACTAGCTAAGGTGCACACACAGAAAACGAGGTACTTAGACTTCCCCTTTTTACTATATTTAGCTCATGTACAGCTGATCCACAATTAAAACAATGACTAATTTTACCTAATGATATCATAATATGTTGTGGCATATCACATCACATCTCGAAGGGCATCAACTAACCTAACTGGAGGCAATCCAAACCAAACATTTACTCATTTGCATGCCCAACTTTATTTTTTTATGAAATTTCAAGTTCAATAATGAGAATAAGATCAATTCAATTTAAACATACCATAATACGTAGAAACTACTAAGTTTCAAGAAGAACAACTCATTTCAATCTCAACTATCCACATAGCAGTTCATCGTTACCACACAAGGTACTTAGACTTCCCTTCGCGGTGAGATAAAAATCCTAATGCTTAGTATGTTCAACCAGTTAGTACAATCAACACAATGTAAAACTTGGTCCGCAAGATATCTACCCCAAAAAAAGTAAGTAAGCCATAACACCCCTATGAGTAAATCACAAGGACACACATATATTTTAGGAATTACACGTCCCACTATACACATTGATGTGAATCACATAACCAATAGTAAAATAACCTGTCACAATAATATTATCACCCCATACTTTAATTCAACATTCATTCACTCACCATCACTCATCGACTTAATAATTTAATGCAAGATTATAAAGACAGTGACTAATGATTCATAAAAATGTAGCATATGATGTTATAACTCAAATAAATCATTAAGAACACAACCCATTCATGCCCATAATTTCAAAATTCCCATCAAGATTAAGAGAAAATAGAGATTGAAGAACTTACCTTAGGTGCGTTGAGTGAGAGATTTGAAAAGTGAAGAAATTTAGAGCACAAATATGGTTATGGGAGTGAGGGCGGCGCTTAGGGTTAAAGTTTTGGAGAATTAAAGGTATTAGGGTTAAAAGGGGTATAGAGAGAGGTAAAGAGAGTCCAGTTTGGGTTGTGTTTCACCTTATGTTTTAAAAATAATTTTTTGCGAAATGGGCCCATACCGCGTAGCGGTGGTATCACAGTACTACACTGTTTTTGACAATTCCAAATTTCTTCATCCCCACAATGCGCTAATAACAAAAATTGGAAAATTTTGTCCGTTTTATCTCCATATCGCGAAGCAATGGTTTCACATTAACACACTGAAAATTGACAATTCTTATTTTTGCCCTCACCGCAATGGGGTGGACCTTAAATTCACATTTCCAGTGCATTTTTCAACCCCTTTTTTTACCTGATATTGAACTACACTAAAGCACATCATTTTGCAAACCTGATTGATTCCCTGGGTTATGGTATTCTCCTTGTTTTCAATTCTCTCATCCCTGTATCTCAAATAAAAATAATAAAACATTGTAAGAAAAAGTGGGTTACCTCCTACTCAACGCGTTAGTTTTGGTCGTGGCATGACTTATTTTTTGTGTACTTTTACAGTCTTTTATAAACTAAAATTTAAACTAAACTATTATATTACACTCGTGGGTTGCCTCCCATGCAATTCCTTTTTTATGGCATGACATGACTCATCTCAGTATCACTCAAAAGTAAAGATGATGGATACTTGGTGCTTATCTCCATGATCATCCTAATAATGTTTCACATGTAGTCCATTCACTAAGAAATTCTCAGTCTTTTCTTTATTCCATAGTTCAACCACTCTATGAGGCATCTTTCATATGACTTCAAATGGCCCAAACCACTTCAATCACAACTTACCCAGGAATAACTTTAACCTTGAATTGAGCAACAACACAAGTTGTTCAGGTTCAAACATTGTCCTGAATATGCCTTTCATGTCATATCTTAGTCTTCTTATTATACAGTTTGGCATTCTCGTAAGCATGGAGATAAAACTCATCAAGTTCAACCAGCTGCAACAATCTCTTCTCACCAGCGGCATTCATCTCAAGATTCAACTTTTTAACTGCCTAATAAGCTTGATGTTCCAACTCTATAGGCAAATGGCTTGCTTTCTCATAAACAAAGCGATATGGAGAGGTACAAATAGGCATCTTATAAGCTGTCCTATAAGCCCATAGTGCATCATCTGGCTGTTCAACCTAATCCTTTATCTCCCGATTAGATACCTCAACTTGTCCACTCATTTGTGGATGATACACAGTGGCCACCTTATTCCTAACAACATATTTAGCTGAAAGATTTTTAAACCAAGTGTTAAGGAAATGCATACCTCCATCACTGATTATAGCTCTAGGAGTGCCAAACCGAGAGAATATATGCTTCTTCATAAATTTTAATACCACTCTCATATCATTAGTGGGAAATTTGCAACTACCACCCACTTGGATACGTAATCAACCTCCAATAAGTTATACAAGTTGTCATTGGATGGTCGGAATGGTCACATAAAGTCTATCCCCTAAACATCGAATACCTCTTCATCAAGAATGTTGTTCATGAGCATCTTATGGCCTTGAAATTGTATCTAACCTCTGGCACTGATCACAACTCTTCACAAAATCCACTAAATCTCTGAACAAAGTTGTCCAAAAGAAACTGAATTACAATACTTTTATTTCTAATCTTTCACCCCTATGATGACCATCATAAAAAAAAATGAATGTCATCTTTGTGGCACTTGTGTAAATTCAACTTCTTGAACACATCAATGTTTAATTCCATCAGAATCCTGCTTGAACAGATATGGCTCATCCCATATGTAAGTATGAGAATCATGAAGTATTTTTTCTTTGTTGAGTGGTAGCTTTAGGAGGATAAACCCCACATACTAATAAGTTCACGATGTCCGCATAACAAGGAACTTCACTCACCTCTATAGATAATAATTTTTTATCTAAAAACTCTTCTTGAATTTAGAAAAAGTCATTAGCAATCTTCTCATAAGTCTCTAGCCTTGATAAATAGTTTGCATCTTGATTCTCTGCTCCTTTTTTATTATGAACTTCTAGGTTAAATTCTTGCAGCAATAAAATCCACATGATCAGTTGAGGCTTGGCATCATTTTTATTGAAGAGATACTTGATGGAGGCATGTCTAGTTTGAACAATTACCTTGGTTCCCACCAAATACGCTCTAAATTTTTTGAATGAATAAATTAGATCTAACATATCTTTTTTAGTGACTGTATTATTTAATTGGGAATCATTCAAGACTTTACTAGAATAATAAATAGAATGAAATACCTTGTATTTTCCCTGCCCCAAAACTGCTCCCATAGCTACGTCACTGGCATTACATATCAATTCAAATGGTAACTACCAATCTGGACAAATCAAGATGGGTGCTTCAGTCATTTTGTTCTTCAGCTTCTCAAAAGCTTCTTGACTATTAGCCCTAAAGCCAAATTTAGCTTCTTATTCTAACAATTTACACATAGGGCTAGCAATCTTGGAAAAATCTTGAATAAATCGCCTGTAGAAGCCTGCATGACCTAAGAAACTTTGTACTCCTTTTAGTATTATCGAATGTGGTAGCTTTTCAATCACTTCAATTTTGGCTATATCAACTTCCAATCCTCTACATGACACCTTATGGATAAGAACTATTCCTTCCTTGACCAAAAAATGGCATTTTTCCTAATTCAGCACCAGATTTGTCTTTTCACAATGAGCCAAGACTCTATCTAGATTCTGCAAGCATACATCAAAATAATTACTATAAACAGAGAAGTCATCCACGAATACCTTAACAAATTCTTCAACCATGTCATATAAAATTGCAATTATGCATATATGAAACATTACAGATTCATTGCGGAGGACAAAAGGCATGCGGCTGAATGCATATGTGCCATATGGGCAAGTAAAAGTAGTTTTTTCTTGGTCCTCGGGTGTAATGGTGATCTGATTATAACACAAGTAACCATCAAGAAAATAGTAGTACTCCATCCCTGCCAATCTATCCAACATCTGATCAATGAATGATATAGGATAGTGGTCCTTTCTTGTGGCTTCATTCAACATTCGATAGTCAATATAGATTCTCCATCCAATAACTATACGAGTGGGAATCAGCCTATTAGCTTTATTGGTAACCACAGTCATCCCATATTTATTTTGGATACAGTGTATTAGGCTTACCCACTTATTGTATGACGTTGGATAAACAATCCCATTATTGAGCCACTTGATGACCTCTTTTCGCACCACATCCTTCATCACCATATTCAATCTACGTTGTTGATCCACCCTTCATTTGAAACCTTCTTCCATATATATATATATATTGTGTATGCAAAAAGCTAGATTTATCCCTGTAATATCAGACATCTGCCAACTAATTGCCTTTTCTTATTTTTAAGACTTCTATTGTTTCCCTTGCCTGCACATCAGATAAACCTGCAAACAAAATAATAGGCAGGGTATCATTATCACCAAGGTTAAAATATTTCAAGTGAGGAGGAAGAACCTTAAGCTCTAATTTTGGAGCTTCATCAATTAAAGCTTTGAGAGATGGGATAATAAGCCTATTCTATGACTCAAAAGGAAGCTTTCTTATTTCAACCATCGCCAAATTCATTTCTTAGACCAATTCTAATGCCTCTACATCTTCATAAAGATTATGACCAATCAAAGCTCTCTCTAGTGGATCATTAGACAACAACAGATGTAGCTCAGATACAAGGTCAATAACAGATATGGAAAATAATTCTTCATATACAACCGGTAATTTCAATGCCTTGTATACATCAAAAACTTCCACTTTATCATATGCTCTCATTGGCATCTTCCCTTCTACTACATCAATTAATGACTATACTATTTATTGGAATGGCCTTTCCAAAATAAATAGAACAACCAGATCAGCTTCAAAGTCAAGAATCACAAAGTCTACTAGAAAGATTACACAGAAACATCTTTAATAATTCCATCCGGCCTAGTTAGGGACCTTTCATCCAACTACAAAATAATGGTCATGGTTTTGGGACTACCAAGACCCATCTTTTGGTACCAAGATATGGGCATAAGATTTATGCTATCCCCCAAGTCACACAATCCACGAGCAATGATTGTCTACCCAATAGTGATTTACAAAGTGAAACTACCTGGATCTTTTAGGTTCGTAGGCAGTTTGTTTTATATCTTGGATGTGCACTTCTATGTAAGTGCAACTGTAGCATACTTTGTCAACCGGTTCTTATTTTTCACTATATCCTTTAGGTATTTTGAATATTTTAAAACACTCTGTAGAATATCAACTAGAGGAAGATTTACATAAACCTGCTTTAGAAGATCCAAAAACTTCTTGTAACTAGCCTCCTCTTTATGCTTACTTTGCCTTTGAGGGAATGGTAAAGGTAGAGTCTTCTTGTCCACATGAGTTTCATCACTTGCAACTTTTTCTTTGACCCCTTTCTCCTTATTTCCTTTAGGATCATCGTCAGTGGCTGTGGGACTAACCTTCTCAGGTATTTCCTCTTTTAACTGCAACCTACTCCTTGTTGTAATTGCATTTACCTACTTTGGATTCACCTCTGTATCGCTAGGTAAGCCACCTTGAGGTCTTGTGTTTTGTGCTCTAGCAATTTAACCGAATTGCAACTCTAAATTTCTAGTAACAAATTGTTGACTCTTTAGATTTGCTGCAGACTACGGTTGATTATCTAAAAGATGCTTAATCATCTACTATATATTACTTGTTTGAGTAGTAGCTTGATTATTCTAAACCTGCTACTAATTCTGTTGCACTGGCCCCTTATACTAATTATTGTTATATGCCTGATTTCCACCCTATGAGAAATTCGGATAATTTCTTCAGTTGGGATTATATGTCTTACCAAAGTTCTGTTGTCCTGGACGATTCTCATTCCCCATACAATTCATAAAATCTGGATTAACTGCATAAGTATCTGCCGTATTTGCACTACTTCCACAACTTTCACACCAAGAATTCACCTGTTGGACTACATTATCTATAGTTTCTATTTACGAAACCCCTAACTTCATGTTATTTAACTGAGTAAGCATCTAATGTCATATTCCTACAAGCTGAGCTGATAGAGCAGTGAACTGATCTACCTCTAACACACCTGCAACCTTCTTAGGAGCACTCCTCGAGATAGCTTGCCATTCTAGGTTCCCTTGTGAAATCCAATTCAACACTGTGTACAATTCATCATAAGTCTTCTCAATTGCTTGCTTACCTGCTTCCTAATCTAAGAGAATCTTGGTATTTTTTTCTATCCCCTCAATGAAAGTATGAACAAGAACATTATTAGACTGATGATGGTGAAGGCAATTTCTAAGCATACTCTTAAATCTCTCCCAATCTTGGTAGAAATTCTCTTATTCTTTTTGTCTGATACTCATAATCTTGCTTCTCAAACTTGAAGTCTTCCCAGATAAAAGGAATTAAATATGGAACTTTAGAGCTAGATCTTCCCAACAAGTAATGGAGAGTAGTGGTTTTGAATGTAATCACCTTTTCGTTTCCCCAATTAAAAGAATCGGGAAGAGCGTCAGTCTGACATAATCAGTATTTACCCCTGTAGGAATGTAAGTATTGCTTATTACTAAGAAGGTCTGTGTGTGCTGTTGTGGGTCTTCATGTGAAAGGCCAGAAAATTACCAAGCCAAATTCAGCAACTGCACCATATTCTGCTATAATTCAAATCAACCACCTGGCTCGGGCTTTAGAATACTATTAGTTGCATAGATTGTAAGTGGGATTGCCACCTTAAGAATAGGTCTAGTGGCTAGTTGAGTAGGAGCAACTGGGATAACTGGAGATGGGACATGTTCGATATTTGGGTCAACATGATCATTTGGATCAACATCATTCAAATCTCTTTTTCAGCCATTTAAACCTGTTGAATGAGATACTGAGCTCTTCGCCTCTGTTGAAATAATAATTCTGGTTTCAAAAAAGGCTCTACCAACTCTCTATCTCTTGCTAGTCCTGTATAACTTACAAAAATTCATCTGCTAAGATCAAGTTGTTAACACTTAAACTTATTATCAAAAACCAAATTTTAAGCAAATTACTAATTATACTAATCCCTGGTAACGGTGCCAAAAACTTGTGTGTTTAAATGGACATTCAAGTATACGCGATCATACAAGTAATAGAGTGGCTTAGACAGTCAGATATCATTCCCACGAGGACTATACAACTAGAAATTCAACCAACTTTAGTTTTAGACAAGGAAATCTCAAGTGTTATAAAGTATGAAGATGATTTTCTAGTTTTGAATAAAATGTAAATAAATATGAAAAAACAATTTGTGACAATAACAAAGCAAGTAACGGTTATGAACAATAATGATAAGAATTCCAGGGTGGAGGCACATATAACAATTATACAATTCTCTATTCTTATCGCGTTTCATTTTCTTATCTGGTTATTGATTCGCAAGGTTTATGGTACGATCTTGGTCTCCTGACCTCAAATCTTATAGCTATTTGAATAATGCAACTACATCGACTAAAAGAGATGTAACAATGTATCTAGATTTATACAGCTATCTGCATGCAATTGAACCAAACAAGGCTTCTAGGTATATCCCTATCCTAGATGCTAATTCAAGTCTTCTATTTAATGAAAGGATGAGAACCTTGCTCCTTAATTTCTTTGGCCTATTCCATGATTCTCCTCCCCGGATTCACATAGAAATATGAATTTATTCTAATGGAGGCCACTCATCAAAATAGTAAGCTCAAGAAATTAAGAATAACCCATATGATAATCCAACAAGAAACTAGGAAAAAACATATAAAAGAGTAATCATGTTCGTGGCCTCAACCCCAGAACAAGGGTGTTTAGCCACTCATGTTTGAATTTAACATCAAAAATAAGTAATTTGCCATACCAAGAATTAATCTTGAAGAAAAGAAGCTCAAAAGAAACTAAGAACTCTAAAATAGAGATTTCTCTATTTTTTCACCGTTGGTATGCTTTCTAAAGTGTTTTTTAATTGTATTGAGTAGTTCCTTTTATAGCTGGGACAAAATAAACCTTATTTTCTTAGTCAGCGCGATGCGCTATACTGTCCAACACCATACTCCACGCAAATCTTTGCCTTCGCAAAAGGTTTCTATTTCTTGACAATTATGATTTAGCTCCTCACTGCGACGCAGTGCAATCGCGGTGAGCTATTACCTTTTGACAAACGCGATTTCCTTTGTCATCACGACATGCTGATCTACAAACTTTGAAAACTGGCAATTCCACCTACACCGTCGAGCAATAATATCGCACTAACATTCTGGATTTTGGAAAATGTGAATGATCCCGTCACCGCAGAGCTGTGATATCACGACAGCATTCTAGATTTTGAAAAATACCATTTGGTCAGCCAAAGAGATGTGGTGATCTCATAAATCAGAAGTTTAGACTTTTAGTTTGTTTTCCCAAGCCATGTTCCAATGCTTTTGTTTTCTCTCTTTACCATTACATCTCATTAATGTATCCAATCATATCTAATTCTATTACAATTTAGTCCTACAAAGGCTAATCATGTCCATTAGATAAAGAACATAATTAAATCTCAATTACACTCAAAATAGCACATTATAGCTCTCAGAACAAGTCTAAATCTAGATAAATATTGGTGATTCAACATATAAATATGTGCAAGAGCAACTGCCAATCACCATCTCTTTTACTACTTCTATCTCTATATCTATCATTATAACAGCTTTGACCTTCACTCCCTTGCCCTTGGGCTCTGAAATCTGCCAACCTACGATCAAGATACTTCGCTTCCTCTTCAGATTCAATCTCAAATTTTCAATAAGTAGACCTCTATGCCACAACAACAATCACTTTCTCAGCACTCATCATTGTGAATTATTTTGTAAGCAGCCCAATATTTGTCTGAAGTTGTGCAACCTCTTGTGCTACAAAATCATGACTAGTTGTGTACACATTATCAGCTCCAATAGCATATATATGAGTACCACACTCATTATCTCTATTATTCCAACCTCTATTCAGCATTGAAATATCATCAAGCATATTCTGTGCAGCGTCTCACCAAAGATGGATAAATGCACATCCTAAAATTATATCTGCCGATGCTCTCTAACTGACATTCAATGATCTATAAAATATTCCCAACAAATTTGATCCTCTGATTCTGTGATTAGGTCCCATGCTCAGCTTCTTCTTGAATCATACAGCTTATTCTTGAATCATAACCACACTTCATATAAGGATTATGCAAGTAATTATCTGAAGTTTTAAATCTCATCTTTCAACAATAGCATTCTTGCAGGAGGGAAAAATTTTATCCAGAAATTATTTATCCAACTCATGCTAGGTAGTGATTGACCCTCTTGGAAGTTTCCTTAACCATAGTGATGTTTCTATAGTTAATGAAAATGGGAACAACCTTAGTCTCAAAGCTTTCTAATCTATCCTCGGGATTTCATATGATGAATAAATCCCTGTGAAATTAGCAAGATGCATGTTTACATCATTAGTTGCTGATCTAAAAAATACACCCTTCAGATTTAACAATTAGATCATAGCATTAGTAATGTCAAATTTAACATTGGGGGTAATACAAAAGAAACAATGGCTCTTATTTTAGTAGGTTCAACATATGCCATGTCTTCATCTTCATCATATGGTTGAAGATTCTAATAAGAAGGTATCATTGGAGCTCTGACTCATTACACTATTCCTTATTGTGCATGAACTTGTCTTGGCCTGACTAGCACTGCATTCTGAGCTAGCCTAGCCACTTTAGCTCTTGCCTGCTATTTGGCCACTATAGCTTCTTCAGCCGCTGCTGCTAATAATTGTTCTATCTGCCTATTTGCAATAGTTGTTGAATCATCTAGTGGTAGAGGAGGAGGCACATTATGGGGGTATTGAACCCTAGATGAAACATCATCATGAACTTGTTCTGCTATCCTTAGTGGTGTTTGAAGAACTTTTTATCGTTCTGGATCAAAAAGGAGTAAGGTATTTCCTATTCTACTAGTGTTTGACATACACTGGCGTATGCCAAATCAAAAATGAAAAATAAAACCCGCAAAGTTTACCAAATTTAATCAACAAATTACACCATCTTCCCCAAAAATAATGCCAAAATTTGATGTCGTCCAAAACTAACCTCCAAAAGTAGTATGTTGCGGTCGATGCAAAATATAGTAACCTAACTAAGTTGGGGTTGAACCCATAGGGAAGACGCTGAATAGTTGCTTAACTTGATATAATTCACGAGCAGTGTATAAAAGTAAATAGGGGATTTTGTAAGTAATCAGTAAGTAGTAACCGAACTTGAGTGTTTTGAGTGGTAAACAATAGAAGATGACTACTAGGACTGTGTTCCACCTGGATTCATAACTCAATAAGTTTCTCGTGCTCAACCCACCTATTCTAATGTTGTACATGTAAAGTTGACAATTTATGCATTATCAATAGTCTTGTGAATGTATTGATAAATCTCACCGTTTACCTTGTGAGTCTCAAGGCGTCGCCTTATTGATCTTTGTCTATGACTTAAGTTCAACTCTCACCTTTTGAATCTCGATTTGATTAGATGAGATTGCAGAATAATAAGATGGAAGTGAATCTCAAATTACTGTCTTAATCCACTTTTCCCAATCACGTACTCCCTTATGGGGATGTTTACGAATAAAGACTATCCTCAAGCTTCAACAGTATCTTCGAGGTCAATTTATATGAAGAAGATTAAGATACATGCGGTTTGCTTTAGAATAGATAAATCTTCAACTTTCCTTACATAGTTAATCCATCAGGGTTTGCATTACCCTAGTTAGGGAAGTTATTAACTTTGTTCATGCAACAATCCTTGCTAATCAATAATGAAAGAATGTAATTAATTGCACAATAATGAGATGAATAAAAACCAAGATCTACTATTGAATAAAAATCCAAAATCTCAAGAACAAAGCAAAAGTATGCAATAGAGTATATTGGAACGTAAAAAGATGTTAAAGAATATAAAAGAATGTAACCTAAGAAAAGATAAACCTAGGGTATTTATAGTATCTCAAAAGTACTTAGAAATCCTAATAAAAATGGGAAAGGCAAAGATATGTTGGAACATGGTACGACTCGCTCATCCACTCGTATGATCATCATACTAGTCATACCATGCTTCTCATAGCTATTCCAATATCTGATCTCCCAAGGCTTCAACTTTCTAATCTTCATACGACTTCTACTCATGAGTCGTACCTTGATCATACAACTTATGTCCTTTACTTGTATCTATCTAGGACTTCTTTCTTTATACCTTTGGACACTCATTTGTATACGGTTCCCCTATATGAATCATACTCAGACTTCTAACTAGTACACTTTTGAGACTTTGACTTTTGATGGTAGCTTTAGATTCTGTAATAATTACGATTTCTTCATATGGCTCGTATCTTTGTTTACGACTTGGGTGCTCGAGTCATATTGTCTCAACACTTTGTTTTTCTTCTAATTCTTGGTTTCTGTTGCTCATACGAGTCAACCTCCAAGTCGTATAATGTGTTGATGACTCATGAGGAAATTAGTTCTTTTCTTCAACTTGGTCTTTTTGCGTCTTTTTTTTTCATTTCTTCCTAACACTCTTGTAGACCTTTTTTACCTACAATAAAAATAAAAGTGCATCATATCCACTAAAACAACCTAAGTCCATGCATAAATTCAAGGTTTTAAGCATCGAAAGTGTCATGTTTCCATGATGCATCAATTATCTCTATAGACAAAGACACTTTAGTTGCACCACTTGTTGTTGGCACCATATTCCTTGGAGCAAGCATCTCTTCTTTATCAACTACCTCCTCTTTATCCTGAGCATGATATCTATCTTACTGGTCTCCAGACAATTTGTGCCCTATCCCTAATAGGTGTTTCTCCCCGCCCTCTCTTTTGGTCTGCCTCTAACTTAAGTCTTTCCCAAGGCCTTAGTTCACAACACTATAAAATTTCATTTATGAATACCTCTATAAACCAATCATTCCTTATTACTATTCTTACACACTTTTCATTCAAACATAATTCAAGTTCATGTTCAAGGGACCATGTCCCATTTAACCAATAAAATATCAAGGACATCCACTTACTCTTTGCATGGCCAACAAGGACTTTAGCAATTATTTACCAAGCATTCACATTCATTACAAAAATCTTACCTCATTCATTTCCACTATACCAATACCATAGATACACATTTGGCCTTCACACAATCATTCAACCACTAATCACTTCAATGGACTAAATGCCTTAATTCAATTCGTCATTCAATTAAACTTACGGTCATAAACACCCAAACAATAATTCACATTTCATTAGCAAGCTTACAACACATTCTTACCACATTTTAGTTCAACACACTATTCAAATTTAATTTTGTGATCAGGAACTTTAATCCCTTATTAGTCATCTACAAACAAGGTCATAAATTATACAATACATGGCTCACAATACCTTCACGATATCATTTATCAATCATTCATGCTTATTGGGACATTTACCTAATTCAAAACATCACTAACATGTGACTAGACAATTCACTTAGATATTTCACAAACACCTTATTTGCATAAATTTAACAAGGCTATTTTAATGGTAGAAATCATTAGGATTAGGGTTACTCAAGATCCTCATGTTAAACCACATAAAAAAAGTACCCACATATGGAATTCATCATCAATAACATGTATAATCACAAGTCTAAGAAAGAAACTACATTATCCATCATTAGGCAACAAAACCCTTTTTATTTGATTTCAAAATCACCATGTACAATTACTAATCCAAGAGTTAAATACATGGGTATAGAGTTATTTAACAAGGGGAAGGGTTACATGCCTTAAACAAGATGATCCACCAAGAACTTGACTCCTCTTTATCTTCTAGATGAGCACCCTTCAAATCCTAGCCTCCAATCTTGCTTCAAGAAACTTTGAGAGTGTTTGAGAGAGAGAGTTTAGGATGTTAGATCCACTCAAAATGTTTTAAGGAGGAAATATACACTTATATAGTAAAAGAACTTAGGGATTAAGGTTAGTAAATAAAAACAAGGCCCTTAGTTAAAATCTATAAAATGATTCCGTGCATTGGTACGAATCACCTTATGAATTGTACCCTAGGGTACTAGTGGTACCATAACTCGTACCCTAGGCTTCTCCTAGGTCACCTACACTGTTAAGGGTACAACCACATATCCTTGAGTCATATCCAAAGGGTACGACTCATTTCCTCAACCATATACAACACTCGTACTAAAAAGATTCCATTCTAAACCAAGTGCCATGCACTATACGACTCACAAAGTTACTATTCGTACCCTTAGGTACGATTAGGGGGAGGTCACTCATTAAAAAGGATAGTATACTATATTCCTAGGCTTCTTAAGGTATGAAAAGGGAGGGGAGAGTGGATACGACTTATATCCAAGGGGTACGAGTGGCTTGCCCAACTGTATCTTGGACAATATGCTCAAAAACCAAAAAAAAATTACTAGGACAAGATCTTGGGTGTTTTATTCTCCCTCACTTAGGATCATTCATCCTTGAATGACGGGTAAGGCAAACACATTCACAAGTCAACACATTACCACACATCAAGACAAACTTTAACCATGTTAGCACACAAGGCATACAAAAAAATATGACACGCATCATGATCATTTCTAATCGACTATTCATTTCAATAGCTTTGAGATTCCAAACCATTATTTATCAAAGATACTCATTCAGTTAAAAGCTTAGGGGCTTAAACCCATCGACTTTCAAGGATATAAGACAACAGAATCATTGGGAACTTTAATCCCTTATACAAGGAAGACATGAATCAATACTAAGCAGTGGGGATTTTAAATCATCATTTTTCGAAGACGTAAACAATGTTATGAACACTAACACACATCTTGAGTTTTTAGAGAAGAAAAACAAATGCAGATACTTAGACTTCATGTCCTCCTCTTCCTCCCAAGTATCTTCCTCAGACTATTGTTTCCTCCATAGAACACTCACCAAAGCCACTTCTATTATTCATAACCGGCAAGCTTGCCGATCCAAGATCCTCATCAGGATACCCCTATAGGGTAAGAAATCCTGAATACCAACACCCTCCAAGAGAACAATCCACGAAGAAACACATACGCATCCTCACAACATAGAGACATAGAAAATAGGGTTTAATCAAAAAGGCAACTCCACTCATAGGTAACATTTCCAATCCCTTTTGAGACCAAATAGGGACCAATATAATGGGGACTAAGATTTCCCTTTTTACAGATTCGCATCGCTCCCTCCATGGGAGACACCTTCAAGAATATTTAAACATCGACACTAAACTCTAAACTCAGATGCCATAAGTCCGCATAAGACTTTTGGAAACTTTAAGAGGTTCTCAACCTCTCACGAGTCTCCTTCACCTTTTCTAATGCTTAGTGAACTAAATTAGGGTCAAGAAACTTACCCTTACCAACTCCATACCATCAAATGAGAGGACGATATCTCCTACCATAAAATACCTTAAAAGGCACCATGCCAATGCTAGATAGTGGAGCGAGTCTGATGTAACTTAGAGTTTACCGAGACACCACACTACGAGATTCTGAGTCTAGCCATAAACTACCTCTATATTCTAACCTATCCAAAACTAAAGGGAGTTAATGTAAGCTATCGGGATCTATTCCTTACATTTATCCCAAACACTACTTTTCTATTTTACCCTTAGAATATGGACACCACAAGTAGACGACATGGAAAAACTATAACCAACCATTATAGACAAAATCACCAACATAGACTTGAAACCCAAAAATCGTAACACAACTATGTCATAAAACAATTCATACACATGTCTTCCCAAACCTCTTAGGTACCTAAAACAAAAAGGGTCATAGAGGAACTAAAGCACAAGAAGTATGCACGCCACACAAGGCAAGTCCCTTAGTAGAGACACGACTCTATAGGTATGGAGTGCTTCATTAGCAACCACCTAGGTCATAAATGACACCCATCCCAACACAACACACCAAAGGAGGAGTCCTTAGGACTAAGAACTGAAAAATACACCATCTTATACCTTCTAGGGATCTACCATGATCCCTTCATTAGAGTTAAATAACATGACAAAGAAAATCTATGGCTTTTAACCAAAACTCACACTTGAAGAACTTGGAATACAAATTATGATCCTTTACTCAAAGTCACCTTTTAACCACACATTTCCTTGTTGTTCTTATTCAGTTCATTCTTGATCTAAGTTTCACAAAATACATACACATTTTAATAACTCATCCCTTTTAACTACTCAAGATAAAAAAAACCATCAGTATTAGCCACAACTTATCCTATTTCATAATCTTAGGATATTTTTATCATTTTAACCTCATGAATTTTTAAATGAACATAAATAATCATAATTCTAGTTTTATCAGTGTTTTCTAACACTTTAGGATCACTACATGTAATGTATAAATATTCATATCTTTTTTTTTATCAATTTTCATAAACTAGATTAAACCTCAAAACCCACCATTTTCTAGCAATTTTCTAATATAATTACATAACTTCAAAGATGAACAACTTTGAAATTTCTCTAAAAATCACCTTTCCTTGAAGCCCTATTGCACTTTTTGCAAAGTGGGGACTGAAAATATTTTTTGAATTTTAAAACTGAATTTCTTATTACACATTACTAATGCAATGAATAATTACCACTACAAAGCTTTTCTATTACGGTTTGCATTCATTTACAAGGTCGTTGCAGTTTAGGGCATCGATGCAACAGTACTGTTATAGTTGTTACTCCTTTCACTACAATAGTCTGATGTAGAAACTCAGGACCCCGCCTTAGTTATCCTTGTTTTAAAAAAATCATGAATTTTGACATCACATACCAACCTTGCTAGGATAAATGCTATAATAAAAGTACTATACCTCCATTTTAGGTGCCGAAATTTGCTACAACTTCCTATAATTATTGGCTATCTAATTATCATATGTAATTCCATTACTAAAATCCACATTGATATCAAATTTTTTTTAATTATTACACTCTCAAAAATAAGTCAATCCTAGACTAGCCCTGAATTTCACAAAGTTTTTCTAAAGAAAGTCTTGGTGAAATTTCAACTTGTTATTTCAATGTAATGACATTTTGTCTCGTTATGATTTTGGACCTCCAAGCTTCAAGAATATGTAGTTTTTTGGGTTTTCTTCATCATTTATGCTTGGGTAAGCTCCAAACTCTTATTTTCATTAGTTCTGCTAGATTATAGCATTGAAAACACTCTTTAATCACTATTTTCAAATAAATTTTTGAGATTTTTGCTGGGAAAGCTTAAAAATAGTTTTCTTTGATTTCAGCCTCATTTTAAATCATTTTTACATGGATTTTCAAATGTAGACTCCTATAACCTTGGAATGTGTTTCTAATAAAAAAATTCAATTTTACCCTTTTTATTTTCAAAATCATTTTTGAAATGGACTTAAAAACTATCATTATGGGTGCTATTAGCTTTATTTTATCACATAGATGTTATATATTTGAATGTTTTAGTTGATTGCAAAACCATTTGAAGGTACTTAGGCTTGGATTTTGTCACTTCAAGGTAAGTTATGAGTTAACTTTGTCGGGCATAGGTTGGATAGTTAATTAATATGTAAACCATGTTATGGTTGGGGAAAGTAACTATAGGTAATTTTTTTAAGTTATTATATATTGTGTGATACTTGGTGGGGCCTTATATTCTATTGTTGTTAACTTGTGAAAGTATTTATTGTGTGTTGCCATTGTGGGGGCGATATTTGACATCATTGACCTTATTTATATATTTTAATCCCTTAATTATTAATGTGATATTTGAGTGGAGGCTTGAGATGATAATATAGTCCTTTTTAAGCATTGTTGATGTCATTCATATTACATGTAATACCCTGTACTTTTACCTAGCTTAAAATCATCCAAAAACTATTAAAGACTTGCTTTAAAAGATGAATCACCTTTTGTACATGTGGAATTTTCAATATTTTGACTTTTTGTGTGGGAAATTGAATAAAATTTCCATCGATACCAAATTCACCCAAATCCAACACCCGAGCGAAGAGTTAGAGTTATTTTAGTAAGACAGTATACCACCTGAGCCATCAACGCATTGCGGAGTATGACAAAATGGAAATCATCAAAATCCAGTAGGCCTTCGTGATTATGGTGTGTCACGCCAAGGTTCAAATTCAGAATTATCTCTTTCCAGTGTCTCAATGTAATACCATCGCATCGTGGTGAGCTTTCAGGTCCCATCTTATATTGCAATGCAATTTCACCGCATCGCGCCATGAAGCAATTTCTTAGTAGTCATTTTCCAGAGACACGGCGCGATAGCGCTGCATCACGCCAGGTACCCAAATCAGATTTTTAGTGATGTAAAATAAAAAACTTTCTAACGGCAATTGGGTATTTTTTTGTTGACCCAGATCAGCCTTTAAACATAAAATTATTCCTTAAAAACCCTATTATATCACTTTT
The DNA here is from genome assembly GCF_002878395.1 of Capsicum annuum. Lineage (NCBI taxonomy): Eukaryota > Viridiplantae > Streptophyta > Magnoliopsida > Solanales > Solanaceae > Capsicum > Capsicum annuum. Next base: position 150,786,585 of record NC_061120.1, on the reverse strand, counting down.
CCTCACTTTCTCTAAAGAACAAAATCCTTATCTCTCAAGAGGAAAAAACCCTAGCTCAAGAAATCAAGGCCAATTCCAAGAATTTAGATTTCCAGGTATGTCATGTGTTTATTCATGGGTCCCTTTCACCTATAAAGCTAAAGAATCTCTTTTCAAAATCAAAAGATTGTGTATTTATGAATGTTCATAATTTAGTTGAATTAAGATTCATGTTCATGTTGTTGTTGGAATTTTATTCATGTTTTAAATTCAATGTTCCAATGATTGATCCGAGTATGTGATGTTATGCATAATATTCATGATAAAACCTTCAAATTGCTAATTTATTTATGCAACCATGATAATTAGATGCATTGATATGGTATAACCAAAGCATGCTCCCTATACATTTGATTAAATGCCTAGGTGAAGGAAAAAGTGCCATTATAGTATGTTAATATGAAATCCCCATTCATGTACAAGTTAATGCATGTCAAGTGTTTGATGCAATATCTTAGTCAATGAATTATGGATATATATATATATATAGTCGTTGTTGTACTTTTGAAATTATGCCATGATTTACTATTATACTATCGAGTACTGAGGTTATTTATACCCAACAATTTAGCTGTGTCTAGAGCCAATGTCAGTTTCATGATAATCTCAGTCACGCCATGATCAGTAGAATTCAGTCAGTTACATGACTCGAAAAAACTCAGTAATCTCATAAACTTAGTCAATTAATAGAATTCAATAATATTCCATCAGTCCATAGAACTTAGTGAACTCATTCCATTCATCTCAGTATAATCAGTTCAGTTTCTATTCAGTTGGCAGTAGGATTTAGCACCGAGCAAACCTAAGGATGAGGGCACATACTGACAGTAGAAGGTGTGACTCTTAGAAGCAATCCTTGTGTTCCAAAACTATGTAGCTAGCATAGGCTAAGACATCAACAATGACATATGAGGGTTGATGAGGTAGTTTAACACGGCCAGATGAGGGTTCCACCGTTCTCTATTGGAGACACTTCTAGATGAAGGTTACTCACAGCTTGTCTTTACCAGTAGTACGGTATTGACACCCTTCCAATTGGGGTTAGAAATTGGACCTCAACTCATCTATAATAGCATATTAGGGGCATGTCGGTTAGATGACTACCTCCCACAGTCTCAGTCTCAGTCTCAGTAATAAAACACAGATAGTTCTATAAATTTTAGGACTGTCGGATACAGTTACTCAGCTCAGTACGGAACTCAGCTAGTTTCATTAGAACCAAGACTATCAGTAACAATCACCCAGTATCAATTATTTCAATTATCATTAACCTATGTTATCAATTTGTTCAGTATTCAGAATCCCCATGTTTCAGGTGCAGTTATGTTTTCATGCATGTATCCTCACGCAGTCATGTTTATATTTACGTTATCAGTCAGTTATTGCTCATGCATACAAACCCCATGTATTCAGCCTACCTCACTTGCGTACCAATACAATCTCACGTACTGACGCATACTTTTCTTTTAAGCTATGGTGTTTCATACCATAGGTTCGGCAGCATGAGATTCAGAGCACCCTTAGTAGATCAGACGTTTAGCAAACAGACTAGCGGTGAGTCCTCATTATTTGAGGATGTTATTATTTGATTATATCATTCTTTTATTACTCAATTTATTTCAGCATTTGGAGTTAGTTGGGGACATGTCCTATCAACTCCTTGTTCAGGCAGTCTAGAGGCTTTCAGAATATAGTATGTTCAGACAACTATTTTAATTATTTTGGTATTAATATACCTTATTTTCAGATGTTATCAGATATTTGAACCTTAGGGCCTTCCAGCCCTTTTATACCACATTTATACAGTATATTATACAGTGCTCAGTTACAGATATTAGTTATGGGTTAGCTTGTGGTCCTTCGCATCTTAAGCACCATGTGATATTCTGGGTACCAGATTCGGGGCATTACATTTTCCTCTAAGAAAGTATAAAGCGGTCACTTATTATATATAGAAATCAACTAGGTTACGGTCAATCCCATAAGAAATAGGTCTGAAATCTATCATGAGCTTGCTGATTTAATTGGAAATTATAGAAATTAAAAGGGGGTTTTGTGAAAATAATTGTAAAAGTAACAATGCTAGGCAGTTAGGGTCGTTATAAATATGAGACGGTTACTAGGATTGTGCTCACCCTAACTTTATAACTCCACAGACTTTTTGTGCTTTTCAAATTATATCGATGGTATGCAAGCAAGATCTAACATGTTATGTATCACCTAACCATATCTCAAATTTGGTTTGGGTGAATTTAAATCATCTCCTCTCGATTAGAGTGATTCACATTACTAAGCCTTGGTTTATGATCCTAGATTATCTCTCTCTTCTTGGTCTTAAGTTAATTAGATAAAAGTTGATAGTTTTAAATTACCGGTGCGATCTCCTTTTCCTAATCTCTACCTCTCTCTCGAGCAAGTATTGAATACTAGTGACTTCTTAATACTTACAACCATTAAGAAAGCTATCAAAGCAAAGAAAATCCCAATACATGCAAGAACATCAATTTACAATGACTCATACCTAACCACTTTGTTAATCCACTACGCTTCCCACAATCCTAGTTATGGGATTTAGCTACTCATGGTTGTAAGAACACACATAGATTCCATCTATGAAAGCATAATGATGAACCTATGATGAATAAGAATAAAAATCCAAAATCTTGAATTAATTACAAACCCTAAAAGAAGGAGCAATAATTCCAAGATCATAATGTATCACAAAACTCAAAATAATGTCAAAAGTGTATAATGTGCATAAATTGATAAGAAATCATCCAAAGGATATTTATAGATACAAAAGAAAACCTATCTTAAATAGTGTAGGAAACTAGAGCTAGTATCTATTCACGATTCATGGGTTGAATCATAGGTATAACCCATGAATCGTACCTTGGGTCATGAAATTAGAGTAAAATATTCAACTTTGCTGAATATTCTACCTATGAAGCAACCTACGGGTCGTAGGTTGTACCTATGGCTCATAGGAAGGTTTGTGAGAATCAAACTTTAATTAGCTATCTTTAAACCATCATAATTCAACCCACATGGCCTCCTACCACTCATAGGTACTAACCACGAGTCATAGGTTGACTCGTGGGTAGCCTTTTCAGTGTCATCCTTTTTTCTCATTCTTTACTCTAAACTCTACTTTTTTTCAAAAATTAAGGCAAAAACACATCATATCTAATAAGAATATCAAAATACTTGTTGATTTCCTTGTTTTAAGAATCAAAAGTTCCATGAAATCAGGGAACATTAACACCCTCGACATAGAATGTTTGCATGTCCTCAGGCAACTAAGACATAGCTTAATAAACATGATACTTAACTAAAAGAAACCTAAGGCACCTACGGGAGTAAACTTATTTTAGCTCAAACTGCTTCTTTTATTCTCTTTTTTCTCCTTTATTGATATTTGGATTAGGTGCGGTTTTTGTCATTCTTTGCTTTTATTTTTTTTTCATTTTCATTCATTTTATCTCTTTTTTCACACTTTTCTACCATACCCTACCCTACTTTTTTTTATTCCACACCTTTCTTTATACCTATCGTTAACTACGGACCTCTATGATTGCCACCCTCAACTTAGTCATTTTCCTCAGTTGAGGTACACAATGTCCAATGAGGGACCAGGGTCAAAATAGGTTCACTTTAATTAAATGTAAGGGTGAAAAGATTAAAACAATAAAATAGGTTAACTCAGGCTCAAATTATGGATCAAGGGATACTTATTGTTATTCAGTCAGTCTTTTAGGCTAAGAATGAACTTATTCGAACATGGATTATGGTCACATCCCAAAAAACTATACTACAACCTAGGTGTAACAATCTGAAAATTTGATTAATTATGTAAAATATGTGTTTCTTTATGGAATGACTATTTTACTACTCTCCATAAGTGCATTATGGTATTTCTAGGGTTTGGGGGTGATTGGCATAGTTCTCGATACATGTTGGTGCCTTTTGTGTGATATTATGATTTTTGGAGGCTTTGAGAGATTTATTAGGCACTTATGTGATTATCTTTTGAATCATGCAACGGATGACTAAATGGATTATGCCAGCATATCCAAAATATCGATCTTAGTGTGATAACATGTTTGGTCGGGTTTTATGGATTTTTAATCTTATTTTACTCCTTAATTTAAAAAATTATAATTTTGGGTTTCGATGGTCAACTCTAGGAAAACGACATTTTTTGAAAATCTAGTATTGCTATTGATTCCAAAGCATTGAATTTAGTGTGGTTACATAGTTCGTTTGTGTATATCAGACCCCAAAAAAATTTTGGGCACCCCATTGAAGTTCGATTTGGACTTAAAATATTGTGCATTAGGTTAACTAACCTAATGCACAATGAATAAAATACATATGGTGCATGCGTTTTATGCCTTAAAGGGGTAAATCGCATGTCAGGGATGCGTATTATGCTCTATTGCACCTGGTGCTCTAGTGTGACGCATAAATAGCCTCTTTTACTCAATTTTAGCTTATTTTTTTACCTTGCCTCATGAGAGTTAAACTTTAAAATAGTGTGAAAGCATAAAAGTAAAGCCTTTGGGTGCTTGGGAAGCTAAACTTCTATTTCTCAATTCTTTTGTGGCTTTAAGGTGAGATTTCATCCTTTTCTTACTTTAACTCTTGATTCATTTTTCAAAAACCCCCCAAAAACTTTATTACTTGATTTATATCCAATTTTCACTCCTTTTTACTTGAATAATGTTCTTAATCCTCTAATTACTTGTTTTTCTTCATTTCATCTTCAAACCATCCTCGATTCTTGAATTTTTAATGGATTTTAAAGGATTGATCCAGTAAAGACTAAAAATAGTTTTTCTTCAATTTGAACCTTTTTTTGACTCAATTTAACTTGGGTTTTTAGATTTAAATTTCTAAAAATATGGGAAACGTATTTTTGAAGTAAAGTTATGATTTTGTCCTTCTTTTTCAAAATCCTATATTGGAGGTCCGTTTAGACCCCAAATCAAAAGTAGGCAAGATGGGTATCGTTGGATTCGTGTTGAAGTGTAGATTCTATATTCCTTAGTTTTAGTTTATTTTGGGATTGTTCACGAGGATTAGGACTTCGGGATCTACATGTAGTGGGTCGATTTTGACATTCAAATTAGGTTATGGCATAACTCTTCAGATTAGGTTGGGTAGTTAATTTGAATATCAAAATGCATGTTATGGGTGAGAAATAATCATGAAATATGGCTATCTATATGTTATTCCCGTGTCGAATATTATGTGATGTTGATAGCCTAGAATAAATGTGAATAATTATATTGTGTTGTTAGAAATGCCTATTGTGGTGCATTTGGCATTTCATGATATGTTCATACTTTGTGGGCATATGAATTAAGTGGAAAATTCATGGATAGTGGAAAATATCTCAAGTGGTTGTTGAATTGTAACATTGTTATTGGTTGTGGAAATACATTATATGGATTGGTTGTGGAAATACACTGTATATTGGTTGTGAAAATACTCATCTTGAATGGTTGTGAACATTGCATCATCTTACGCACTATTTCACTTATTTGTTTTATTGCTTTTGATTTACTCGTTTTCATGTATGTGTACTTGATTTGTGTCTTATGTTATGTATGTACTTTGGAAACACTAGAAATATAATAAACACTGGAAATACTAGAAATATGAGAAACCTAGGAAATACTGAATATTAGTATCGATTATTGGATATTATAGACCTTCTTCGAAAGATTATATTGGAGAAGACTCGATAACTGTGTGTCAACCATAAGATTGTGTGCCAATCTCAAGGCTATGTGCCAACCTCATGCATTATCAGCAGCAGCAGCAGCATCAACATTATCAGTGGCATGTGTTTTATTTATGGTTGATGTTGTGATTGGATTTCTATAATGACTTGTTTCATGTCTACTTGCTCTATATCCTATCACTTATGCATGACTATTTTGTATATACATGTTCTTCTCTCTTTATACTTCCATGTAATATAATGTTTTCTTGTGTTATACTTATTGTATTGTTACTATATATGTGATATATATATATATATATTAAAACTTTTCGTGCAAACGGTGTGGACTACCATTGTGGGATATTATTTGATTGCAAGTGATGTGCCCTTTGTGTGTAGTTTGTATACCTTATTTTCTACTTTACTCGGTCAGCCTATGATACCTATTGAGTGCAAGTGCACCGTACTCACTCCTATTATACCCTTTTGATGCAGATTCAGGTTTGGGTGCACCCCACATTTTTTGACTTGGGTAATTATTGGAGCTTTCAAGGTAGTTGATAACTTCCAGGTGTTCGGATATCTGCTACTACCTTTCTCTATAGACTATGACTTTATTTTCATTTTAGAGACAGAGTTTCTCTTGTATTTTGATATTTTATGTATTGCATTTGCCTTCAAGTTGTATTACATATGTTCTTATACTGTTGATACCTTGGTTTGGGAGTTATGGTTGTATTGTTATGTTTTTTTCTGCATTTATTATGCTTGTAAGGTTTGATTTTTACTCTAGAAGCCTCATCGTAGGGTTATTATTATCTTTTCCACCTTTGTGCATTGGTTAGGGTGTTAGGCTTACTTGTCAAGGTTCGCTGCCACAAGTTTCATCATCACCTTTTTGGATTTTGGGTTATGACAAAGCGGTATCAAAGCAACCATGTTTTATTGGTCTTAATGGTTTAAGAACAGGATATGCAATAGAGTCTTGTGAATTGGTACGGAGAAGTCTATATCTATCTTTTGGATGCTACAGGATATCTTACAGAAACATTCTTTATTTTCTTCCTTACCATGTGAAGTTCTTTCATATCTTGTGTTCTGAGTTGTGTTTGACTCTTTCTGCGCAGATGGTGTCGACTAGGTCCCGCGAGGTCAGTGGTGCAGAGCCTGCTTTTTGAGAGAAAGTTCCACTACTAGAAAACTGCAAATTACATGGGGATTTTACTTAGGAAATAATATTGCAGGAAATACATGCGAATTTACCTATGAAAATATTAAATTCCTCAACATTAAAATATATTACCTGCGAACTATATATTTGCAACAAATTCCGTAGGTAAATTTGGCGTCATATTGTGCCAATTTCGTACTTGCAATATTACCTTGGAAAATGTATCGGTGTGTATTTTATCTCTAGATAAATCCGCTGGTATATGAACAAATATATATATTTTTTAAATCCTTAAGAAAATTCCCAGGTAATTTATCCTATGGATTTATATAGAGATATTTTGGTGAAAATTTATGTAATCGATTTTATTACCTAGGAAATTATTTGGAGATTTTGTACTGCGAATTTTGCTGGGGGTTTATGCTTGGGGATTTACCTGCGAAATTATTACTTGGGAAAATATTTGGGGATTTTGTGCTGCGAATTTTGCTGGGGATTTATTCTTGGGGATTTAGCTATGAAATTATTACTTGAAAAATTATTGGGGGACTGTGTCGCTACAAATTTAGCTAAAATTATTTCTTGGGGATTTAACTACGAAATTATTACTTGAAAAATTATTGTGGGATTGTGTTACTACAAAATTTAGTTGAAATTATTTCTCAAAGATTTATGTAGGATTTTTATGACTTAAAAAATTTAAATAGGAAAAGGATAATGTTGAAGAATAAAAAACATAAAATAAAAATAAATTAAGCATTAAATCTGTGTACACGTATAATCAAGCAAAGATGCTCAAGAAATTAAAATTAGTTTGTTGACATAGATGGTATCACAATATATTCGACCTGAATAAACCTTAACTTGACTCGTTATGTTAGCACAAAAAAATTAAAGAGGTGAAATTTCGTTGGCCTAAGAGAGGTCGAAGAACGACCCAGGACTCCAATAGAGTGTGTTTTTCTATTGGTTTCTGTTAGTTAATTTAAATATAATTGTAAGGCATCATACGACACATGACAATTTAATATATCAATATAATGTACATTTAAGAGTCGTTTGGTATGAGATATAAGGTATAATAATCATGAAATAAAATAAAAAATTATTTTATTTTATATTGAGTTGAAAGTATTAGGTTGTTTTAGAATTATATATATGTGATAAGATTAGGGGAGGGCATTCTGTTTGTTCGATTTTCTTGTTTAATATCGGTTTGGCTTTTCGATTTTTGGATTGACAAAAATGACAACCATAATCAAACCAAAATAAAATTGATTTGGTTCGATTTCTATAAATTCGGTTCTGTTATTTTGAATTTTTATTTCCGTTTTGAAGATTAAAGTAGTGAGTCTTTCTTTTTCATGATCGGACATTTAAAATTGGTAATTTTATAAAAAAATATTTTTTTTCAAATCTATTTTTCATTTCCAAATATAAATAACTCAACATGAATGAAATGAAATGAAAAAACGGAAAAACATTATTTATACTGAAAATATAAAATAAAAAATATACATATATATAATTTATATATATTATTTATATGATTTTGGTTTTTCGGTTTAACCAAATTTAAAAAAAAAAATCGAACCATTTTAATCGAATTTCTAAAATTTAAAACCAAAATCGATCCGAAAAATCAAAACTAAAATTAAATTATCTCTAAGAAGACCCAGAATCAAAGTTTCAATTGTTTGAGAGATATTCAAACTCAGAGGTTAGTTTATGTAGCTAATACTGTAAACTCGATACTCTTTTCATTTGCAAAGGTCCCCACCCAATCATTTTGAAGTCAAAGGTTCTGGTTTTGTGTGTGTTGACACTCAATTTTGACCGCTTGATACTTCTTTTAGGCCGTTGTTTTGTCAAAATCATTAATTTCAAATAATAATATTTTTCAAAACATTATTCTTGTATCAAACAAATATTGACGTGTCACATTCATGATTTAAAAAATATACAAACTATTTTATTACTTTTATTACCATTTTTTGTAATTTATCAATTTAAATGTGATATTTTTACGTAATTTAATAGTCAATCAAATATATATATATATATATATATATATATATATATATATATATATATATATATATATATATACCTATCTCTCATATAATGATGTACATAGTAGTTAAAAGCTAGCTAACTGTATTTATATATCCAAAAAATTTGAATAATATGTTAACATCATATGATCGAGGTAATTATACACTATTGAAGTTATAATAATAATGAAGCTAATTAATCGATAATTCATCAGATTAATAAATTGTACTAACCCAATCAAAATTCCACATTCAATCTTTTTTAATCGGATTTCTAATTCCAATTTGACTCATCTCCTCAATTTTAATCTATGTCGTTCATCATATTTGATCAACGGATAATATTAAATAAACTTTCACTATTTTTTTCTTTAAATTGGACTGCTTCTGACTATTTTTATTGAACCGATGGTCTATTGGAAACAACCTATCTACCTTAGCAGTAAGGTCTGCATACACTTTACCATCCATATACCCCAATTTGTGGGACTAAATCAGGTTAGTTGTGTTGACACCAAATTTTGACCTCACGATACCTCTCTTAGGCTGCTATTTTAAAAAAATTATTAGTTTTAATTATTGATATTTTCTACGCATTATTTTGATATCAAACAAATATTAACGTGTCGCATACATTATATAATATTCTACATAATTTTACTAATATTTATTAAATCATTTCCGCAATTATACATGCCCATAATTTACAAACATTGTCTATTATTATTATTATTATTATTATTATTGTTGTTGTTGTTGTTGTTGTTATTACTATTACTTCTTTCCTACATTTATTAAATAGCAGTCTAAGTCAATTCAATTTGCCCAATTTATATAATTTCTAGCCTAATTCTTATTCAATTAATATCAATTTTAGTCAGAATTGATATCAATTTTGACTCCAAATTAAAATTCAATTATTGACCTATTTTTAAATTATTATTACATTATTTGAATCTCGATCGTTGATTAAAATTAACCCAACGGCTGAGATCAAGTCACTTTTTTCTTCCCTTCATAAACAAAACAACCAACCCTAATCTCATATTTTTTTACCCTTAAAATAAAATAACCGCTTCCACATCCCTCTCTCCTCTCTCACCAAAATTGAACAACCACATCAAGCCGCCGCCGCTTTGCACCAGACGACAGAAACCCCACCTCCCTTCTCTTCTTTCTCTTTCTCTGGTGACTTTACCCAATGACTGCCACTCAACCAACAAAACCCCATAACATCCACTGCTACCACCACCGACAAATCCAAGCCAGCCGCACCACCGCCAAGATAATATCGGAACTCCATCGGCAAACCCAACAAAAACCACCATTGCCGCTGCTTAATTCTCTTATTTCAACAAGTATCCAAATTGTTTTTCTTGCATTGCTTAATCTCTCTGTTAAAGATAAAAGGATGCTTCTAATTTCGTTAGTTGTCATTATTCGTGGATTATTCGTGGATTCTATATTTTTGTTTCTGTTAGTCATTTTCTATTAAGGTCAGTACAATTTTATTAAGCTAGTACCAAGAAGGTATTGCAAAATAGCACAAAAAAATTAGTCTAACTAGTTAGTCTTTACATCTTTGACATCATATGGAGTCTACAAAAGATGTTCCACATTTTCTATCCTATGCTCCTTTCACCAGGAAGATAGTTTATGGATACAATTGGATTTAACTACAGATAAATATTTTTTTCTTTCTTCAAAATGTTCTTCTTCCTTACTAGCTAAATACTTTACATGATGCACCATGGGATAGTCTTAAACATCTATTTCAACTTGTTAGTACCTTTTAGTTATTAATTTATTTTTAATTGTTGTTCCTTTCATCAGAAGAGGACATACCTATCCCTCCTTTAATAAAATTTTCTGCACTCTAGGTTATGTTCAACTGCTTTTGGATTGTGTCTTTGAATATATTTGATAAATATTTATAACGTAAAGGGAAAACTCCAAATTGAAAATGTGTTGTGTGTAACCGTATATGCTTAGAAGATAAGCTGGAATTCTCCGTTCCTATATAGAATAGGGAATTTCTAGGACCATCAATATTTTTGTTTAGCACTCTATCTCTTTGTGATTATTGATCCTAGAAAGCTTGCATCCTGAAGGATCTTCCCATTTCTTCTTTCATTTTTACATTTCTCATTTTTATAATTGCAAACTAGTGGTATGGTCTGCGTACACTCTACCCTCTCAAGACCCCACTATGTGGGAATACACTAGGTATGTTATTGTTGTTGTCATTGTACAACCTGTAGAGAGGTTTAGTAGGTTTTTGTGTGTGGTCTGATTCTATTGTGTGATAATTACACTTGGTGCTCTGTACATGTTTCTGCTTTTATTACACTAGTAGCATTAGTATCCTTGATTTTTGTTATTGCTTGTTGTTTCTTTTCTTTAGTTATTAGTTATCACATTATTTTGTTTTGAAATGTATACTAGTGACTTCAAAATGATCAAGTTTAGTCACTTAAGAAGTGGATTAGCAATTTGAAAATGGTTTAATGTAGTTACTTGAATGGTGAACTTGTGTTTGAAATTACTAAAGTGTAATCACTTGAAAATGTGAATTCATTACTTGAAATTGGTTTAGTGTTGGAACTTGAAATGTGAATATATAACTTGAAAATGGTTAGGTTTTGTCACTTGAAATGTCAATTAGAGAGTTGAAAATGGGTAGGTGTAGTATTTTGAAAATGGTTAAGTATAGTGACTTGAAATATCAATAAGCTATTTGAAAATGGTTCGAGTTTAGTGACTTGAAAAGTGAATAAGTTATTTGAAAATTATTAAGTGTAGTGACTTGAAAATGATTTAGTTACTTGAAATTGCAAACTTGTGACTTGAAAATGGTTGTGTAGTTACTTTAAATTGTGAACTTGTGACTTAAATTATATTTACTTGAAAATGATCATGTATAGTGACTTGAAGTGTGAATTAGTTAATTGAAACTAGTTAAGTGTAGTGATTTGAAATGTATACTAGTGACTTGAAAATGTTATAAGTATAGTGACTTGCAATGTGAATTAGTTTTTTGAAAATGGTTAAGTGTAGTGACTTGAAGTGTGTCGTAGTGACTTGAAAATGATTAAGTATAGTTACTTGAAATTACGAACTTGTGACTTGAAAATGGTTAAATGTAGTTACTTGAAATTGTGAAATTGTGACTTGAAAATGGTTAAGTATAGTCACTTGAAATGTGTACTAATAACTTAAAAATAATAAAGTATAGTTACAAAATAAATATGTTTGGTTATATGAAAAGATCTTTCCTTCGAGAATTTTCCATTGAGTAAATCTTCTTGTATAATCCATTGTAGTGTACCTGACAAGGTATAATCTATAGCAGTGTACCTTGTATAATCTATTTCACCGTGTACGGAGTTTAGTAAATAATAAAATAGTTTTCTTCACATTAACTGTTAAATACATGGCACCACTTGAACCCTTCCTCTTGTTCTCTTATTCTTCTAATTTCATTATTTATTATCTTAATAGAACAAGTCATAACAATAGTCATAATAATTTGGAAAATCAACTTTGAGTTTATGATGCTTTATAGGATAATATATACATGTTTATATTTGTTGATTGTTATGATTTTATTTGATACTATAAAGTCATATAATTTATGCGAATAATGTATTTTTAGTACTTTTTATGGCCTGAATTAACATATTCTTATGTAGAATGAGTTTGAAAGAAAGAAATAAGAAATATTAGCTGCTCAAAGTGCATCAATTGTGGAAGGAGGATGAGAAAGAAATTGAACTTGTTGATGAAGCATGTATACAAGAAATCATCTTCAAATGATGAACGCCATCTCAAAAAGACAACAAAACTTATGAGAATGAAAGGGATGACGACTCTGACGACATGAATGAAAGTGATAATCGTGATAACGTGAATGAAATTAATTCTGACCATGATAGTTGGTAATTTTATTGAGGATTCAAGTTTGAAATATTTTATTTTGAACCATTTAAGAATCATACATTATTGATGTGGATGTTTTGAATTATGTTTTTTTGTTAGCTATAATGGTTTACATTAGATTTGTAATGAATGATGTTTTTGAGAATTATTGAAGGTTTTGAATAAATTTTTGATTAATTGTGAAATGTTTCCAGTATTGCGTGTGAATTATTGCTTGGAAATTTTCATGCGAATATACATGCTAAATATTCACAAAAGTATTCTTGAAAAAATTAGTTCTTGCAGATTTACTTGGGGTATTTCATACGAATTTTCTTGAGAAATAATTCATAAATATCCGCAAGAAATTTTCTTTTGTTAGTTAGGAATTTTCAACTCTAAATTTCCTTCAGATTTACTTGAGAATTTTCGTGGGGAATGATGTGTGAATTTTTTTATGAAAATCCGCAGGTAAAATCCTTTTTTATGAAATTTTATTAAAGAATTCTTGAAAAATTTTGATAGTCAATCACAAATAAATCCACAAATAACATACCTGCGAATTTATTTCTGCAGCTAAATTACCAAGGGATTTTATAAATCTGTAGGTAATAATTACCTACGAAAGTATTTCCTTTGGATTCTAATAGGTAAGAAAATTCGCAGGTAATCAAATTACTTGGGGATTTTACCACATTATCTGAAAGAAAATATCAGATAATAAGCACTTTTCTTGTAGTGTTTAGTCGAGAGGGTGAGTCTCGAGTAATGGACGTACTTGAGAGAGAGATTGAGCCCATGGTTTATCCTCATCTAGGAGGAGTACTAGGGGACTCTCCCTTATGCCTCGTGTTAAGCAGGTTGGTGGTGTGGGTTCTACTCTAGTTTTTCATAATTCATATTTCCCAGTGTTGGAGGGATTGTTGGAGCATTTGCTAATCCATTAGAGGGTTCTCCTTTTGTTATGTCGGTTGCTCCATAAATTGAGAGTATGGATTCTCCTATTATACCTGCTTCTATTTTGGGTACTCTACAGACCCCGAGTCCTATTCTTATTTCAGCATCAATATATCAGCATGGTGTTTCGAGATTGGGAGTTCAGTCTTCGTCTATGATACCTCCTAATATGGGATCTCAGCCTGCAAGATTCACAATGCCTCCTCTTGTTGTGAATACTGTGATATCTTATTTACTCATTTGGGTCCTCCCAAATTTAGTTGTATTGTAGGCTAGGATTCCTATAAGCTCTTGATTGATTGTCAGAAGAAGCTGTATATCTTGGGTTCTCTTAAGTCACATGGAGTGGCTTATACTACCTATTAGTTGAGAGATGCTATGAAAGATTGGTAGAGATCATTTGTTCGTTGTAGACCTCTTGATGCTCCTGAGTTGACTTAGGACCAGTTTATTGATGCCTTTTTGGATAGATTTGTGCCTTATAGTTTGAGATATTGGATGCATGATTAGTTTGACCAACTGGAGCAAGGCTCCATAACTGTAGCAGAGTATGAGGCACACTTTCATGCTTTGTCCAGATATTCTTATGCTAGTATTTCCACTAAGTCTGAGAAGATTCAAAAGTTTGTGAAGGGTTTAGATGTCTCTCTTCACTTGGCTAATTTTTAGATGGTTGAATTTGGAACGTCTTTTTAGAGCATTATGGATCATTCTATGATGACAGAGGCAATTCTTAGAGTATCTCAGTAAGGCACCAAGAAGGTGCACCATTTTAGTGTGTTTAGAGGTCAGACTTCTGTGATAAAGATTTTAAGGGTTCTCATGGTTATCGGGGTAGGCTAGTGCAAGCGATCTTACAAAGTTTAGGTAGTGGATCTTCGAGTTCAGTAGTTCAGGGTAACTATTTAGGCCTACTTATTCCTTCTCCTACTAAAGTGGACCATACAACTTGTTATGTGAGTCGGGAGGTTAGCCATTTAGCCAAGGACTACCCCCACTGTGTGATTAGGGATGCTTCTATTTTAGTAGTAAGGGGTAGGGATGATATCAGAGGTGTAACAAGAAAGGGTAGTAGAGCTCATAGGGGTGATCGTAGGGCCACTCAGGTAGTTGGTATTCGTAGGAAGTGCTATGCTATACCAGCTAGACCTAAGGTAGAGGCTTCTGATACGGTAATCACATGTATCATCCCTGTTTGTTTCAAACCTACATCTTTATTATTTAACCCCATAACGACTTTCTCTTATGTTGTTTGTGTATTGTGCTTTGAGTTTTGATTTTATTAGAGGGCCTCTTGCCATGCCTATTCATGTGTCTACCCCAATAGGTAAGTATTTAGTGGTGGATCAAGTGTACCGATCTTATGTTGTGACTTTTTATGGTCGTAAGACTTGGGGGACTTGATTGTGTTACATATGGTTGATTTTGATGGTATTTTTGGTATGGAGGGGTTGGATCATCATCATGTTGTCTTAGATTCTTTTGCTAAGACTGTGACTTTAGCTTCACTTGGTGTGCCAAGAATAGCTTGGATGGGTATGCTTCATTAGGACCCAAGAGGGTTATATCATATGTTTAGGCTCATGAATTAGTTAAGAGATGATGTTTAGCTTATTTGTCTTATATTTTTTATACTAGTGTTGTTTCACATGCTTCCTTTGATTTTGTCCATATTATTCATAAGTTTATGGATGTGTTTCCCACGAATTTGCTTGGTATGCCTTAAGATTATGATATTGTTTTTAATATTGATGTTGAGTTGGGCACCAAACCCATTTCTATTCCTTTTTATAGTATGGCCCTAACCGAGTTAAAGGAATTGAAGGATCAGTTATTGGGGTTATTTGATAAGGGAGTTATCCGACCTAGTGTATTTGCTTAGGGTGCGCCTGTCTTGTTTGTAAATAAGAATGATGGGTCTATCCATATGTATATTGATTATCAATAGTAGAACAAGGTGACGATTAAGAATAAGTATCCCCTTCCTCACATTGATGATTTATTTGATCAGCTTCAGGGTGCTACATTATTTTTGAAGATTGATTTGATGTTCGATTATCACCAGTTGAGGATTAGAGGTTCGAATATTTCAAAGAAAGATTTTTAGACTCGATATGGTCAGTATGAGTTCTTGGTCGTGTCCTTTGGGTTGACCAATCTGCTATCACATTCATGGAGTTGATGATCCAAGCATTTTGACCGTATCTCGACTTTTTATTTTATTTATATATGATATCTTTATGTATTCCAAGAGTGAGGCTGAACGTCAGGAATATTTGCAAATTATGCTTCAGAGATTGGGGGATGAGAAGCTTTATGCGATGTTCTCTAAGTGGGAGTTTTTGTTGGAGTCTGTTTCTTTCTTGGGTCATATGGTGACTAAGTAAGGTATTATGGTTGATCGATCCAAGGTTGCAGCGGTTTATAATTAGGCTAAACCTACTTCGCCCTCTAAGATTTAGAGTTTTGTTGGCTTGGCAGGTTATTATCAGCATTTTGCTGAGGGTTTCTCATCTATTTCAGCTCCATTGACCAAATTAACTCAGAAGAAGATTTCTTTCTAGTGGTCTGACGCTTGTGAGGTAAGCTTTCTAAAGCTTAAGGATTTATTGACTTTATTTTCGATTTTGGCTCTTCCAAAAAAGGTTGTGGGCTTTACCGTGTTTTGTAATGCTTCAGGTATTGGATTAGGTGTTGTGCTGATATAGAAGGGCAGGGTAATTGCTTATGCATCTTGTCAGTTGAAGCCTCATGAGAGAAATTATCCTACCCATGATGTAGAGTTGTGCGTGATTGTGTTTTCTTTGAAGTTGTAGAGGCACTACTTGTATGGAGTCTATTGTAAGATCTTCTCAGATCATCATAGCCTTCAGTACTTCTTCACCCAGTGAGATTATAATATGTGTTTGTGATGTTGGCTTGAGTTAAATAAGGATTATGACTTGACCCTTCTCTATTATCCAGGCAAGGCTAATATGGTTGTAGATGCCTTGAGCCGAAAGTCAACTAGAATGGGAAGCTTAGCACATCTTTTGACCTAGGAGAGGCCTTTGGCCTTAGAGGTTAAGTCTTTTTCTAACCATAGGGTTATGCTTGATATTTCGACACCTGGGCATGTTTTGGACTTTGTAGAGGCTAGGAAATCTTTAATGGAATGGGTTTGAGCTGATCAATTTGAAAATGTTAGATTAAGGTTGATTTGAGATAAGTGTTTAGTGGAGAGGCTAAGAAAGCCTCACTTGATTCTGATAGAGTTTTGCAGATTAAAGGCTGAGTTTGTGTGCTGAGAGTGGGTGAATGGATTAGTATGATCTTGGAGAAGGGTTATTGTTCCAAATATTCTATCCATCTAGGTGTGATTAAGATGTACCGTGACTTGAGATATCACTACTGGTAGGGTGGTATGATGAAAAACGTAGCAGATTTTACTGCTCAGTGCCTATGTTGTCAGAAGTAAAAGTTGATCATATGAGACCTGGTGGTTTACGTTAGAGGTTACCCATTCCCGAGTGGAAATGGGAATGAATTTATATGAATTTCATAGTCGGGTTGCTTCGTACTTCCCATGGACCTGATAGTGTTTGGGTCATTGTAGATTGATTGAACAAGTCCGTGCATTTTCTTTTGGTTCAGGTGTCCTTCAGTGCTGAGAGGCTAGTCTGTATCTACATTTGAGAGGTTGTGCGACTACATAGTGTGCCCATGTCTATCATTTTAGATTGAGATTCTATGTTTACTTCTCACTTCTGGAATACTTTTCACGATGATTTAGGCACTCGAGTTGATCTTAGCATAATATTTCACCCCCAAAATGATGGTCAATCTGAGTGTACTATCTAGGTTTTAAAGGATATGCTTTGCCCATGTGTGATGGATTTTAGTGGCCAATGGGAGTAGCACTTAGCTCTAGCGGAGTTTTCTTATAATAATATTTATCATTACAGTATCGATATGGCTCTTTTGAGGCATTGTGTGGTCGATGTTATCGCTTTCCAATTGGTTAGTTTGATGTTTTTGAGGTGATACCTGGAGGTACGGACTTTCTTTGTGAGTCTTTAGACAAAGTCCAAATCATTCAAAATAGACATAGAGTAGCTCAGAGTAGGCAGAAGTACTATGCATATCATAGGCTTCATGCCTTGAGATTTGGGGTTGGTGATAGTGTTTTCTTTCGAGTTATACCCATAAAGAGTGTGATAAGGTTTAGGAAGAGGGGCAAGCTTAGCCCCAGGTATATTGGTCGATTTGTTATTCTTTGGACCATGCGTGATATGCCCTATAAGTTAGATTTGCCTCCAGATTTATCACTTGTTCATCTAGTTTTCTATGTTTCTATGCTTCGCCGTTACACTACTGATGAGTCTCATGTCATTTGTTGGGAGTCGGTTCAGTTAGAAGAGCAATTGCCATTCGTTAAGGAGCCAATCTCAATTTTGGCTAGGTATGTTTGGCAGTTGTGCTCTAGAGTTATACCTATGGTTAAGGTTCAAAGGCTACATCGACCTGTAGATGAGGCTACTTAGAAGGTAGAGGCTGATATACGTAGTTCTTACCCCCATCTATTTGTTCATTCAGGTATTTCTTTGCATTAGTTCGAGGACAAACTAGATTTTTAAGTGGTGGATGATGTAACGATCTGAAAATTTGATAAAATATGTGAAATATGTTTTTTGTGTGAAATGACTATTTTACCCTTCCCCGGACCGCAAGACTCTACTAGACACGGCTTCATAAACACCCTAGGACACTTGAACTCTGTGCTCTGATACAAAGCTTGTAACGCCCCAAAATCGGATTCCGAGACGTCACACGGTGCTTAAGGTCACAAGTGACCCCAAGCTAACCCTTTATCTGGCATAACCCAAAGCAACTGAATAAAATACATAAAATAGAAGGAATAATGTGGAAACAACCCATAACTTAGTCTGACCAATATGAAAGTAAATTTACATGGTCATAATTCTGCTCATATATATATAAATCTGAAACTGAATACACTGACTACTAGTGACTGTCTATGAAGCCTCTACTAGCATTGACCAAAGATAGTCGGGTCATGACTCCCAACTACCCCTACTCAATACGACTGAATACAGAAAATACAATACACCTCAAATCTGAACAACTCAAGTCCCTGAATCAAAAGGACTAATCACCTGCCGATCGAGAGCAGCGACCCAGCTGAACATGATATGTGCGCTACAGCTTGTACCTACATTTTGGTAAGAATGTAGCCCATGGAAATATGTGGGTCAGCACTTTGAAATGTACTGACTATGTGGGGGTGCATGCAACAATATAAATAGTATAATCAATTTCATGTTTTCATGAAATTGATTATACTATTTATATTGTTGCATGCA